>NC_044352.1:28796810-29103949 GCF_007364275.1 Archocentrus centrarchus | reverse complement strand
CTGGTTTAGTATCTTACCTGCTTGCACATCATTGCTGTCAGAGCAGTAATTTACAGACCAACTGGTATCCAAGTGTCCCGTCCAGCCTGGGTGGCGTCCCACATCCACAGGCCAGCCCAAGGACAACAGGAATTCTAAAAAGTGTGACTGGACGCTGGCTGAAGACTCTACATTCCTAAGGATCTGATCACCAAAAACAAGAACACGATACACTGATAATCAAAGATAACTTTACACGCAGAAGAAGAAAAAACAAAGTAGCATAGAAGAAGGGACTAAGCCAACATCAGTAGATTTTAAAGTTAAGCCATAATCAGTAAGTCTGTATTTCCTCACCTCATGGCTGCTTTTCTGTCCAGCTCTCACATAGAAAATAAAGACGGTGTCAAAAGGTCGGCAGGGAAGCAGGTCCAGGTAGCTGATGTCATCAAAAAATCCCGGCAAGGATGACTCCAGGCCAATCAGGTGAGGAGGTAGACGACTGTTGTTGGGTTCCTACCAAAGATTATTTATACATTGTAAATTGAAAGTTATAACAAACAGGAGTCAGAATAAAACTTTCTAAACTTCAGTCTTCTTATTGAAATTTTATCGCACAGATTTAAGTCTTGACAGTATTCTGCCATTTAGACATAATACAATGCATATATAATGCATGAAGTCAGATTTATCTCACTATGATCAATAGTCCCATTTGTAATTGGGATTGTGATTTTATGAAAATCACAACTTTATGAAATGGTTTTCTTGCTAAAATGTGAAAAAAGCCAGTTGTCTTGTATTTAAAGAGCCTTCAGGGCTTCCATGAGATTAATTTGGATGGAATGAGACAGACTGAAAGCAGGAGTCTGACGCTAGAAGTTGTTTCTTTTTCTCTTATGTTACAGCTGTTTAGCACATTCTTGCAAACATGTCTTCTAGTTAACTCAGCAGCTTATACAGCATTCAGTTATAATCTTGTGATCATCCATTAATGCAATGACACACATTTAGACTTGTGATACATAAATGTTGCAAGATCAGACATAACAAGATTCCCGTCACAACTTTTTCAGAACAGTAGGAAGAACAAAGCTGTCAGACATCTGTGTTAAATAGAAACACAACGCAAACCTACCAAAACATGTATAAGTAAACAAGAGGTGCATACATTTAATACTGATCAATCAAAGAGTTTGTAATCAGACATAAAAAAGTAACTGACCTTAAGTGCCTCCAGAGACAAAAAGCCAAACTGTGAGAGGAACAGGCGTGCTGTCTGGAACTCCTGCGAGGGTGGAGGGGGTTTGCAGTCTGTCTGCGGGTCAGGAAAGGGCTTGGACTTCCAGATTTCCTCACTGTGTCGCTCCAAGGCGTTCTCATACTCTATCTGCTTGCTCATCAGATTACGAAGCTTGTCGTGCTGAACTTCCAGCTGAAAAGACGGGCATGGGACATCTTTAAAACAGAGCAGCCAACCGTCACCTGCATAAATTCAACATTAACTGGAGGACAAGTCTCACAGTCCAAATGGATACTGGCTCCCAAATGTTATGACAGCATCATCTATACTTGGGAAACATTTAATCATGGATCACCAATACAATCCAGTACAACAACTCTTTAATAAACCCAGTCTTTATAAACTTTGTTGACACAGTGTAATTTTATAGAGAAATTGGACTGGATTGAGAAACCACACAAAATGATCACCACCAAACCAGAAGATTGAACCCATTTTAAGAAGAAACTCCCAATGACTTCCTCTTTTTAACAACTCACATGAGGGCAATTACTCATCAGTGAATCTGAAGCTCGTGAATCATCCTGCCAGCCCATACAACACACCTGAGTTTGTGCAATAACAAATAATACCAGTGATTAAATTGCTGCGAGGTTCCATTTAAGGTATAACAAATCACGGTTTGCCTGATATCTGTAAGAGAATAACTTAATTTTTGTGTTATCAGCCATAATGTGGTTACAAGTGTAATCAGGAAGGTTTGACAGGAAGCTCATTTCTCACCTCCTTACTGACAATGTCATCCAGGTCCGGAATACTGACATCAGCTTTGACAAGAGGGATCTTATCCACCTCCTCAGGGAAGGGCCTCTGCTTCACGTTGTACTTAATCCCCACATCATTGTTGGGTGTTGGACGGCCTTCAGGAACAAACATCTGCTGCGAGAGGAAAGAAGAAGACACGTACACAACAGACTTGTGTTATCAGAGGAACAGATGTGGTGCTACAAGTCTGACAAAAGGATGCAGCTTTAAAATATCTCTTAGTTGAGTTGGTTTAAAATTTGTTAGCTTTCCTTATGTAGTAGAGTGTGATCTCACCCTCTGATTAGCCCTGGCTCCTCTTGGCTGATGGAAGAGCTGCATGGTCCAGGCATGTCGACCAGCTGTCCCCCGGATCAAAACTGTCACTGAAGGACTGGGGTCTGTGAGGACAAAGATACTCTCATTTATAGAGAAACAAGATGGCCTGCTGATTAAGGTTTACTTGGAGGGTATATTAAAAAAACAGGCATTTCATTTTCCCCTAATATTCAAATTTACTAATTCTATGAAAGGACAGACAATAGGCTACTGACTTTGCTCATTGCCAAGAGGTTGTTCCAGCATTGCAAGGATGACAGAGTTGTCCAGGACAAAGTAACGGAAGTTACTGGCTCCTGTAGCACTTAGTCTGGCATAGCGAATCAGGGTATCTTCATTCAGCAGGCTGCAAGTCGACGCAGGCCCGCTGGGAGAAGGGAAGGCCCCCAACACCTGCATGATACTGGGGAGCACCAGAGTAACACAAGCAAAAACATAAACATAAGGAAACCGGGTCAATGAATACAACATATTTCACTATCCAAGAGTCATCTATGTGAAGGTTCAGCAGAAAAAGTGGGACAGCTAGAATACTGAAGAAGCAGAAAAAATTTAACAAACAGAAACAACAACATCGAAGTGTTTGCTGCAGACTGGTCACAAGACTTCTGCATCAATGTCACAGACTTTTGTCTGGATGTTGTTCAATCACCATTACACAAGTGATGAAATGGTGATGATAACTGTTGTACAACGCAAAGTGTTTGAATGCCCAATGGAAAGGTGCAATGAAGTTTAGGTCTCACCAGGACAAAGTTGCCTCAGCAGCGTCCTTCACTCTCATGGAAGCCGGGTTGTGTTCCTTCTCCCCTTTATGACGAACTTCTTGTTCCTGACGGGACTTACTGCCTGAGATTCCCAGCTCTACAATCTCCAACACCTCAACCAAACAATCCTGGCACCAAAAAAATAAATGAATACAATACAATACAATACAAAACATCAATTCCCTCTTATCTACCAACATATGTGCTAAAAAAAACAACTTAGACTTACTTTCTCATCTAACATGTCAGGGTGCTCTGTGAGCCACACACAGAGAAACTGGAAGGCAGCTACAATCATGGAGTGGAGGTCTCTGGACTGAAGAGGAGCTGGACGGCTACACTGGAACACAATGTAGCAGCATATAGAGCTGACAGCGCGTTTACGGTCTGCGGAGTCGACGCCCACCTTTACCTGATTAAGACATAAACAAAAATAAAGTCAAATCTTGTATATTAGGTTTAAACTTCTTTAAACAAAAGTAGTCTGTTTTATACAACTGTGAACCATTTACATGTTTGCAAATTTAGCTTTTTCCCCCCTCAAAATTTCAGTATGCGTAGAGAAGTATATGAAGTGATATAATCTTATGCAACCTCAGAGTTGTGCATCCAGGGTTTATACAGGAATCCTAGAGTTAAATTTACTACCTTTTACTACCTATTTTTACGACCTCTAAAATATTTTTACTACCAGGACGAAATCGCACAGCAGCCTTTTTTGGGGTAGCAGTGGATTCACAGCACTAAGCCGTGTACAATGATCACCCATCTCTCACCAAAGACAAAACTGTATCCCACTTACTTGAAGGTGTTACTGTGACTTTGTCTTGACTAAGACCTCATAAACATTAATATTCCAAACACATTTCAAAAAGTGGCGCAGTAGGTAGGTGCCCATCTTGCAGCCAGTGGGTTGCCGGTTTGAGTCCCTGTCCCTACGCTGCGTTGTGTCCTTGGGCAAGACACTTAAACCACATTGCCTAACAGTAGTGCCGGTCTCTGGCTGCATGACCGCAAATGCTCGTCACTGGATGAGTGATCTGGAACAATCATTTCGTTGTGCGCACAATGACAATGAGTTGAATCTATCTAAATTTGTTTTTTTAAGAATATAAACAAAATGCAATGAAATTCAAGTTTCACAAGCCGATTATTTATTTTCCAATAAAATCTTGGAATACTGGTTTGCTGCTGAGGTGTGACGGCAATACCTGTGCTCATAGCTGACCTTGAGGTTGCAGTTGCAGTGCTTTGTGTAGCACCAAAAAACAAAAATGGAATCTGCTCCCTGCACGCGCAAATCCGCTACTGGTGAATGGTGGATGTTCGGTGTGATTTGATCGCCATCACACCGTTTCAGGTCAAATTTATATTTTTTCTGCACACTTTACAAAACGCCTCTCGATCATTCCCCATGACCAGCTTAACCCTCTGGGGTCCTGAGTATATTTGGCCATTTTTGACTACTTTTGTT
Organism: Archocentrus centrarchus; assembly: GCF_007364275.1. Lineage (NCBI taxonomy): Eukaryota > Metazoa > Chordata > Actinopteri > Cichliformes > Cichlidae > Archocentrus > Archocentrus centrarchus. Next base: position 29,099,343 of record NC_044352.1, on the reverse strand, counting down.
TTTAGCTTCATAGTTGACCTTAGAAACTGTTTACCTTGCCTTGTTTGGTATAATTTTTTTCAGCATGGCCTCGTGTGTGACTGTATAGTTATTCTTTCATTTTGACATACTGTATTAAGACACTGGACTTACAATCACATAAAAACATAAAATCAGAGTAGAAAAAAGATTTTTTTTTTTTTACTGTAAAAATCAGAAACATGCTTAACGAATTATTTTTACAATTACAATGCAAATATAAGTTGTAAATTTACAAAACTTGTGTAAAAATATAGTAAATAATAAAGTTAAATACAACTATTTACATTAAAATGCAGGAAAGGCCTCAGGTGTTTTTGTGTACAACTATTTACAGAGCAATCAGGACACATTAAGATGCTACACAAATTATTTATGCCACCTCAAAAAACATTTTCTGTCCTCCACAAGACTGAAGGGTCCATCACAGGCAAAACTTGCCAGTAATGTCTCTTTTACCACTTTTTCATCTGCTCCACAACAGTCAAATGCACCCAAATGCATCGTGTTACCGCATAATTTTCTGATTGGTTGATTTTTCCACCAATAGGAAAGGGGTTGTCGGGAATTATTTTGTTTTGTTTTGTTTTGTTTTTATTAGCAAGCGCTTCCTGTTAGCGAAACTCACATTTTCGCCGTTTATTTCTGCACAAAACGTGCATCGAAGGTGAGGACAATATACAGGAAAAAGCATGGCGTAAATTATTGGGCATAACTCTGGTTTTACTTGGCCTATTTACTTAATTTAAAAACTACCAAGTCAAATTCTGTTTACTACCTTTTACTAGCCTTAATTTGACCTCATTTAATTTACTACCTTTTACTACCCCGCGGCAACCCTGTGTATCAAGTAGCATATTTACATATTAAGCAAATTGCTGTTTATTTGCTCTTGCACTGTGGCAGGGTGATTGTAAAAATAGACTGCACAGTCATTACAAGTCAGAGAAACTACAATCTTTGGAGAAACTCTCTCATTACAGTAAGTTGTGATACAATGTGAGGGCAACTCCCTTATTCGAAACTAGGAAATTAACTGAAGGTGGCAAAAAACACCCGAATGTATCACAATACGACTCTGAAGCTACACCACGTCATTTGGGAAAAGGATGTATTAGCTGTAAATATTTTATTTGTGACAGGCTAATGTTGACTGAGACCAATAAACAGGTTGGGCTCTAATTCATGTGAAGTCAGCATGCTCTATAACCAGCTGGTTTCACTTGCCCTGTAATAGGTCCAGACTTTCTGTTAAGCTGGCTCCTGGAATAGAGCTCAAAATTTATTGAAAAACTCTCTATAAAATAACTAAAGCTGGCTGAGGCCTGAGTAACATGAGTGTACTGGAAGACAACAGTCTTACCTTGGCTAGTCCAGCTAGTAATGATTGCACATGGTTACACTGAGCTTCTACATTCACTTTACCTTGGCCAGCCCAGCCAGCAGTTCTAGGGCAGCGAGTGAAATGCTCATGTCTTGTCTCCACTGGGAGTTGAGCCTCTGAGTGACCAGGTGGATGCTGCGCACCAGCAGGCCTGCCGCAGTATCTGGAAGAGCTAGACCATATAACACCCCGAAATACCAAACACCGCAAAGAACAGAGCAATGCAGGATTAAGGCAACAAAGCAAAAAAAGTTACACAGAAGGACATTTCTGGATGCTCAGAAGTTATTAATATTGGTTCATATTAACATACAACATGCATTAGAAGTGAATGAATTCAGCAAAGCACACAATTGTGAGCAAGATATAGGTAGACAAGAGAAGAGACAGTAATAAATAAGGTGCTGAGGGACAGAAGTGAGTGATGTTAGTATTTTCACATCAAAATTGTAACATCAAAAAAAAAAAAAAAAGAACTGAAGTGAACTGAATATTTTAAGAATTACTTAACGCTCGTCAGGCAATTACATTAACTACATGTATAAGTTCATCTGACCAAAAATCACTCACTTTCCCAGTCTGACCTTTACTAGGCCTAAAACTTGGAAAACAATGCGAGTTAAGACTGATTTTGAAAAAGAATGTAAAGTTTGCTATCTGGACAGCTTTGTCCCAGAAAAAAAATATTACGAGTAAAGGTAAGGAAGGATGTGACACAACAGCAATCTTCTTTATTTCCCCTTTTTACTCTGACCTCTGTTCCTAAGAATTCTGCACTGTCTCAAGGTAATGTTGAGACTGAAAGTTGGTTGAAATGAACTGAACTGAACCCCAAACTATGCTGAAATGGCTGCAGTGTTTAAAACAAGTGATAACCCACTCTAAAGTATTGTTTTTGCTGTGCAGTACTAAGCCTCGCAACACAATGTTATATAGTCCTGCAGTTGTGTCTCACAGGAACCCTGCAATCCCTTCCCCCAGTTTCCTGCTGGAAAAAGGTTGCCTATAAGCAGCATTGTTCAGTGAAAACAAGACAAAATTTTGTGGAAAAAAATAAAAACATCACTCAGTCCCGCAGAGTAAATACAAAATTAGGCAGCACTGTTGCAACCAGTCATTTAGAGAAAAAAAAAAATGCAATCAACCCAGAAACTCCATTCAACCCACTGCCAAACAACATCACAGCAAACAACTTTGTATCACCTACAAAGACATTTTACCCAACGCTTCTTAACTCTGCATACCACTTTAACCACGTTAGCTATAAAGAACAAACGAGTCAGTAAGTTTTTGGAGCTGATCAACAATCAGCCAGCGATCATTATAAATAATCCTTCTGCAAACCTGTTACCTGACCAAATGAAGTATTATTGTGTTAATCTACCAAGCACAAGAATATTAGTGTTTGTTCAAGAGCAGTATGTCCTACCATAGTCACGGAGCAGTGCCTGTGCAGGGCGCTCAGAGTCTGGGCTGGTGGCCTCCATGCTGCCTCCACTGGTGAAGCTAATGCCACTGTTGGTACGGCTGTGACTCTGACTCCTCAGTGTCGAATGGCTACCATCAATGCTCCCCTACCACCACAAGAACAAAGCAATCTTAATGTCCAGTCCAGGTTGCAGCACTATAAATATTAAGTGATGATCAGAAAACAGGCTCACTGTTTCAGTCTGGGCGCCTATGGACTCTAATAAAGCTGAGTCTTGAACAATATTTAGCATTGCACCTGAAACGGGGAAAAAAATAATAGTTAAACAATATTTTTCTAAAAACTCAAAAATTTTACATAGTCACAAACAAAGTACAAGCAATACTGAGCATTAAAATAACTAAATATATGAAGGTGTCAACAAATACCCAGTATGAGCTGTGTGTTGGTGGGATCAGTCTCAGTCTGTAGTGCTCCTATGAGGACATTGACGAGACGTAGCCTCAGTGACAGGAAAGACACAGGCTGGTCATGAGGCCAGCCATCTTCTTCGTTGAATTTCCCCTCCAACAGAACCTAAAGGACACAAAGTCAGTCTGAAAACTCAGCAACAAGTAAAAGTTTCGGGGCTTGCTTTATGGTTATGTGAACATCAACGTGCTTTAAGGAGTTTAAAATGTATTAAGAAAAGAATGACCAATGCCATCATGCCTGTATTATAAACAAGAACTCAATAAAATGATAGCAGTAAACAAGACTATTATTATCAGCTTAAAGATACAGATTCCCAAAGTCATCACCTCTGATTTGATGTTGCCAAAGTGATGTGGCAGTGGCAGCATAGCAAGCAGGATGTTGATGGAGGCTCTCCTCAGGTCGGTAGGATTTACATACATCTTAAATTTGGACAGCTCCCTAACAAATGTAATAGAGACCAACTTTAATACCCTCAAATAAACTTAGTACATAACGCATTTATGTGACTGAGTGAAAATAATAATATGCAAATCCATTACCAACTGATCTCAAATCAATGTAAGAAACTGCCAGTCTAACCTGTCTGGCACAATGGTTTCCAGTGCAGCTATGAAGTAGGGCACCACCACATTGATGCCCTTTAGGTCAGTACAGAAGAGAGAGGAAGAGTTGAGAATGATCGAAGCCAGAACTGGTCTACAGATGAAATCAGAAATCTGGAGACCCTGAATCAGGACCATGTAGAACCTGCAGAAAGAGAAATAAGAAAAGTGCATCATTATCTGTCCTACTTGTAGACTGTAAAGGTATTAAGTGAAGATCACAATAAAATCAATTTAGGATCACAAACTACATACCTGGACAGGTAAACAGGGAGAATCTCCTCTCCAGTTTTCTTGCTACAGAAGATGCGGCACAGAGTCCCACAGGCCTCAGCTCGTCCTGCCTCATAGCTCTCTGGGAACTCATTGGCGTCAAACATTGGGTTGTTCACCATGGAATCGGTGGACATTTGGGAACCCTTCCTTCTCAGCTCCAGACCCACTTGAGTGGCTATCGCTGTAGAGAGTTTGAAGAGAAAGAATGAAAGGACCCTGAATTGCATTGTGGTCACTAGTTTTCATGCACGTATGAGAAACAGGCAAACATAGACAAAAATATACTATATGCACACTCGAACAAAAAGTTTACAGTAAAAAAAATTCAAAACATAAAAGCAACAAAATGCAGATATTTAATTACTATCACAACAAGAGAAATGAAGGACTTTATTAACTGCAAACACACACTCACATCCTTTAAAAGCATTCAGTAAAGGGTCTCTGACACAAAGAGTTTGCCATAGAGGTTCCGCCTACCACCGGCACAAAGCATGAACAAGTGTTTGTGCTGGCACTAAAATGTGCCAGCTGCAGGAACAAAAAGCAAAATCCCTGTGTCAGCATCCCTCAATGTTGCAATCATATGACTGTCACATTCACTTCATGCATTGAGGCACTAAACCAATAAAAATCAAAACTGAAGTGAACTGACAACATCAAAAGAAAATACAAGAAACAATGCTAAACTCGAGGGGGTCTGAAACACAATAGTAAGGATTAGCGTGACTCAAAGGAAAAAGAAAATGGCAACTTAAATGGGGTGGTATTGTCACAAACTGGCAACGTTATGGTCGAGACAAGTGGTCAGTTGGTGAAATCCATTCCATCAACCTCTGGAGAAACGCTGAAAGAACGCTGGTGAACTTTTATATATGGCAAGGAGTTGGAACAGAAAACGATGGTGATAATGGCGATGATCATGAGGAACTCAACTTAAAAGCAGGAAGATTTGTCAAGAAACGCAAATCAAGTGAGGGGGGGAAAAAAAAAAAGCTGCCATTCCTACTTACAAGATTTATAAGAAAGGAGAATTTGGATAAAAGAGGCTGCAAGATAACAGAAATAGTGGAGAGAGACAAAAATCAAAGCAGATCCAAAATTTTGGGATCAATTCATATCAGGCATGAATTGTATTTTTTTAGTTCTCCTCAGTACATGACTTTTGACCCATTACAAATTTCTTACATTAACCAGACATGATAGACACGTGCAGGACACTACACCAAAAAAGAGAACAGTAAGAAAAGCCAAAGAGAGCCAATTGCAAACACTAAAAGTTGTGCGCTGTCATTAACTCTGCTAGTGATGATTTTACCAATAAAATGACTGTGTGAATTCCCTAGCATATGGTTAAAGCCTATATGCAGTTTGAGCCAGGTTTAAATTGTTGGTAGATGCAAATGGATTAAAATCAGATGGAGCTCTCATACGAGGCCACTTCTAACCAAGCCCTCCACACACAGAAAGGCACCACAGAGTTTCAGAGAAAATGGTGAAAAAAAGAAAAAGGATATCCCAACAACAAAGAGTACAAAAAATAAGAAGAAGAAAAGATAAACACAACTCCATATGAACGCATACTCATGAACACCAACAAAACACCCACTTGCCCATGCAAAAATGAAAACGCTATTAGACAATGCTTCGCATCTTACCCGTCATGCTGGGGTCCCGGCTGAGGCCGCTGTGGAGCTTACAGTGGACGAGGGCAGCATCAAACAGCCACTGCCCAAACAGATTGAGGATGCTGTTGACCTTTGGCCGTGCTGGCGCTGGCAAGGGCCGAGACTCCCAACTGCTCTGGTTGGGGCTGGAAAGGAGGGTCGGGGAGGACGAAGTTTGCTGCTGCTGCTGCTGCTGCTGCTGCTGCTGCTGCTGCGAAGCTTTGTTTGGCTGACTACCACTGCCCTACCGGGTGGAGTGGGATAGAGGAAGACATCTTAATAGGTTGAAAACAACTTGACTAGCTCAACTAGGAGGTGTTGGCAGAAAGATTTAAGTCTTCTTCAAATAAAACAAATGACAGAAGATGGGATACACACACTGATTTGGACAAGTGCACTGAACTCGTGCAGAAAAATCCTCAATAGCGCAACTTCATGCGGCAAACAATAATGTGTCAAGTACAAGTATTAGCTCTGTTCTGTCTGCAGAACAACAGAAAACTAAGACCTGAATGTCTAACAGTATTATTCTGCATGTCTACAGCAGCTGAACTTACAGTTGAACTCTTGCTTGTAGTTTTGGCGACCACCACATGGCGCTGCTTGCGGCTGTGAGGCGGCGTGGTGTTTGTGATTGAGGGAGGCGGGGACATGCTCATTCTGTTGACTGGAGTAGGTGGGGCACTGTCAGCCCTGGGACGCGATATGCCTGGTGACAGATAAGTAAAATGAGCTGGGTAATAATAGCCTGATTTTCCTCAAAATATGGGGGTCATCTGATTAGCCTCAGCTGACAGTGGGAGAAAAAAATCATCCCTCCTTTTTTTTCCCCAGAGGACAGAACCTCCTTTGGGTAAATATAATCATTTTGAAGTCATTTCCCCATTTATAATGTTAAGACAGAGTTTGTGAGTTGATCACAGACAACATTCATTCATAGACATGCAATGGTTAGATATGAATCACCAAGAACTGATTTCCAGCTTGATTTTCATTTTCATGCCTGCAGGAGTCCTCTGATGATCTTGGAGTTTAGTTTGAATATCTGACATGTATCACATTGTAAGTCTGAATATCATCACCACCAATGAATGAACCAATCCATCACATGCCCAGAGTATATCGTTATATCATGTATCAGCTGATGTCTGTACCATGAGAGAGCAGCACTGGACAAAAAGGTAACAACCTCTCCCGTACGTCTCTCTTTTCAACAGAGACACCTACAGTGTAAAGAGAAAAATACACACGGATATGTTTCTATTGAAATGTTTAAACAGGTGTTTCTGACTCACATCCTCCATCTTGAGTTTACTCATGGGTAGTAACAGAATAACAACTGAGAAAAAGGGGTTTTTTTCTAATTTTTTCACTAACAACTTGCATTTCCCTGTCCCATGTTACATCAAGGCTATAAAAGCCATCAGCAGTGTTTGCTTTTACTTTTTGCTAAAGACAATATTTTACAGATCAGAGTATGAAACTGAATTCGGAGCAACTTAAATTTTGCCTAGGACCGATCACAATAAACACTGGCTGCTTGCATTTCTGTCGAAGTAACATTTATTTTGCAGCACAGGCTCTGGAAATTATTCCTGGCAACACTTATGTAGAGTTAAAATGTGGGGATAAATTTCTAAAGCAGGTCGCTGCCATTAAGGCAGGGTCAACATATTTCTTAAACATAATCCATTAACTCACCAATTGCAGAATGCTCACCAAATTCAAGCTGTTTTATCATCTATCACTTAATTATATGCTCTGCTTCCTTTTGAATGTCTTAAAATGTCACACAACTGAGCTTTTCATCTTAACTCAGCATCCTCTTACCCAAGAAGGCATCCACTAAGCAGCTGACACCCCTCATGGCCCTGAAGAAGATCTGGGGTAGTTGTTTCAGACATGGATGCAATACAACTTCATGGGGGATACCGCTCGAGTTGAGAAACTGTTCCTGAAACTTTGGAGTGGTGCTTACTATTGCGGGGTTGCTCAGATCCACTGGGTTGCTGGAAACAGGAAACCAAGCACAATTGTGGATTAAGCAACGAGCTTACTGCTAAAACCTTCTTGAATAAATGTGATATGAGGGTCAGAGGGAAATCAGTAAAATAATTAATGAACACAAGAAGGATGTAAAAGAAAAAAAAAAGAGGAGGGAACAACAGATGAAGTTACATTAAAATAGCCAGAGTTTGGATGCAGTTCCCTAAATAGAGCTGAACTAAAGCAGACAGGTAACTTCAACTTCCCATTAAATAATATAAACAACAAAAAAAAAGACAGTGCATTTCAGTTAGGAAGAGGAAAGCATCTCTTTTTCAAGCAAATGTACTTATATACAGTTGAAGCATTATGCACCTGAGCATGTGTAGAAAGCGGTACCATGTCTGCGCCACGCAGTCATTGTCCATCTCTAAAGGAATCAAATTGGCATCCTCATCTGGAACTTTAAAAAGTGGGAAGGATGGTCCATGAGTAAATCGCAGAAGTCTGAAATGAAGAAATGATCTGCATTAGCAGAGACCTTGAAAAACCTGAAACAAATCAAAATTAATAAATACATTTCTCATCATTTGTTCTCCTATTGTCATTACTACAACCACAGACACAGTTAGGACTTGAGGGTTTTTTTTCTTTCAGCTTTAATTTAAGGGGTTTAACTATTTTTTTTGTACAGTCCCCCATTTCCAGAGGCTCAAAAGTAATTGGCCAGACTAACATAATTTTAAAGATTGTTTTTAATATTGTGATGAAAATCCTTTGCAGGCAATGAACCCATGGACATCACCAAATGCTGCATTTCCTCACTTGAGATGCTCTCCTAGGCCTTTAATGCATTGACAATCTCTTTGACCGCTTTTGCAGTTTTCTCTGAGTCAGGGTTCCAACTAGCTTGTTTTTGAAAGATAAAGATTTGTTTTTTAAAGATATCTTTCTAGCATTTTTGCCTTTAATGGATAGCAGTACAGTGAAGATTGACAGGAAAGCAGGGAGAGAGATGTGGAAGACACGCAGCAAAGGGCCACGGGTCAGACTTGAGCCTGGGCCAGCTGTGTTTCGGCCATGTGGCACATGGTCGCCTGCTCACCCACTGAGCCAAACTGGCACCTGAAATCTAACTTTCTTAAAAGTACAGTAGAAATCGCCTAAGTCGGATTCAAATCTAATATTATCCATCTTATGTGTAAGTCAGATAAAATCCAATTCTTCAAAATTAGAATAGAACAGAACAGAATACCTTTATTGTTATTATACAGGATGTACAATGAGATTGGAGGGCCACTCCTGTTCAGTGCCATGCAACAGAAAGTCAAACTTTCTAAAATAAAAATATAATAATCTAATATAACCTAAAAATATACAGAAAGTAAAATGTATAGAAATATATTAAATATATTATTTTCTGTCTAAAAATACAGAAAATAAGAGAATGTATAAAAATATATATGTTGTAAAAAATAAAATAAGTATATACTCTAATAATGAAGATTGAGTATTGCACTTGGTAAATGAATATTGGATATTACACAATATAGGAGTGATAGATATTGTTCAGAATGAATGATATAATATTGCACAGAGATGTGGCTATTCTTCAAAATTTCAGAGTTTGTGGTCTAATATCAAATTTCGCAGCAATGGCTTTCTGCTTTAGCCCTGGATTTTCTTCTGCAAATTTTGTAATAATTTATAATACAACTTGGATGATCCAGTTTAGGTGATGATTATTATTAGAATTAACATTAGTAAAAATCAGGATCTGCAGAAGCCATCCGACTAAAGTGAAAATACGGTTTGTGTGAATTCGACTTAGGCAATTTCAATTTCAATTTCTCAAATCTTTCCTACTTTTTTTTTTAAGTCAGTTTAAGTGGCTATACTTTAGAAATGACTTCAAGAAAAGTATGTCTTTTGAATGATACATTCAATTAAAGTTAAAATTTTAAGCCAGCCTGCAGCTCACTCAGTTTACATGTTGTAAACTGCAGTTTACAACTACATGTTGTAAACTGTCATAGCCTTGGCTATTGTCATAGCCAAGGCTATGACAATAGCTTGACTTTTTCTTCAAAACAGTCAAGCTAATAAAAATGGCTGTCCCAAAAAGTTTAATGGTAATGCCAACAAACAAAGTTAATGATTTTGTCAAACCCCTTGAATTAAAGCTGAAAGTCTGCATACAACCTCATCTTGATTGATTGACTGATTTCAAATCTACTGTGGTGGTGTGCAGAGGTGTTGTACATTGTCCAAAAACCTACCAACTTAACTAAATCAAATTTGGCTTCTTCCCCTCACTGAACACAAAAGTAACATTCTAAAACCTCCAGTATATCAATATTGCATCAAATTTTTTTTCGCACTGAAAACACAAAGTTGAACTGAAACCATTCTAACCTGGAAGTCAAAGCGCAGGCTACTCTGCTCCACTGCTCTACAACAGGAGGATGATGTCTCCAATTGGCCAGCATCTCCCTCGCCGTCTTCCAATACGGCGGTGTGGGAAAGCAGCGGGCACATGCCAGCAACCACACCTCAAACAACACTGCCATCAGTTTCTCTGCCAGTTTCTCAGCTACCCCCACTGAAAGAAGGGAAAAGTAGAGGGTTACTACAACTAGTCATCACAACTAATAACCGAGCAAATAAAGAAGGAGGAGTTTAGGAGAGCAGGGTGGGGTTTACCTCCAACTGTGGGCGGTGCAAGCAAAGTGTCATTGATGCGAAGAAGGAAGAGCAGCAGCACCTCCCATGTTTCTCTCACCATGGAAACAGACTCTCGTGCCAGCTTCTGGACTGCAGTCAGAACCTGCTGGCAAAGCCTGATATGGTTCAGACTGTGCTGCTCAGGCCTGGAGGGAGAAACGGCGTGTTTGAAACGGGGGAACAAGAAAGTGACATAAGCAGCCTGAGACCTCAGTGAAAAGGCATTCATCTTTAAATTCAAGTTAACGGAAAATAAAGGCATACCTTTAAAGTTTTCAGACATACCTTGGTACAAAAACGTTGTAGAGATGCTTTAGAATAGTCTGGACATACATATTGGGCTCCTTGACCACAGGCTGAGGCATCGAGTCCCTAGGCGACACCAGGGCCATCATCCAGTCCGTGTACACATCCACACACAGCTTGACAGTGTCCCCCTCTAAGGGAAGGGTCAGGCCATAACAGAGCACCTCCATGGTCCACTTTACCTGGGAACCAAGCCATTGTCAGGTATTTTGTTATAAGTTACTGTCTTCTTTTTGCAGAGACACTACATTACTCATTCCATATGAATCAGGAAGAATTGCATCATTTTAATAAAGTAATGCACCTTTTAGTTAGTCTGCACCATATCAAGTAGTTTAGCAAGACTAACCAAAAGGAGTTTAGAAAACCTGCTTTACGCATAACAAGGATAACCGTACACTGACATTGCAACCATCTGTGTGGACAGAGTAAAGATTCAAAAGGCAAGTAAGTGGGGCGCCTGGGTGGCTTAGTGGTGAAGCCGGCGACCACATACACACGCCGCGTTGCGGTGCGGGCAGCGCGAGTTTGAGTCCCGGCCCATCGCCAATTTGCCCGCGTGTCCTCCCCTGTGTCTTTCCCCCATTTCCTGTCTCTCTCCACTGTCACAAAAAGCCGCTGTGGCCAAAAATGCAAAAAAAAAAAAAAAAAAGCCAAGTAAGTGAAAACTAGTGAACATTATGTTTAATTAAACTTAACAATGGAAGACTGAGGATGTTTTCTTGTTCATGATTCTGATCCAAGGCCTTGTGCCCTATAAATACTATCCAAAATGTGATTTCTTCCCCAACATAAACCTGCATACTTAGCAAGTCAAGTCAGCCTGCATTACAAGACAGCTTAACTGCTCTCAGTTTCCAGTGATATTCTGCATTATTTCCCACAATGTTTTGCGGAAGAATCATGCAGATGTCAGTGTGGCTAAGCATTCCAAGCCATGCCCTATCCTTAGCACGAAGTGGCATTCAAAGCAACAGCAGCACTTCAGATGCATGGTGCACCTGAGTATTGCTGATGTATTTTTAACCCAACACAGCTCCACTCGCATCACTTCCTGACACACACTGTCACATCATTAATTGAAGCTGCTGGCTTACTGTGAGCGCTGCCGTTAACTTGCTCATAGTGCGTTGCGTCAGCACATGTTCAAGTTTTTAAGACAATTATGCAAAGAAAGAGATCAGAGATGACTAACTTAAATTAATAGGCATTTGTTTAAATTGACATGTATCAAGTTCTGTCTAGATCTCACAGAAAGGCTAAGGGCATCACTAATGCATAACACTGTACATCACAGGATGAGCTGTGTGTGCTTCAGGAGTTTTTGATAGTGTTTGCATAATGCACACTTAACATGTTCAAAACAAAACCTAATAGCAGGCACTTTAAATAATATGGAAGGAAAAGCTGAAAGTGAACTGCACCAACAGCACTAAATGTCTGATATGGTTCACTGCAGATGGAGGAAACCATCTTCTATCAGTCATGCCTTCATATGTTTGAGTCGCTGAAAAACAGACAGTCCTGGCTAAAAGACGTGACGGCCTAACTGGGTTTTATCTAAAGGCATTTAAATTAGTTTTCATGACCTAAAACTCAGCCTTTTTAGACTCAAAGTCAAATCTACACACAGGCACATACAACCATTCCTACTGTAAACACTGTGGCTGAGTATTACGCAGTAACATCAATAACAGAATGATAGCAGATGATAAAGAAACCAAAGTAAGGTCCTTTGGATAACTTTATCATTTTTGTCATCAAAAGGCTTTAAAGAAATTTAAATGCACAACAAAACAGAAACACTGAAAGTCTGCACCACATTTTATTATGATGTACAGTCATCATAAGGTCTGAAAGCAGGGGACATCAACCAGGCCCCATAGCTTCCCCACTTACTGATTCTAGCTTCTGATATGGTATTACTGTGTAGTTGCTACATATTTTAGTGGCTAATATGGACCAGGTTATCCCACATTTTACTAAAGAACATCAACACATACAAAAATATGTTGAGATCAGTAGTTTCCTATTATAATTTTTCTAGGTAAATAATCAACATAAAAAAAACTAGAACACTGATAGCATCAACAAACAGTTACTGGTGTTAAAATTCAATTTGAGACGACTCAATGAGGAAAGTGCCATGATGATGGCGATGACAGCCTGGCAGACTACCAAAGCATTAAAATGACATGCTACACACTGCATAGCAAATGCCCCCACCACCACAATTTTCTTACCTCTTTGTCTGTTTTGAGGATGTTCTCTGTGGCAACAGGGCTTACAGCTGTGCCCAGAGGTTTGACCACGGCATTTGCCACCTCTGTGCCCACACTGGGGGGATAGGTGTGCAAAACACTGAGGTGGCCCTGGTCACTCTGTACCACCAACTGCAACGAGCGCCAATCGGAGTACATGCTGCTGATGTCTACTGCACTCTACTCACACCTCCTGCCTCCACCTGCAGACACACAAATCCAGAAGTCATCTTAATACGGCAATTTGTAAAAGGTACCAAGCGGCTACTTGTCTAACTAATAATACTTGTGTAGATACCGCCGTGCTATTTGTGAGCTAACTGCTGCAAACAGTGAAACAGACACACCTCTTCCAGTCTGATACTCTGATAATTGTTCAGATCTTGACCACCATAGTAGTTTTTCAGCTTTAACTTGTTTGACTGGTTTGTCCTCTCGCGTAGTTCACGCATTTTTTTTTCCCTTTTGGTAGAGGTAATTACATTTTTTGTCAGCGACAACAAAACACTTATTACCTAAAGGAAAGTGACTGTAGACTGCGGTTTGGCTTAATAATAATAATAATAATAATAATAAAAAGAATGTAACAAAACCATATAAGGAGTCTGTTGCCGTACTCCTCGATATGTGCCGTGACATTCCACATATTTCGTGTTTTGCTAACGTTACCTTCTCTCCGTCCAGAGAAAACAATAAGTATTAAGACGAGCACTGCATACATTTAATGCAAGCTTACTTTTGCCCTGAAGGATTAAAAGAACACCAGGGACGAAATATGTGTATCCTACACTTGGGATCAATAATAACAAGTCGAGGAAAAACCAGGAAACGGTTCTGAAAATGAGCAGCTTGCTAACGATGGCTAGCACTGATACCAAAACATCTTCCTCCTCTTGCAGATGGCACTATCTGATACCACCCGACTGGGTGATAATTATGTTAAAAGGCCGTCTCTCTGAACAAGTCTAGAAACTATGGTTAATAAAAACCGGTGGCGATAACTTATCGGTTATCCCAAATTACACTGCAGCAGAGCCGATGATGCTAGTTAGCTTAGCAAATGTCCACGGCGCTAGCCTGTTCGTTGACATTAGCTAGTTGAGCTGGCTGTCATTTGTGCTAGCTAGCTATCTAACTTTGCAAAGACGCTAACGTTTGCTGTGCGCCTAAGTCGGCAGTTTTCTTTTCATTTACCTGGACCAGCTGGAAATGTTGTCATAACAGAGCTCTGAAACTCGCAATTGGTGCTTTCTGTGTATCCAGGTCTAAACTATAACAGCCTCCATCTTTGCAATGTCAAGGCTTGGTTATTGCAGCTTTACGGGCTAACGGGAAGCAGGATCCAGGGGGTTAACGCCCTCTACTGTTTGGGACAGTCAGGGTAACGGAGCACATGCAGCCTTCAGAGGATCCTAGGAAGCTCACTCAGTGAAAAACAGAATGTTTTCTTTTTGTTCGGTATGCTTTAGGTAACTATGAATTTTATCTGTGATGCGCAAGTAACTTTTTTTTTAAGGAAATAAAGATTAACGCGAGGTATGCTTTGGTTTTACTAGGAAAATAGTGCAGCAATTTGCATGTGCAAACATACATGGAAATACATAAGGTACAAAGAGAGTTTGTGCAGTTCTAACGAGCTTGAAACGATATATCTGCTATGATAGCCTGTGTTCTTCAACACAGCCTGAACTCTCTCAGGCAGCTTTCTTGTCACTTCTTTACAATCTCCCACAATGAGGAGACAGCCTACAGGAGAGAGGTCTCCCGCCTGGAGAACTGGTGCCAGGAGAACCACCTCCTGCTCAACGTCAGCAAAACGAAGGAACTGATCGTGGACTTCAGCAGGAAGCAGCAGAGGGACTACCATCCACTTGTCATCAGTGGTGCTGAGGTGGAAAGAGTGGACACCTGGGAGTGACCATCTCACAGGACCTGTCCTGGACTCATCACATTAACATCACTGTGAAGAAGGCCAGACAGCGTCTCTACCTCCTCAGGCGGCTGAGAGACTTCAAGCTCCCACTCAAGGTGCTCAGGAACTTTTACACCTGCACCATCGAGAGCATCATGCGTGGGAGCATCACCACCTGGATGGGAAACTGCACCAAGCAGGACTTCATGGCCCTAAAAAGGGTGGTTTGTTCAGCTGAATGGACCATCAGAACCACCCTCCCCAACCTGCAGGACATTTACACCAAGCAGTGCAGGCTGAGGGCCATGAAGATCCTAAAACAGCCCAGCCACCCCGGACACTCTCTCTTCTCCCTGCTCCCATCAGGCCGGCGTTACCGCTGCCTGAGGGCTAAGACTGAAAGGTTGAAGAAGAGTTTTTACCCACAAGCCATCCGTCTGCTCAACTCTGAGCCCTAACTGGACCATTATTGCACAATGTAAATATTATAATTTATAATCTATAATTCCACGTAAAAGTGTGCATAGTGTATAGTATATAGAGTATAGTGTATAGTGTGAATTACTTTTTTTATTTTTATTCTTCTTCTTATTTATATGTGTGTGTACATATGGTTGCAGGTACAAAATACATTTCACTGTGCATTGTACTGTGTATAACTGTGCATGTGACAAATAAACACTATCTTAAATCTTAAATCTTAAAAAATCTCTTAAAATCTTTAAGTATTCTTCAGAAATGGTTCTCCAGGCTTCTTGGAGGACATTCAAGGCTCTTCTTTGGATGTTGGCTGGATTTTGTTCTGTTCTGTCAAGATGAGAGAGGTCAGTCCATGACTGATAGTGTTCCACTGTGTGTTTTTCTATCCAGGAATGCTTTTACTGCATTGACAGTGAGTTTGGGATCATCGTAATGATAAAAAATGAAGTTGTGTGGTGGATCGAAATATGATGATAATTTTCTGTGTTCATAATTCCATTAATTTTGACCAGATCCCCAACACCACTGGCTGAAATGCAGCCCAAAACAATGACAGAGCCTCCACCCTGTTTCAGTCCAGTTATTGTGTAATTTGGCATACCTCAGCCTTTTCTCCCTCTTGCCCTTCCTTAAGAATGGCTGTAGTGGCTGGCTTCAGTGTATGTGTTCTGTTTTATTGTCGGCAGATTTGTACTTCTTGTGTCTACGATATCTTTAGATATCGTAGACAAAAGAAGTACAAATCAGAAGTGTTTTGGATGCCTGTGAGAGGGCTATGTACTTCCTGGGTGATTAAAATTAGAATCTTTATTGTCACTGTACACACAAGTTGCAAAACAAAATTTAAAATGCAGTCCTTCCAGGTACCTCAGATAACAAATAATAAAAATATCCATCCATCCTCTTCCAGCTGACAGGGCAGGATACACCCTGGTCACAAGCCTGTCGCAGGGCTAATGCAAAGAGACAGGCAACCATTCATAATCACATTCACACCTATGGACAATTTAGAATAACCAATTAGATTAACCTAACCCCAGTACTGCATGTCTTTGGACTGTGGGAGGAAACCGGAGTAGCTGGAGAAAACCCACACAGACACGGGGAGAACATGCAAACTTCACACAGAGAGAGGTCCAGGCCAAGGTGGAATCAAACCCAGACCTTATGTCTTTCTAGCTGTGAGGCAGTAGTGCTAACCACCATGCCAGCGTGCTGCCCATAATAAAAATGTGTGTAGTAAAATAATTAGAAAAATACAATACATAATAAAAATTCAAATTAGGAGAGACTAGCCCTGATGCACACAGATACACACACACACACACACACACACACACACACACACACACACACACACACACACACACACACACACACACACACACAACAGCACTACATCCACATCACTTTCCATTTGACAGCAGAGTTCAGTTCAATTATGGCTCTGCCATAAAAACTGTTTCTCAGTCTATTTGTTCTGGCCTTCATTGTCCTGAAAGTGTCTGCCTGATGGCAGCAACTGAAACAAGGAATGTCCAGGCTGTGAGGGATCCCGGAGGATGTTCTCTGCTCTCCCCTGGCGGCGGGCATTGAACAATTCCTGGAGGGAGGGCAGGGGACAGCCAGTGATCTTTTGAGCCGTAATAATGACTCTGGGGTGTTTTTCTGTCTGCTGCTGTGAAGCTGTTGAACCACACGCACAGACAGTAGGTCAAGATGCTCTCTACAGAGCAATGGTAAAAGGACACCAGCATATCTTGGGTCAAGTGGTTGCTCCTGATGCAGTCCCAGGAACGGAGTGAACAGCCTGATAAAATAACTACTTTGGCACAACAGGGGGCCTACTCTTACCCTATTCCTCTCCGGGCCCACGGTGGAGCCACTGGCCCACTGCTCCGAAACCTGGTTCAAAACACCTACATCACGTGACCGTGGCTAAGTTAGGCTTTTGCACGGTTCACTCCTGCTGTTTCCAGGCGGCCGAGGCGCCAGGATTCATTTGTTTCTTCTTCTTCTTTTTTAAATGAACCTGTCATTTTGGGCTGGGCCTTGTAATTGCTGACGCTTTTTTATGTATAACTGATAATTGTTTAACAATAACAGTAAACTGTGGACGGTGAGGAACGAAGCAGGCGAGCCATTCACAAACAGGAGAAAGATTTTCTTTCGGTGCAAAAACGAATCAACGAACTCAGCACACACTGGGACAGCTGACTGTGGGGCTGAAACCCTCAATCCTCCACTTGTTTCTGCACGCGCCGAAATGACCTGTTTTCAGAGACATCAGGGGAACGTCCCCAAGTCTGACCTGCGTCCACCCTCCGGTCAGCGTCCTCCTCAGTCATGCTGCTCACCATGATCGCTGCAGAAGCCTAAACTGATTCATTAAACTGAGCTCACACTGCAATTGTTTACCAGTGACGTGGCTGTTTAAGTTTTTCATTAATAAATTATATGAATTTGTGTAACTTAGTTGAAGCGTATCAGTAGAATTCAGCCTCAGGGGGCACAGTGACTTGACTGGACGGGCCTGAACGGCGAAACCAGTCCATAAGCTGACGCTGCAACCTGTGACCCGCAAACTGCACAGCAGGAGGATTCCTACTGAAAACAAATTTTTTTTAATCAAGAAAAACCGCGTCTAGGTGATCTGTTTCTTAATTCTCATGACAAATGAGGGGTTTTTTTAATTATTATTTTTTATTTCTTATTCCCACTGAGGTTTCTGGTGTAAATGTCCCATAAACAGCAGGACAAAGGCTGCAGGTTCAAAGCCTCAGACAGAGTCAAACATCACGGTCATGTCGAGGATAAGGAAATGAGTCGCATTTTATCATGACCGGTGTCAGTGCCACTGGCCGAAAGTCATTGAGAGACCTTATGGCTGATTGTTTTAATAAGTCAACAAACTGTTTGTTTTTTGTTTTTTGTGTGTATCAACAATCTGATTTGCTTCAAACTTGGCACGTGAGTTAGAGGTGATCACTCCAGTATTGCACTGCATGTCTGTAATGTTTTTTTATGGATCTAAAATATTAATTTTCAGTTTCTCATGAGATAATTGTGATACACAGTATAAATGTTGTGGGCTACAGAGCTGCATGTAATGTATGTTTACTTCACTTTGATCTTATCTTATAATCTCTCATGCTCTTGTTGGGAGTTACGTGAAAGAGCAGCACCAGGACATCCTGGAAGCCATGGAAGTGATGGGCTACATCACTTCCTCCACACCTTTCACCCCCATCTACTTGCACACGTTCCAGTTGGAGAGCCAGACTCTCCCGTGATGCTCCGAGGCCTCACCCCCGGTACGATAAACTCAATCAGCGGATGGGCCAAAATTGAAAAAAAAGGTCTAAGTCGCGGGCCGAACAGGACTAACATTTATTGAACAGTCTAAAATTAAAGCTATTTTAATTAGCAATATGAATTTGAATGGCCAGAAAACAGCAAGGTTTTCCTCGACACAGTAAATAAAATATAAAATTATAATTTTCTTCAAAAATAACATCAGGGAAAATAAGAATATTTCAAGCTGATGAAGCTTTGCATTTTTTTTCAGATAAAAATGGTGATGTGAATTTCTGCGCGTCAAAGTCAGAAAATGCTGCGTAAAGTGCCCAGTGTGTCCAGTTTCTCAGCAAGAAGTGCAGCTGCAAACACAGCAGTGGAGACCTGGTCTGATTTTTGTTTTTTTGTTTTTTTGGTAACATGGAAAGCGGCACAAATTCCCATTTTGCATCTGCACCTCTCACAGTTGCAACTTTACTTGAAAAGCTTTCACTATCACGCAGCCTGCACACCGCAGGCGAGGAAAAGAGACACAACAATTGTGTTGTGTTACTGTATGTGCAGTTCATGCCATCACGACCACCGGGTTGAATCATTTGGATGAAGAGGACAATTTTAGTTGACCAGCATTTCCTTTAGTTGAATACAACCCCGATTATTCATATTATTCATATTCATTTAAGTCTTGAATAGTTATAAACTATTATAAACAAAAACATTTTTTTCTTTATGGATTTACCATTTTCATGCAAAATGACAGATGGAGCATCAGTGAGTATGTTCCATAGAAAATAGACTCAAATACACCTTTTGAATACATCACTAATGACATCAGCATGATAAATATACTGTATTTTAACAGTGGAGGCTGATTCTTCATTTAAAAAAATGATGCTTCAGTGTTGCACTGTTATGTTATACACTTGAGTATGGAGTACTGAGTACTTCATGGAGCAGTACTTCAAAGGGGAAGAAATCTCACTAACACCGTGAAACACTTTGACAGATGTTAAATTATTTAATTTCCTGACTATTACAATGATGAGGACATCATTTAATTTTAAATTGGTATAACTTTATTCCTTTTAAAGAAAGAAACCTCCGGCAGATGAGGGGAAAGAGACGAGAGAAAGAGTACAGAGACAAGCAGAGAACACAAACTGTTGGAAAGAGAGGACAGAAGTTAATGACATGCAGTAGTGCAGCAGCATCTTGGGATTAGTGCATCATGGGAGGCACCCCAGCAGCCTGAGACTACAGCAGGAAGACTAAGGGATGATTGAAATGCTGACTGAACATTTTAAGAGCAAGATGACTTTTGGAGCATATCATCCACTTCTATTTAATTGTCATGAAGCTCTTGATTTGTGGGGAAACACTGCTGCTCCTCATTTTGCTTCGCTGCAGCGTTGGTCCTCAGCCAGACTGCATTTTGGATCTGTCTGACAGGTCTGACGGGAAAAGCCGCTCCAACTGCCTTCATAGTGTTTTCTGACCCTCTTATGTGGACTGTTGAAAGCAGTTTTCCAATGATCGAGGTTCCTCTTAATCCCTGAGTTGGAAGTCTGTGCCCTGTTGGTTGAGCAGGATGGCCCCGGAGAATACGGGAGTTCCTTTTGGTCGTGGTCTGACCTCTTGAATTTGGAAGAGGTGGGTTTTTGTTCACCCACATCTTTCCGGTCAATCCTCCTCCATTTCACTGGCTGAATGGTGTCCTTTATATCCTCATCAGAGTGCTTTCTTTTAAAGTTTGATTTTACTGAAACTGTCTGGGCAGTTTCAGAGTGACTGGGCCCGAAGCACTTGGGTCTGCTCTTCTGATTTGAAGGGGGAGGACAGTTTTGTTGTGATGGCCTGGTGGTCCCGGAGGAAGGGGATCCCACTAGGAATTTGCTCTCAGCTGCAGGGGGAGGAAGCCTCTGTTGGGCAGGTTGTCTGGTCTCAGAGACGGGCTGCTGCAGAGACCTGCTCACTCCTGTCCTGCTATGTGAAGACACTGGGCTTTTTTTATTACAGATGTCCATGTGCTGATAGCAGGACTTTACACTGCAAGACAGTGAACCATTCAGTATTGTAAATTATTCACTCACATGGATGAAATATTTTCACATATTTTCTTTCAATTAAAAAGTTGAATCTGGTCCTTATCAGGGATTAAAATGGGGGTAAATACAACCCCAGATGAGCTACAAAGCATGACATTATACCATGACAAGCGTGTGAAAAACTAAGTACGCCCTTATTGTTTACATAGCAGTTAAGAGGGTAATGTTGTGTTACTGTCCAGCCAAGGTTGTTTTTACCTACATTTAAACCTGTTAAGAACGAAGTTAAAGCTTAGAATTGAAAGAGGGTGTGCTTGCTTTCTTTTTACTAACGTATGGTCTGTGGGGAAATGTGTTGTACATGAGGGGTTAAGGGAGAACAATCGTTCTAAATAAAAAGCATTGACTTACTAGGAGCTCAGGTTGCACAAGTACCCTAAGTGGTTCGTTTTGGTGAAAGGATGGTCCAGCACCTGTTGGGGTGTAATCCGTCTTTCAGGATCAAACTGAAGCATTTCTTTCACCATTTCAACAAACATCAGGAGATCATACATTTCTGCAGCTTTATCTGCAAACATCTGAGCCCCGAGTTGCTGGAACTGAAAGATGAAGAAAGCAACAAATGTCAACCAAAAAAAAAACTTACTTGAGTGTTTGATTGACATAAGTTTTTTCCTTTTTTTTTTTTGTGCCCACTGTATGGCCAAAGTGTACATACGTGTAAGAGGTCATTCAGAGAGGTAAACTTTCTTCCTCTTCTCTCTGTGAGCCAAATCCCTGACTCTCTGAAAACTTGTTCAGGCGCCTGAAAAGATAAGGATATGTTAAAAACTGCGGGGTAGTAAAGAAGTAGATTGCAAGTGAGTTTAGAGACTGACATATAGGAGTAAGCAGCGCAATGGTGAAGTGGTCGGTACCTTGAGTTTCCAGTTGCTGGTGGTGGAACTGAACCCTTTGTAGAAAAATTGGGAGGTCTTTTGCCCAGAGTTTAGCATTTTGTCTGGTGGGTTCCCTTGGGTTTCTACTATGTAGTTCATCTGTAAATACAGCAAAAAATTTAGTCAAACTGGGAGTCCAACAAAGACTTTTGTCATATATTTCCGTCAAGCAAAAAGCAGACTCTAGGGCTACTGTTTACTCACCATATCATATTCACTGTAGCCAGGGTACAGCAGGGAACCGAGGTACAGATAGGCAGCAATGTTTCCCAGAGACCAAACGTCTATGGCCTCTGTAAATGGAAGGCCTAGAATAATCTCTGGGGCCCTAATTTAGGACAAAGAGCAATGATTATAATTGTTACATTTGTTGTCAATCTCAATCATTTGGATAAGTATGATTTATACTACAGCTAACAGAAACCACAGACTCAGGAGGTTTGTGTGATTGTGTGAGTATGAGATCAGATTTGAGTCCAGCTACTCACCGAAATGGACGGGTCTGAATGTAAGAGCCCACTGTCGCAGCTGAGGTCTCACAAGCCAGGCCGAAGTCAATGACTTTAATTCGGTACGGCTCTTGTTGGTGATTGACTAACATCACATTCTGTAATTTGAGGTCTGCGTGTATAATTCCAACAGACTTGAGATGTTTCAGAGCTACTGCCATCTGAAAGGTACCAAAGAAAATGTCATGATTAAATTTGATCAGTTTCCATTTTGAAAGCACTTATTAATGTGGAGAATCACAGAGTTAAACATACCTGCACCACGATTGGTCGAATTGCCCTTAAACTCAGCGGCTTGAAATGTCTTTCTTGCATGAAGTCAAAAAGACTTCTGTCAAGACACTCAAACTCCAGACATGTACGGCCACTATCCATAAAAGCCCGGTGCCATTCAACCAAGTTGTGTTCATGGGAGTTATACCTGCTGAGTTTGCGTAGGATAGCCAGCTAGAAACATAGGTCACAGATGGGTTTAACATTAGTTTGACATTTGTACTGCACATTAAGCATTTCTGCAAATACAGTTTTCACATCCACTACACACATCTTTGAAACAGAAATTCTAAGGAGCAGTTTATACCTCTTTGTTTGCCACCCATTCGCAGCCTTCATTTTTTGTTACTTTGATGGCTACAGTCTTCTTGTCAGCCATCCGGACACATTTTACTACCTTGCCGAAAGTCCCCTGTCCAAGGGTAGTTGATACTTGGTAGGTGGAGAATTCGGAGGTGAGCCAGCTTCCAGGGACTAACTTGTCTCTGGCGTGTACGTTGGAGCACATGACTGAAGCCATTACAGAGATAAACACTTAAGGTTTGGTTTATCTTGTATATAAAATCTCGTATGTTTCAAGAAAAATGAGCTTGCTGATTTTTCGTGTTGCAATCCGAAAGGTTTGGTGAAACTGTTCTGTCTTCACTATAGTTACATTCTTAACAACATTCTACATTCCGTGCTGGATCAGGTGAGCCTGAACCTTTCCATAGGTATACTCATAGACATATGGTTATACTGCTATACTGTAGGCCTAGGTTGCTGGGGATTTCCCATGATGCACTGTGAATGTTTCTTCTTCATTCACCCCTTTTAACTCACTCTGTATTTTTAAAAAAAATATATTTTATAGAACATTTATTATTATGCAAAAATAACAAGAGAGAGAAAGGAAAAACAAAACAAAACAAAAAACCCAGAACAGGCCAGCACAGAACATACATAAAATAAAGTAGACTTAACACTGGTTATGTCTGAAAATAAAATGTGACCCTCCTTTGCAAAGTATATCATTTAACCTCCTGAGACTCTGCATCCACCAGTGGAGACATTACATTTTGGCTTTGCTGCACCTTATACTTCATTGTGCTCAAGAGTGTTTTATACTTTGATAAGTCATGTTGTTTTTGTTGTGTTATGCTATAAAATAATCCCAGTGTCCACATCTTTTTTTCTCACAAAAGTATGTAACAACCATGTAACAAAACAACTTCTTGTTCAAAGAGGAAGCTTAGTATATATACATTTCAGGTCCATCTAATCACAAATATCTAGGAGAAACTGAAAATAGATTGCAAACAGGAGCTCGGGTCTCAGGAGGTTAAATCCTGAGGTAAAAACTCCAAAAGGGGTTGCCGTATTTTATAAAAGGCACTCAAATTACCCTTTATTATGAGGTGCTCCATTGGGAAGACCCTAAATGTCTCTCTGTACCATTGTGTAACAGCAGGGGGCTTTCCTTGGATCCACTGTAACAGAATGCAACGTCTTGCCAGATTTAGAAGTTTGCGTGGTAACATCTTCTCCTCAGGCATCAGGATCAGGCCATACACAGACAAACCAAAAAGAAACAACCTAGGATCCATAGAAATAGTTTGATGAAAAACAGAACGGAGTTCTGTGACAATGTTCTTCCAAAACCTGTTTATCGATACACATTGCCAGATACAATGATAGTAGTCGCCCAAAACTGTGTTACATTTTATACAGAGAGGTGAATATTGAGAGTGAAGCTTATGTGTAAACTGCGGAGTACACTGTAGCCTGTGAAGAATTCTAAATTGGTTCTCCCTGAGTCTATTGCAGATAAATGTTTTTTTATTAGTGAAAAAGCCCTCGACCATGTTTCACTGCTAAGCTCAACCCCCAAATCCGTTTCCCAGTGAATTCTGGACATTTCAGTTGTGAGAGGATTTTGCATCATTACTTGCCTATAAAAAAAAAAGGAAATACATTTCTTTTTATGGTCAGGACACTCATTAAATTTAAGCAGAAAACTTTCTATGGGGTTTAAGATTGGCTGGTCATCTGGAAAAATAAGTGATGATTGTACAAAATGTCTTACTTGGAGAAAACCAAAGAAGTCCTTCTGTAAGATATTGTGCTTAACTTGTATTTGTCTAAAGGACACGCTCTCTCTGTTTATTCACCACTCTGCATTCAGTTCTCACCAGTTCTCAAGTGGCACTGATTTCCGATTCCCAAACCTTTCCATGATGCTGTAAAAACATTACAGAGCAAAGTCATTTCACATATTAACTCTTAGACTCTAAATGTTTACTGCTGCAAAATGGGTAAAAAAAAAAAAAAAGGTGGCAATCAAAGTAGACTGTTTCCTTACAAATCTGCTGTGGTCGGGTATTTATTAATTTCAACTGACTGCATTTTTTCAGAAAAACATGATGGCCTACAACTCAGTGCCCCACACATGAATACTGGAGTGCTTGGCACTGTACAAGGGTAATAATGCAGTGATAACCTTCATCAGAAACTCAGTGGGATTGTGTAAGACCACACTGGAGGCCAACTCCAAGGCAACCACACAATCACAATCAAGTATAGAATACACCAAGGTGATCCACTGTCCTCGCTGCTGTTCTGCATAGTCCCTCAACTCTCTATGGAAGCTGATCACTAAGAGCAGATACAGGTATAGATTCAGGACACGAGTGACCATCAGCCACCTCCTTTACATAGATGACATCAAGCTGCACGCCAGATGTGAGCAGGACATTGGCTCACTGATCCACCAAAACAGGATATACAATAAGGATATCGAGATGTCATTCAGACTGGATAAGTGTGGCCAGATGGTCACAAAGAGCGAGAAGATGATCCCTACTGAAGAGCGGGAACTGCCAGAGGCAGAAAAGCAGACAAAAAGTTTCTGAGTACCCCACAGGCCAATGAGAACCATAATGAACATGTAAGGTCAGCCAGAACCAAATACTTCTAGAATCTAAGACTGGTACTGAGAAAGATGGGAATAAAAATCAATAGACGTTACTGATCATTAGTATAATAAACTGGCCCAGGAGGACATAAATGCTGCAAAAACTTACCACAATGCATGAAGGCTTCCATCTGAAGTCCAGCACAGTCTGAGGCTCTATGAGCAATGGAAAGAGGGCGAGGATCAGTGAGTGTCAGAGCCACAATATCCACGGATACATCAGGAAGATGATCGAGCATTTTGCAGCTCTATAGAGAAACTTTACTCATCAGTTAAAGCTGAACCTTTAACTTCATCTTCAACCTCATCGTAAATGTCCAGAAGACCAAAGAGATGGTGGTGGATTTTGGTAGGATTGGCACGGCACCTCCTCCTCCCTACACTGAGGGAATAGTAGTGGAAATGGTCCCTTCCATCAAGTACCTCGGCGTACACCTCACCAACACACTCTCCTGGTGCACCGACACCACAGCTGTAATAAAGAGAGCCCACCAATGCTTGTACTTCCTAAGGAAGATAAAGAGGGTGGGCAGACATCCTCAGGTCCTTCTACAGCTGTACGGTGGAGAGTGTCATCACCACCACCAAGTCTGCACAGGGAGCCATCGTGTGCCGCTTACTACTGATCAAAGACACCTACAGTGTATCACAAAAGTGAGTACACCCCTCACATTTCTGCAGATATTTAAGTATATCTTTTCATGGGACAACACTGACAAAATGGCACTTTGACACAATGAAAAGTAGTCTGTGTGCAGCTTATATAACAGTGTAAATTTATTCTTCCCTCAAAATAACTCAATATACAGCCATTAATGTCTAAACCAGCGGCAACAAAAGTGAGTACACCCCTAAGAGACTACACCCGTAAATGTCCAAATTGAGCACTGCTTGTCATTTCCCCTCTAAAATGTCATGTGACTCGTTAGTGTTACTAGGTCTCAGGTGTGCACGGGGAGCAGGTGTGTTCACTTTGGTAGTACAGCTCTCACACTCTCTCATACTGGTCACTGAAAGTTCCAACATGGCACCTCATGGCAAAGAACTCTCTGAGGATCTTAAAAGACGAATTGTTGCGCTACATGAAGACTGTTATATAAGCTGCACACAGACTACTTTTCATTGTGTCAAACTGTCATTTTGTCAGTGTTGTCCCATGAAAAGCTATGCAGACATGTGAGGGGTGTACTCACTTTTGTGATACACTGTACACCAACAGGTGCAGGGAAAGAGCTACCTGCAATCTCCGTGACCACACCCACCTCGCACATGTACTTTTCACCCCTCTCCCATCTGGAAGGAGGCTGCGCTGCATCAGCTTCTACCCGGATGCAGTCAGACTCCTGAACCATTCCATCCCCACAGACTGACTATGCACCCCACACATATCAAGCAGCATCACCACTGCACCTTAAAACACCTCAAGTTGTTGCTGCTATAGTAGTTTTAGTTTTAGTGTAGTGTATTTTTATTGTTTTTACTTATCCTAGTTTAGTTACTTATTTATTTTTCTGTACTTATTTAAATTCAATTTATTTTTATTACTCTAATCCTATGTTGGACTTTCACCGAGACCTGAGAATCTACATTTCGTTCACACGTCTCATAGTCTGAATGACAATAAAGCCGAGTCTGAGTCTGAATAATTTACGCTCTCATTGACCTGTAGGGGGAAGCATTATTACATTAAAAGTGTCTTGTAATCTGTTGGCAAAAAATAATGTGTATAAAATCTGAAACAACCAAAGCCTAAAGAACCTTCAGGCTCTAGCTGTGAATTAAGCAACAGTTACGCCCACAAAGAAAATGCACCGCTAAGTTTAAAGTCATAAGACTTTGATGACTTAATGCCATTTTGTTTTCATTTATTGAGCTCCCCTAATTAATGCATTAATAAATATATTAAACAGTCCACATGAGAGAAAAGCAAGGCTAAATTAATTCACCTTCATTTATACATCCTGGCTTCAATGTAAAATGCAGTCATCTCAAGGTGCTTTGTATTGTATTTGTATTGTATTTTGGTTTACTCCTTTAAATGAAACGGTTGCAGCTGTAACAATAGTAATTTCCCTTTGGGATCAATAAAGTATTCTGATTCTGATTCTGATTGTCTCAGATTTGGCTATTTCTATAGTCAGTTGCACTATTATATGCTATAATTTCAAATAAATAACAAATTATATAAACAAAATTATTAAAAGACTTTATTGAAAGCTTGTATTACATTTCAAAGGTAGTCAACATAACACATATTCTCAGTATACAGTAAAAGAGAACCCTGTTAGGATCCTTTCAGTAGGGGGCAGCAGAAACTCACTGTAAAAGGCAAGTCTTAAAATGTAAAGAGCATGTCTGTTCTCATATTTGCATGATTTTTAGGTTAATAAATATTACTGGATGTACAAGACAGCAGTACAAGGCTATTCTCAGCTACACACATCTGTATCACTTATAGCATCCCTCTATTTTCAGGGCACGTGGCTTGTCTGTTCATAATTTCTCGAAAGGTCAACGCAGTCCTAACCAAATCTGTTTTAACGTTTCCAATACTGTCAACTGAAATAGAATTCCTCTAAGGACAAGTTGTGAGTATTTATTACAAATGTAAATCAGATGTTCTCTATGCGTTTGGAGGATTTATGGGGGAAAAAAATGCAGATTTGAACACATGGTCCACATATGGTGCAAACTCGTTCTTCATAACAAGCCACTTAAAACCTCAAGATTCCCAGCACTCCCTTCTCTGTAGCTGTGAAACAGACCTACAAATGAGCTTTCATAAGCTTGCATCTTTAATGTGAAGCATCATATGGTTACTACAGGTGTAAACCAGACGAGAAAATAAAAACAGGAAAGCAGACATTCCTGTGTTGCAGATCGTCGCAGTCAGCATGTGGCTACGCCCCCCCACACACACAAAAAAAAAAAAAATACTATTAAGTGTCCATGACTTCCACATGAGTGCTCAGTAAGCCAACCCACACATCTCTCCTGGAGGATATCCACAGAGGGGAGAAGCACGGAAAAGAATTATGGATGAAAGTCAGCATTCTTCTCGCCTTCGTCCCTCCATGTTTGGTAAGGTACAGTTGCAGTCTGAAGGGGTGCTATGATTGGTAGCCGTATACTAATGCATCTAAAGGAAAAAGGGAAAAGCAGCAGTTGAGATATTAGTATTTATGCATTTTTAAGCTTCTGTAAAAGAAGTTTATTGTAGGATCAATGTGGCCATACAATGTGTATAAATGGGGCATTTATTAAGGCATTAAAATAACCAGAGACAAATCCTGCTTAAAAGAAACCCATTTTGTATCTATGAACTATCAATGAGGCTATTCACTATGTTCAACACCAACATGTTTCAGTGTGTGCAGACAGATATTTTCTCATTTCCTTCTTCTGGTATCCACACGTGCAGACAGGTTTTATTTCCACTTTATCTCCACTCCCATTACAAAGCAAGGGATTTAACTTTCACTTTCAGGGCTTACAGCAATTCAAAATTATATTTAAATAAGTAATTTTAAAGACTACTACTATTAAAGAACTATAATAAAGACTGCTACCTGTGACGCAAACTATTCCAAAAAAAAAAAAACAGTCACTTTATTAGTGAGTTTACAGTCTACCCAGCCTGCACTCACCTGTGTGAAACTGAGCTGTGCAACACAGTCCCTCTCCCCGTGCCGTCCGGTAAATGGGCGACACGCACACTCGAGCTGAAGGCGGCAGGTGCGTGAGCCGTGTTGAGAGAGAGTCGGGTGGCAAATAGAGAGAGGAGCGCTGACCAGGGGCAGAGCTTTGCTGTCCCTCCCAGGTGAGCCAGTAGCCCCTCAAACCAGACGTGCCTCCCTTCCATTCTACCTGTACTGAGTCACTACCCACTGTAGTCAGCTGGAGGTCTGCCAGGGCTGGAGTCACTGGAGATAGGGACCACAGAAAAGTTAGCAAAGTTCTATTTCAAAATTGAAAGAAAAATAAGAATAGGTAGACCAAAATCAATTAAAAAAAAGTAGAAGCTACTGAAACTCAGACAATAGACTGTACTATGATTTTTATTGGATCCAGTTCAACTAACAGCTCAGACCATTCCTTGGAATAGTCAAACCTGAGCAGAACTGCAATTATCTGAAATTTAAGACACAGAAAGGATAAGGCAGTGTAGGAGTAGGATTATTGTTCAGAGGACAGTATTCCCCAATTTGACCTCACCTTCTTGAGTGCACACTTTGACAGACATAGCTTTCTCCTTTCCTGAGGCGTGCCTGGCGCTAACAGTGACCAAGTAAGTGGTATCAGGTTGGAGGCCTCTGAGCAGAGTAGAGTTCTGAGTTTGGGCCAGGGTGACAGAGCGGAACTGGCCGCCAGGCAGGGCAGAATACTCAACGGAGTAACTCGTGACCGTCTCTGGCTGGAGAGGACCCCAAGTGACCCGAACACTGGTTTGTCCAGACTCAGAAACTGTTACCACAGCTGGGCTCAGCACCTCTGGTGTACAAGAGAGACAAGAACAATGGCTAAGGCAGTGTAAATATTATGAGGAGAACATGACAATTTTCACTCTTTATTTTATGGTTTCATGAAGAAAAAAGGATCAAAATCTTTTACTTGAGCTTTTTTATTGTTGTGGATTTAGCTTTGATTTACTGGGATTTGGGGATGGGAAATGGTTGGCCCATAACAAAAAGCGTTCCGAGACTACAAGGTGATATCTTCGAATTGTTTGGGCAGCTATTCAGAATCCTACCACATTCACTTTACAATGATTCATGTAGAACAGATTAAAAACATCTCATTCTTAAATTTGAGAGACTGCAACAGCAAATTATAACTTTTCCTTTTTACACTATAATCAGCCTGAGAAAAGGTTTAGTGTAAGTTGCAAAGCAAGCGTACATATGTGGCATTAGGATGTAACCCAACCTGGTTTAGTTGTGAAGGTGACAGAGAGGTCATTAAAGGCTTGTTCGTTGGACTCTGGTCTCAGTATGGCGATATAGGTGGTGTCAGGCTTCAGGCCAGTTAACCTTGCAGTGCTTGAGTCTGCAGACTGGGTAAGTCTCTGGTACTGAATTCCTTCAGTGGCTCCACTGGTCCCTGTCCCACCCCCACCACCACTTCCCCCTGTCCGAACTGCACCAAAGCGGATCTCATAGTGGCCCGTCAAACCAGACAGAACGGGTCGCCACTGGAGTGTGGCAGAGTTGGTGGAGACGTCTCGGACATTCATTCGTTCAGCTCGGATAATCTCTGTTGGAGACAGAAGGAATCTGATGTTAGCGTGCGCGCAAGTTATAGGGGGTACGTTATCGTGTTATCAGAAAGGAAGAGAAGTGATGGTGACAGGAAAGATGGCATGAGGGAGCACTAAAAATGCCTGGGCTTCAGCCAGCTACCCATATAGATCGACAGACTTGGGTGTCTAAAAGCATTCGTAGCTGCAGCAATAAGACAACCTGAAATAGCCAACCCAGTGAGGCCCTGCAGAAAATAACAAACGCCACAGAGGCACTGATATCTGTGATTAGATCCTTAGGTACCCACGAAGGACCGGTGCATTCCACCTTGTTCTACACAAGCCCTATTTGTATTATGCATCACGTCGTACAGCTGCTGTTTAAATGCTGTAGTGTCCCTTGTGAGTATTATGGCAGTTACCTAATCCATCCAGAGAAATGGCTCATCTTCCAGGTCTCTATATTTAAATATATATGTGTGTCATGTTGGGCATAGTGTTGGATGAAGCAGAAAGAGATGGTGAATCATTAATCCATTAATAGATTGGCCTATCTCATTACAGTGACTCTTACACATGCACACAGACGCTCTGAGTGTCTGGGCTTCCTCTTTGGTCTCTCTGTCTTCAGGAGCATGTGTGGAATTAGGGAGAAGCACAGAGAGACATGTAATACATCAGTGAGGCAGGATATGAGTGTGATTGTAGCTGTTTGAATGGAGGGGTTTCTCAAAGCTACTGAACCGTACAAGCAATCCAGCTTAAATTAGCCAGGCTCAATCCGGAATAATATTTCCTCCCAGTCTTTGTAGTGCAGGCATCTGCAGATATTTTCATTTTTATTGTATATACTGTGTGTTGTGCTGAATCCAAGAAGAAATTCCTTTTACTCAATTCATCTGTGTCCTCACTTTAATTCTTTAAACATTTTAAACAAGTAAACACAAGTAAAAAATTGTAGAACTTTAAGCATTTATGATGCGCATTCATTTTTAGGAATAGAAAAATAATTATTTTGTTGGCACACTTCACCTGCCACACCTAAAAAACAAAAGCCATACCATACTCACCAATAATCGCATCCCGTAATTCCTTTGTGATGATGCTCATATCATCAATGTCCACAAAGTACAGGTGGTTCTCCACAGGTGGGCTCACCACCTGCCTCAACACCTGGTAGTTGCTATGGCCGGTGGAGACCACCAGCACAGCCACACCTTCCTCCTGCAGCTGAGCCATTGGTCCAGTCACATCCCCCGGTTTTACCCCATCAGTCAGCCACACCAGCACCCTCGGGAGCCCTTCCCGGGCGCCGCCTGCCTTGCCAGGTCGCAGCACCCACTCCTTTGCTATTTTCAGTGCCTCAACTGTGTTGGTGTCCCCCCTGAGAGGTCTGATGTTTCTCAAAGCTGTCTGGAGGCCACTTTGGGTGCTGTATTTATCAAAGCCAAACTCGAGGCGTGGTTTGGTGCCCACCTGCAGAAGTCCTACCCTCACCTGGTCCTCTCCCAGTGAAAACGGGGAGAGGAGCTGAGACAGGAAGGATAGCATGTGGGTGTGCTCGTAGGATGACACACTGCCAGAGGAATCCACTAAGAAGAGAACGTCACCCTCGCAGCAGTTCAGCACTGTGGAGCAGAAGCAAACATCAATACAGTCATTAATATGGAAATCAAGTGGGCAGAATCGGTTGCTGACTTGCGTCAACAACTCTATGATTCTGTTTTTCCACAGGTCTCTTTTCCTGCTCCCCTTACACAATTTGGAATCTCTGTTTTCCTTCATCCACCTTAATGGAAAAACAGTCTCACAGTGAACAAAACTTATGGGGAAAATTGTTTGTCTTGAATGAAAGCAGAAGAAAGTTAAAGCTAAACGAAAAAGGCTGTGGCTGTGTATACAAAAAGAATGCAAAACAAACACAGGAAGTACAAAACTGATGCTGGCATCATGATACTCTAACTTCAAAAGTGGACAATGGATTAAAGCCATCCAACCACAAAGCTACGGGTGGATTATTTTTCCCCTCCCTAATTTTGTAACAGAAGCAACAATTACACGCAAATGCCCAAAGCAGAGAGACAGGAGGAGGAGGGAAAACAGTAGCTGCTGGTTGTTGGTGGGAGAGGGAGCGGAGAAAGAAGGTGGGACGAGGAAAACGAAAGGCGTTAAAAGGAGAGGAATGAGGCTGGGGGGTACTGCCAATTTCATGTGAGAGATGAAAAGGAATGCTGGATGGCCATATATAGAGCAGGAAGCAGCAGCACCCCAGCCACAAAAAGCAAAACTTAGTTGCAGATCTGCAGATTGTGCACTCATCCAAAAGAAAAACTGCCCGCCATTAAAATCGCCCCTCGAGAGTAGAAACTTGTAAGATGGAGATGCTGGACTGCACGTAGATTACTCTGACTCTCACACCTATATAAGTGTATTTTCTTTAGAGGCCTCATTTTTTTAAAGTTCAACACATGAGGAGATGAGGTGTTGATTAGACTTTGAGGTGTTGAAAGCTGAGCAGTGAAGCATGTATACACACAAATCAACCGTGTGTGTGTGTGTGCATGCCAGCATGCGCGGTTGCCGTCTTTCTCGCCATCTAACTAAAGAATTCCTTACATCACTCTTTGTTTGGAGAGAGAGTGCTGCTGCATACAAGAGCCCCTTACCTCTGCCTTTATGCAGGTACGTCTCTATCTCCAAACCTACTGGAGATACTTTATTTTTGTGTTTAAAATGCTGTCTTCAGTTATCACATGCACTATAGATCTTGGCTTATGATGTGATGGAGAAAAAAATAAAGCGTGCAGATCAGGTTGTGCACCTTCCAAAACATATGGGTTTGTTATGAGCCTAACAGTGACACGTGCACAGCAAATCCTGAGCAGGGGAATGAAGCACGCATATGAAAACCATAAACACGAGTAGACAAATATTAACATGTGTGCTGTTTATGATTAGAAGAAGTTGGACTGTGTCCGCTTTGTATGAATCTAGAACACAGCAGCTCCCTTAGAAACAGGTGTGTAGTAAAAGCAGATTTCTGTCCCTGCAGGTACAATCTACAACCGCAGGGTAACTGTTTGTACCTTTTTGAGGGCCAAGCAGTAAAAGGTACATATGGATGGTTTCTTCTAGATGTTTCTTCAAGAATACTTAGGCTTTTAAAAATCCTTTTTTTGTCCCATTACACACATCCATAGGGTATTGGTTTACACATTCGTTTGCCAAGCAAAAAAGCTGCTGGATTGATTCCAGCTGGAGACACAAATCCCTCTGGGGTTGTGTCAGGAAGGGCATCCGGCATAAAACTCTACCAGAACTATCTGCTGTGACGACCCTGTGACAAGACAGCAGCTGAAAGTAGCAAAAAAAAAACAAAAAAAGGTACAAGCCACCTCAGCAGTGCCTTAGAGTGTACTGGCTCAGGATAATACAATACTGTACTTCAGTCAAAGTGAAAATCATCAAACCAGTAAAAGGTTTAAAACATGGTACAGCTTTAGTTTTAAAACTTTTATTAGATATGAATGACTGATAATTCACCATAAAACTGCAGTTTCAACAGAGTATAAACAGCAAGTACATTTATATAAAGCCCCATTACTGTAAACCAAGTTGACTCATCGTGTCTCTATTAATGGAAGCAGCAAAGTAACAGCATATCCTTACATATAGCGCTAATACACTCATGAAGATCCACGCTGGCTACGAAACCTGCCGGTGAAACCTCTCAGTCTCTCTGTGGTCATGAGCTTTGCCAGGAGGGCATAAAGGCACTGCTCTGATAACAGCTTATAACGTTTTTGTTTAGGAGACTGCAAATCAGCAGTTATTGATCAGGATCAACAGCAGCCTGTTAGAAGGAGCATCTCTGTGTGCATGGAAGAGCTTATGATACCTAGTGACCCTCGTTAGTCCATTGTTTATATTTTAGTGTAGATGTAAAAAAAAAAAAAAAAACTAGAAGGCAAATTCAACCTGTCATTCCTGCTCTGTTTCCTACTTAAATGAACCAAACTGTTAAAAAAGGAAACATTTTCTAACAGACCTGGAGGCTGCTCGGTCCTCCCCTTATTAGACCTCTGTTGGAAAACCAAGAGATGTCAACAACTGACAATAACCTGTGAATTCCTGGGAGCACCTGAAGCCATCCACAACATGCCTGGGTGGTCGCTCAAAGTGCCCCCACCCATAGTTTAGGAAGCCACAGCCCCAGGCTGTAAGATTTCATCAACTGACAATTCAGTACCTGGAGTCATGCCACTTCACTGAGAACACTGGTGTAATGTCAACCCCACCCTGATCCACCCAGAACCCAGCTGTAGTCGTTTTTTGTGCCACCAATGCTTTTAAGTCACTTTCTGTAGGTGCATTAACAAGCGTGAAAGTGTTTTTATTGATCCTCGTGTATCGCCTTGTTTTATTTATAACTTTCTTGTTATTGTTACTCTGTTAGTCGCTATCCAAATCGATTTGATTCCTCTGTAATATAATGCTAATAATTACGACTGGTTTCCACTGAGTCAGCGGCGCTTACCTCCTTCAGGTGAGCTGTTCTGTGTGGTCGAGGGCTGCAGGAGCAAACACATCAGCATCCATATCAACAACATGTGGCCCTCCATCATGAATTATGAATTAGTTCCAGTGAAGCAACAACAACCAAAAAAGTCACAAATGTTCTTGAGTCAACCATATATCCACCTCAAGCCTGAGGAGCGCACCCCGCTCAGTAAATCTCAGGCAGACGCATAATTCAGCCTATATGAGTCACATCTAGCCCGGCTTTTTATTTAGCTTCTTATCTTTCTTCTTCGCTGGGCATGATCATCCCTTCTGTAACTGGAGACACTGGGAGTTAAACTTAAACTGGAGCGAAAACTTCCAGACTGTGTGCGTAAGGTTTGGACGCTCCTGTTTAACCCAAACGCGCTTCGCCCGCGCTCGGATCGCCAACCGAGCTATAAGTCAAAACAAACATTCCGGGAACACTTTCAAAATAAGACGTCTTGCTGCAAAGTAAAGCGGAATGGACCGAGATTTTTACCAGAGAGGGGCCAAGTTTAAAACAAAAAAATGGCGAGCATGGTATTTAATGATTATTGGAAGATAACATTTTGATACGATGTTAAGTAACCTAAATACTGCAACAATAAAAGAATACTATTAAAGGAAATAAACATTTTTATAGCTGGAAAAACATTTTACAGAATTTAATGAGGTAAAGTAGTCGGCTAATATCACACTTTAAAAATAAATAATGTTCAGCACTTGAATTTTGTCATTTAATAAATACTTTTGGCAAAACCTAAAAAATAATTAATTCAGAATGCTCCCTTTCACACTATAATCTATATTTAATAAATATTGAAAGTCAGTATTTGGTAGGCAAGCTTTCTTTTAAGTAGTCTTCAGGAACAGTTCTCCAGGCTTCTTGAAGGACATTCAAAGCTCTTCTTTGGATGTTTCTGCCTTTTGTTCTGTTCTCTGTCAAGATGATACTACACTGCTTCAATAATGTTGAAGTCTGGGGTCTGTGGAGGCCAGTCCATGACTGATACTGATCCACTGTGTGTTTTTCTATCCAGATATGCTTATACTGCATTGACAGTGTGTTTGGTATCATTGTCATGCTGAAAAATGAAGTTGTTGCCATTCACAGGCTTTCCGGATGGTATTGCATGGTGGATCAAAATGTGACTGAGCACTCCTGCATTCGTAATTCCATCAATTTTGACAAGATCCCCGACAGCACTGACTGAAATGCAGCCCCAAACCATGATACAGAGTTTTACAGGTGCCTGTAGATTCTCACTACTGCACCTCTATCCTGATCTTATCCATATAGGTAGACAGTATTTAAACCAAAAATTTCAAATTTGGATTCAGGTCAGTGCCCTGATGCTGATGCTTTACTGATAATAAAATCAAATGTCATTTAGGAACTTTTTTGAAGATTGTGAAACAAAGTTTGCATGTGTGGTGTAGCTGCATGATGTCAAATATTATCAAAAAGATTGAAGCTGCTTATAACTTTTTTCCATAAAGCATGGCTCAAAAAGCA
Source organism: Archocentrus centrarchus (assembly GCF_007364275.1). Classification (NCBI taxonomy): domain Eukaryota; kingdom Metazoa; phylum Chordata; class Actinopteri; order Cichliformes; family Cichlidae; genus Archocentrus; species Archocentrus centrarchus. The sequence continues at coordinate 29,062,506 of NC_044352.1, read as the reverse complement.
AATCAGCCAGAACTACTGAAACAGGTGAACAACAGATCCATTTATTCTGAAGGTACGGTTCCTTTAACTTCCTTGTGGTTACTTTTGCTTGACAACTCACTCCTGAGCGGCTCACTCCTCCTCCTCTCTCCTGTCTCCCCAGTAACTCAGAATAGTAAATAGGCCCCACTGTCCAGGCGTCAACATCTTGAATCTGATCCAGAATAAAAGTTAAGTCTTCAAATTACCCTATTAACGGGCACTTTAAATAGAGAACTCACCAAAAAGTCATTTAACATTTTTTGCTGACAAGTCATTAAAATGATTCGCCAAAGGGGAAATTGGCAATGGCAACTGGAAAATTGAGAAATAAGAGTAGAAATAAATGAAGTTGTCCAAATGTAACTCTTTTATTTGATTATATATCTGTACACTTTGTCTTCAGAGAGTACAAATAATATTTATACTTTTGCACTCATCTCATTTACTACAATGGTAAGACAACCAAGAATTCCAGCTATCCAGAAGATTACAGAAACCTCGGGTTTACCAAGAGAGACCACAAATACTTTCAGCATTCAAACCACTGGGAGTGAATCGGTGAAATTATACAGCACATAGTTTTAGAGTGGAAAAAGGTAAACAGCTCTGCATGCAGACTCTTCTCTGTGGTCAACCACTGTGCCTTTTTAAAAATGCAGTAAGATTTACATGTAGAACATAAATAAAGCAGACAATTAAGCATGAAGTCACATACTCTATGATTCAACATGGAAACTATTAATACTGTGTGTGTGTGTGTGTGTGTGTGTGTGTGTGTGTGTGTGTGTGTGTGTGTGTGTGTGTGTGTGTGTGTGTGTGTGTGTGTGTGTGTGTGTGTGTGTGTGTGTGTTTATAAGTGTGTGAATGTGTGGGAGACACAAACAAAGAAGAAACCAGACTGTAGGAGGGAATAAATGGAAGGAAGAGGATGTCAGAATTCAAATGGGACCAAACAAAGCTCTGGACTCTTCTGTGACACATTGTGTCCAAATACTTGTATTATTCCAACAAGACATTGACAATAGGCACGCCCATCCCAATACACACACCTAGAAACTAAATAACACCAGTACGGTGCAGTCAGTGATTCAGAAGCATTATGATGAAATGAACTATATGTCTCGCCTACATTTCTTTATACTTAGAAACTTAGTGTAATGAACTCAAGAAAAAAGACAAATACAAACAATCATAGTTTGTCACCATTGGTTCATTATTTTAGAACAAGTTGGACAGCCAGGATAAATTATGTTTGTGATCAGTTGCAGAGTTTGTTTGTTTTTTCCATTTATGCCTTCTTGCTAAAATTGAACTCCCTGTTGCATCACGATCCATTTACACTCTGCTGCTTCTGCTCAACAGACATGCAACATTAATTTCTGTGTGGTTTTACTGCACCTCCCCTCCAGGGCTGAACAAGTTCTCACAAGCACAGTTGCGGTCCCCATGGTCATTGACACTGTGCTGGATGATTTTTTTACAGTCTCGTCCACAAGCTGTAAATCAGTTACATTTCATGCAGTATACTCCCATTCACAGCAATGCTGGTGTGCGCGCGTGTGTGTGTGTGCGCGTGTGCGCACATGCAAGCAGTAAATAGCAGAACACACACACACACACACACTAACACATTTCTCTCCATATTTCATGCTGTCAAGCATTGCATCAGTCATGCAGTGCGTGACTGAGTTGTGTGAAGCACATGGACTCATGTACTAATATTTGATATATTTGATATTGCACTGAAATCCACAGAAATGGCCAGCTGTCCCCCCCACCCCCACCCCCAGCTCAGCCTCATGTCAACACACTGTCTCCCCTTCCTGATTACTCTGTCAGTTTATGCAACCTTGACAGAGATCTGTTTCTGCTCATTTGTACGAACCTTCATATTCCTGCAGGGGTGACAACTAAACGTCTTTTAAGAGGGGAGAAAAGTGCAACAGCAGAATAAGCTGGAACTTTTAGCTGAGGCAAAATAGTTGCAGAGGGACTGGGTGGGACAGGCGGAGCGGCGAAAACAGTAAGATGTCATCAAGGCAACGGAAGAGTTTACAACATTTTGTTCATCACAACATTCAGAGTGGTATAACAGGAAGCCTGAAACACTTTTTATGCAGCTTCAGTTACTGCCTCTTTTACAGTCTCTTGTAAATTTGGCCTACAATAGCTGTAATTACCCATTAAAAATTTGGCAGCAGAGGATTTGGCTGCATATAGGAATGCCACTGTTGGTGGTTAAATAGATTCCACAGAGCTATATTTGCCAGTGTTTTTTCCCTCCTTTTTGCCAGTCTATGGTATTTAAGTTTTAGTTCACAGCAATCTCTGGCTTTTGTGATCATTTCAGGAAGACAAGCAGGAATGTTGCTCTCTTCCCAGTGAAAAAAAAAAAAACATCACACCAAATGGACACGAAAAGCCCACATAAAACACTGATTTTGGAGATATATTAGGATCGGGAATATGGGTAATGTAGGCATAGTGACGGATAAGTGGGACAGATGAAAGGGATTCCGAGAACAGGAAAATCTTGGTGAACTGGGACCTTTCAGGCAAATGGAAGCTGATTAGATGTGCCAAACAGCCCAGAAGGCTCTTTGCGTCCTGTGGATTTTGATAAGACTCGTAAATAATAAAGCCATTAAACTAAAAATATAGACAGGAAAGTCTGAGGGACTTCCCATCAGTGGGATGTGCACATGAGTATCCACTACCTTCCTGACCAACACAGTTGCCTCCCGTTCTGCGTCAGTACTTCTTTCCTGCCTCTACCAATCAGTATCCTGTATATGTCCATGGTGGCTCTTGTATTTTGAGCATTGTATTTCCTAAAGTCCTAACTTTTACATCTTTTTTTTTTTTCCAAGTGTGCTAGCTAGTGTAAAAATGAGACAATACTGGTTTTACAGGATCCCCCTCCTAAGAAAATATTTGCTATTGCCACGTGTTCCAAGATCCCAGGATTTAACCACATCCAGGGAAATGCTCAGTCACTGCTTTTCCCCAAACAAATATGACAAGTTACATTAAACAGCAACCGTCCAATTCCGGGCGTCATTTAAGCAGAATAAATCAGACTGTGTATTTAAGTTTGGACAGAAGCACCCGTGCCTGCTTACTATCTTGGAGCAAAATTGGGTGCAGTTAGGGCCATCTCACTAGTTAGAACATCTGTTTTGCAGCAATCAACAGCCAGTGAGTCTCCACACTAGCGAGGCCAACACCCACTGCAAGTTTCCAAACTAAAATGTCACATACTGCCTTTGGTTCTGCCAAGTTGGGTCAATGGAAGTTTGCCCTATGGTTGGCTCAGCTCCTTTAGAGACAATAGTCCTATTGTAGTGAGGATTGCCAGAAGAACTTTATTTATAGATGGAGGATAAACACACTCATCTTTTTGGCACAGTGTTAATACAAACTCATCTGAGCGGGTTGGATATACTCTGTTAAGATGCCTGGCTGAATGCGTATGGTGAAATTTTCAGTTGCTACCACCTGAGGTATAAAATCCCCACGAATTATGAAGAAACTGACTGAAAGAAGTTTCAAAGGGTAAATTTGACAGCACATTAGGGACTGACTCCAGCGGCACATAAGAAGCCCTTAATGAGCCTGAAGTCCTTTGGAAGGGGTCTGCGTGGTTGGTTCCAAAAGGTCTCAATAGAGGAGCTGAGACTACAAGAGTTCTGCTTTGTTGTTATAGTTCAGCAAAACACAAAAAAAGGACATTCCATTCACAGCTCCCTCATACTGCATAAAGGCCTTCCATCCAACAGAACAGACTGCTCAAAGAACCATTAATGCTTACTAAAAACCGAGAAATACTAAAGTCCCACTTATTCAGAAACCACATGAGAAAGGTCAGCGGCGGTGACTCATCGATGTCAGAGTTCTCCGAGCGCTGGCTGCACTCGTGCAGCCCGTGGGAAGGAACATGGTAGGCTACAGTTTGGCTGGATGTAACAGCATTTCTCACACGCACAGACAAACACAACCCAGTACTGTACTAAAGTGTGTTTGTGCCTGTATTCATGGACTCAAATAAATCTCCCAGCCTCTTTGCTGCCTCTGTCATATCATTCTTTCTTTTCTTTCCATTCTTCCTCCAAATATCCCTTTCCCCAACTGCTTTTAATATTGCACGCCTATCATTTGTCCTTTCTCCCATTCACAATCTTTTCTTTCATTTTGTTCTTTTGGCCGTGGCACACAGCAGCTGGATTCTCCATTCTCTCCTCCCTTTTTGATTCCTCACCCTTTTATTGCTCCTCATCCTGCACACTATCTCCTCTCCAGACCCAGATCTCTTCTACCCTTAGTAACACTTTTGTATACTATACAAACACACACGCGCGCGCGCACACACACACACACACACACACACACACACACACACACAGACCTTCACGTGTACACTGACAGAGATGTCCACACACATTCGGTACAAATGCACGCACAGGCACAAGCCATGGCTGAAGTAACTTATGTGGTATGTCTGAAGTTTTTAAAGAAGAATGGATGTGTTGTAATTACAAGTGCGTCCGCAGTGGAATCTGTTAGGGCAGGTTGAGTTGGGGGAGGACCTGGCAACCTATCAAAGCTATCAGTGAGGCAAACCAACCCCCCGCTCTTGCATCTCCTTTCTCTAAAGGAGTGCACAAATAAAAAGATAGTGCGCACAAAGGATTTTGTAATGCACCGACGCTCATTTTATGCTGCAGGCACTTGAGAAGCTGACATTTCAAGGTGCCTAACACCTAACCAGGTGAGATGAGTAACCCACAGCCCTTTAATGACAGAATGAGGGCAACTGTTCCGTCCAGCCCATCCTGCCTGCCCCTACAATCACCTGTCATCTACATCTGTTGCCTCTCTTATTAAGTCTGGGCCTTTCACTTCTTGGCACATACAACACATGCTCAGTTTGTGCCTTTCTCTGTTATCAAATTCTTACTTCCTGCTCTTTCTTTTCAAAGAACATACACACCCACCAAAATGCCCCACAGGTCATAAACTCCACTCTGTCTTGGTTTCACTCAACTCTCCTCCTGAAGAGTGTTGAGGTGACAGTAAGGAGAAGAAGCCTGACATTGTCTGTTGGCGATACGCTATCAGGGGAGACGGGAGGGGTGCCGTGTTTGAACTTGTCTGGCTATAGTTTTGCCTGTCTGCCTGTCTGTTTTTCAATGAGTAATCCATTGTAAGACTAAACACACATATCTACCTACAGCTCAAGTACAAGACGGAAGAGGGGTTTTAGTCTGGGAGTGATCAATAGGTGAGATGTGAAGGCTGCAGGCTGGGTTAAAGAGTTTGTCTTGTTTTATGTGCAAAAACACCTAAAGTTCTGAGTTTGAAAAAAAAAAAGGGGTCAATATTGGCCATGAGGCCGTAATGTATTAAGAACTACAGGATGGACCGGCGTCAAACATTCACAGTACCCAGGAGATGATTCATTGGTGATCCCCTGATGTTTCTAGAATTACCGCTGGCTTCATATTTTTGTTTTTGAGTAAAAATAGTCAGGAAATATTAAATGCATTGGTGTGACATTCATTGACAGAATGAATGGTGACAATCAAAAATAATAGATTAATAATATACGGTCTGTGATCAATTACCTGAAAAACAAATCCCCCATCAGCCCCAGGCACACTTTTTTTTTAACCACACGCTTGCAAATGGTAGCACGCTAACACGCTAAACCACAGGTAAGACAGTAGCATGTTGGTTGATATGTGAAATATTTGACATACGTTACAGTAATGTATTTGAAAACCACGACTAATAAAGGCAAAACAAGTAGATTCAGAAATGTAATGCAGGGATTTGAAACCGTCCTTTCCTTACAGCGAGATAATGACAAACACTGGAACATGTGGGGAGATGCAGGCAGATGGAAGGCTTTTGAACTTTATGCAGTTGCATTTTTTTCTATTTCCTCTGGGTGCTTCCAGATTTTTTTTTTTTTTCAATCAACATGTCTTTCAACTGGAAAATAATATTTGCACGTCAAGGGGACCTGCCTTTGCATGCATGACTAAGAACACAAATTTGACATATAGAACTAATGTCCACAAAGTTAAGTCTATCCAGTGGTGAGGCAGGTCATTTTAATCCCCCCAGAGGTATAAAAACTAGCACCAGAGCAGTAGTGATAGCAGAAATGCATGTGCTGTTTCTCGGGAACATTGAGGACAGGTGTGCAAATAAATGTCCCAAACTTTATGCAAGACACAGCAGCGGTTCACCTCGTATTATCTTTTCTATCACTGCTTTTCAACACTCAAGGTTTTTCAAACTCATATCCAGGGCTTTTATTTTTCCCTGATTACAAGTCGAGGCAAGCTGAAAAGGCTGAGTCTATAAGAGGAGAATTCATAGAGGTTCTATTTAACAGTTCTTCACAGTGCCTCTAAACTACATATTGTCAGTGATTAGCTGTACGTGCAGTGTTTAAAGTATGAATCATTATTTATATCAAGCAAGGACGGAATTTTTAAACAAAGATATGCTACTGTACATATGATCATATCATATATACTTGTATATGATACACTTGAGGCTGTATAAACAGGATAGCTTTGAGGGTCAGACGAACACAGCTCACACAGGTTTGGAGATTCCTCTGCGACAAGGCCCGGATATTATTATGACAAAGTACCCACACTGTACTGACTGCTCTTCCTCACAAAGACCTGGTGGGAGTGTAATCCACCTTTACATGCTTTTCCTGTGTTTGCTTTGGCCTCTTTTCTTTTCTTTTTTTTTTTTTTTTTTTTTGTTGGGGGAGGGGCGTTAAGTGTATATACTGTAAATGTGGATGTGTTGATGAAGCAGCTCCACATTTACATGGGTGTTTGCCTTCTCACTCATATGGGAAAGGAGTGAGAAGGCAAACACCCAAACAGAGATAGAGAGAACATCAGCCATAACACAGATCATGGAGTGTGTATCACAGGGTCTGTGCAAAGTACATGAACAATAAACATTTTGGGAAGAGGTCAGAGTGACATTTTGGAAGATTATTTCAAAAGCAAATCCACTACCCAAAGCTATTTCAGCTTGGTTTGTAATTGGAGGAACAGAAAAAGAAAACAGAAAAACAGAAGAAGAAAGAACAGAAAAAGAAAGAATTGAAGACATATAGAGAACGTCAGGTTTTTTTGTAAGTGACAAAATGAAAAAGAATGAAACAAAAAGCTCATGAACCAAATGTTATGCATTAGATAAATGATCCCAAGCCTTCCACGAGAAAGAACAAGATAAACACTGAAAGGTTCGGGGGTCCTTTTCTGAACCTTGTAGACGATGCCGATTTATCAGAAAGTCACTTGGAGCTGTTTTTTTTTTTTTTTATTGGGAACCATGCAGCATTATTTTTGTATAAACTGACTGGAAGCTTTATGTGTTAATCTGAATATTTTACTTGCTGTCCCGTGTCCTTTGTTCCCCCCAAGAAGACTTTGGCTTTCCATGTGTTAAATGGGAGGAGCAGATAATTATTATTTTATCTTTTATTTTTGCTTGATTTCCCATTATTGTTTAAAATAGCTAGGCTTGTGCACATTTTTACAATTTTGTATAGTATACATTTACAATTATATAATTTCTTTTATTAATAAAATATACATTTACTAAACTACAGTCATGTGACTTCTGTGTGGTAGGCAGGATTTGTACCCAAATGCAGAACACAGGAGGCAGGAATTAACTCAAAAAAGCAGCCTTAATGCTGAACTCCCAACAAAATACAAAACTAAGGAAGGCCAGGAACAAGCTCTCCAAAAACTATGGAAACACCGAGCAGGAAGACACACAACCAGGGGGAGGATGTGACAATGAACTTAGACAAACTGAGGGAATAAATACACCAGGTGATGAGGGCAAACAGGAGACACCTGAGTGGACAGCTGAACCTAACAGAGAAAACAGGATGAGGGATGTAAAACTAAATGCAAAGCACAAGAGACAAAAGACTAACAAAGGTGAAAATCTAAACCGAAAGCAAACTCAGAAAGAACTGAAGATATTTAACAATAACACAACTCGACTGACCAAAAAACACAAAACACTGGGCAGAAGACCCAGGACCATGATAACTACTGTTCTTTATTATACTTTTCTACACTGTCATATATTTATAGTATCCATCCATCCATCTATTTCCTTCCACTTATCCTTTTCAGCATCACAGGAGCCTATCCCTGCTGTCATAGAGTGAGAGGCAGGGTACGCCCCACACCAGTCTGACACACAGAGACAGACAACCCATCACACCTTTAGACTGTGGGAGGAAGCCAGAGTATACGGAGAAAACCCAAACAGACACGGGGAGAACATGTAAACTCCACACAGAAAGGTCCCGGCCAGGGTGGATTCAAACCCTGGATCTTCTCACTGTGAGGCAGCAGTGCTAACCACCATGCCACTGCGCTGCCCTATTTAGTATAGTATCTATAATTTTTAAATCATCCTGCCTTTTTTAATGTTTCTCCTATGACTTTAATTTTTACCTCTCTGTTTAAATCTTTCACTTTTTCCTGTCAAAGCACTTTGTAAACCCTGTTTGCTATATTAATTGTTACACAGTTTTTAGAGTTGATGTACACAGTTTATTATGTATTTACTGAACTATATTATGCTATACTGGAATAAACTATTCTATGTATACTATGCTATATTTACCATTTCATACTATGCTATAAAATATTTACTATACTATATTATGCTACATTTACAATACTATACTAAAACATAACATGCTGCTGTGAATCTATTGCAACGCTCTCGTCTTCTCTCATTATACTTGTAGCACAATTCAAATCCATTTATTAACAACATGTAATTCTTTGTTTCACACGCCATGAGCCACATCTGATCAAATGTCACAATGCGCTTCTTTGATAATGTCCTTGGCTGACAGCCCTCCTTCTCATACACTGTCACCCTGCATCTGAGGCTCAACACTGCTGTGGGGAGTCAGACCTTCAGAAATGGACCTTGGATCATCAGTGAACAGCAGGCGAGCATTTGTTTAAAAGCACATTCGTGCTCTTACAATTTAGAAAAAAACTTCCCAATAATCACTTTAAAAAAGGAAGCATATTTATGGAACATAAAAGGGTTATGTGTTGGAAAATAAATGCTGCACTCACACCTACTGGCCAGAGTTGTGTAACACTAGTGTGAAACAAGCAGGGCTTTGGTAGGAGTTTGGGTAAAACCAGCGGCTGCCTTTAATTTAAGCATCATTGGGACTTAACTGCTCATTCCTGACCCAACAATTTCTGATCAGTCTCGAAAATCCAAAATAACACTACAGGTAAACATACCGCTGCCCTTCCTCAGCGTAGTGGAAGTTACGTCACTTAAAAGTTGAAAAACAAATGATACCTTCACTTACCGTCGTACATGTTAAAGTGAGAATTGTAACAGCCACATGTGCGGCTCAAAACAGCTTTTATAGTCATACAAAAAACTGAATTTTAGAAGACATGCGATTATTTGATCGTTAAAACAATATACAGTGTAGGCTTCTTTAAGAAAGTTGATCACATCATCGACTGCGTTGATATTGTGCATTTCACGACGAACACGTCAATGCAACGAAAGTTCAATCTGCGGAGTTGTGACACCTATGACAATGGAGGAAAAACAGAGCAGTACGGACACAAATATTGCCCCAGGTAGCATAAAAAATGTGTTTGCTATATCCTCCGGTGCCATAGTATAGTAAGTTATTGAACTGACGACGTTATGAAAAGTTCCCAGTGTACCGTTAGCTAGTTTACCGGAGAAGCAGCGCAGCCACTAACAGCCAACTGTTTAGGAGCTAAAGTTTTGTGTCGCTCAAAATTCACCCGTTTAGGTTGCATAAATATTATGTGAGGTAAAAGCGAAAGTGAAGTGTTAAAAAATAAGTGGGTCGCGTTTTGACAGTCTCGGTATGTTGAATTGGGGTCAGTTCATCAGAGAGTTAACGAGAGGCGCAAAGTTAGACACCGTGTAACCTCGTTCCTGGCTCTGAGAGCAACATGGATCTGCGCTGCATTTAAAGCATTTAAAATAAACTAATGAGTGCATTATTGCAGCTTGTCACCTTGACCCAGTTGTATGAATACATTGTATTTTAGGTTTTTGTTTATGATTACAGTACGTTAAGTGATTCCTAGTGTGTTTGGTTTCTTTTTTTTAATGCGTCTGAATTCAATTCTTACATTAAAGTTAATCATTAAGCTTTCACCATCTCATAGACCCAGGGGGGGCAGGAACATGTGACCAACGCCCTGAGAGAACAATCAGCAGACAGCTGTCCGAACAGAACCGGTTCGCTTATGCTGCTCTTTGTGGTGTCTCCTTGGGCCAGTTGTTTCCTGGGTCTGAAAACAGGTAACCATGAAAGGATGAGCTTATTATGAAATTCTGCATGTGCGTCCCTCATGGCAATATCAGTGCAGTCCTTGTGCTGATGAGTGCTTGCTTCTTCCGTTTTTCAGGCTATTTAGGGAGCAGTACCTACAGGCCTTAGTTCGCTGGTTGGATCTGGATGAGTCGGTGATGCCAGTTATGGGAGCCTTCCTGTCAGGTTTGGGCTTCGAGGGCTCTGACACCTTCCTCTCCATCTTACAGGCTGAACCGCTGCTGGCAACAGGGGCCATCCCCATCATGCAGGTGTTTGTCACTCTTATTGAGGTTAAGATGGCCCTGGACTACAATTCTCCTTAAAGTTTGGTGATATTGGGGTCACAGCCGTGCAAAACAGTTAATCTTTCTGTTTGTTTTTGATAACTGAAAATATACTGTGTTGTATTCATCTTTACAAACCATCCTATTCCTAACCGGCTCTGGTTTTCTGTTACAGGATCTGGTGTCTTTTTCTGTCAAAGATGGTAAGAATCTTTTAAGAATGAACCAGGGTTTTTGTACATTAAGACAGGCTTTGCAGCCTCCAAAGAAAAAAATAAATTACCACAATTGTATGTACATAATTTTTTACCTATCTGGTTAATTATAGTTTAATTCATAGATACATAGATATCTGAAAAATAAGGCCATACAGATTTTTTCTTACTATTGTGTAGTCACCCCCCACCCCACCCCCAAAGACCTGTTCTCATAAAAAAAAAAAAGGCTGAGGAATACATTCAAAAGTTGCTGTAAAATTCTGAAAGTATATTATTTTAACACTTTGTGGTCTGTCATGTACTCAGGCGAGTATGATGCCAGGGCAAGGGTTCTCATCCGTCACGTCAGCTGTCTGCTGCGAGTCTCTCCACAGGAGCTCGAGGAGTTTGAGGAAACTCTAGGAGAGAGGCTGAGGGAAGGAGGAGAGGAGAGCGAGTAAGTTATGGCTGGGTGGTGGGATGAAAGGATGGACGATGGATGACTGTGGCTGAGTCATTAGCTATATTTACCGTACGTGTACTTTATAAATGATAAGGCATTCATTCCATTTAAAAATAGTGTTATAAACCTTTAATGTTAGTTGTTATAAACCTTTAATGTTAGCTCATTTAAGATACTTCATTATAACATCTTTTTGCTTTGCTTTTTTGGCCAACTCTTGTGTGCGCCAGACTGTTAAAAACTCACACAATGGCTGCACATGGCAGTCACACTTGTATTCAGATTGACAGCATGAAGATAAATAAGCAGCTAATTGTGTTCAAGATATCAGCTTAAATGGGCTGCAAGAGACTCATGTGACATTCTTTTACAGCAAGTGGATATTTCACCACATAAGCATGATCTGTGTGTTTCCATTAGAGAGGAGTCCACACGAAGGCGAAAGAAAGAAAGAGGGCGAAAGCTACGGCGTTACCTCCTCATTGGACTTGCCACCGTGGGTGGAGGAACAGTGATCGGTGATTATTCTTGCTTCAGTTCTGGATATTTGAAGTCTCTTCACCTGAAGAACTAATCAGCTGATAACAAAATCACTGTAGAACTATCAGAATAATTTCTGAATGTTGCCTCAGTTTGAGAATTCTCCAGCTTACAGACGGCGGCTCAGATTAGCTTTTGTATTCTGTACTGATCGTCGTCTTTTTTGTCTTTGCCAGGTGTGACAGGTGGACTGGCGGCCCCTCTGGTGGCAGCAGGAGCCGGTGCCGTGCTGGGGGCTGGAGGTGCTGCTGCTCTGGGCTCGGCCGCTGGCATTGCAATCATGGCCTCTCTGTTTGGAGCAGCAGGAGCTGGACTGGCTGGTAAGAGCACAGCTTTGTGTGGATGATAATTATCAGTTATCAGAATTTGAACTTGATTGGATAATAGCTGCTTTTTACATTTTTTTCCAAAATCAACAGAATTTTGTCACCTTTTAAATGATTAATCCACTGTCGTTCCAGGCTATAAGATGAATAAGTGTGTTGGGGCAATAGAAGAATTTGAATTCCTGCCATTGAATTCTGGGAAGCATCTTCATCTGACCATTGCAGTGACAGGCTGGCTTTGCAGTGGTAAATACAGTAAGTATGACTTCTGCTGTCTTACCACAGTCACTTCCAGTTTCCAGTTTCATTATGTGTGGGCAGTTGGGAGAAAATCTATCCATGCATCCATTCAATTTATTAACCACTTATCCAGTTTGGGGTCATGGAGGTGGTGAGAGTGAACTCTGTCCCAGCTGTCATAGGGCAAAAGGCAGAGTACACCATGGACAGGTTACCAGTCCATCACAGGGCTAACACAAAGAGATAGACAGTCATTCACGCTCATATGCACGGCCAGCTTTTTTCTCTCAGTTGCTAGCAATTGGGAGAAAATCTTCCATCATAACATGGCATAATGGGAAGTAGATTAATCTCTAAGGGAAGTTTTGGCTAATTAAGTACCTACAAAGTTATATAGTATATTAAAGCTTTTTTTTTTCATCCATATATCCATTTTCTGCCACTTATGGGCACAGCAGTATAAGCAGAGAAGCCCAGACCACCGTTTCCCCAGCCACACTGAGGTGTTTCAAAGCCACCTGTTAGATATAGTATCTCCAGCATGCCTTGGGTCTGCCCCAGAGCCTCATTCCAGTAGGACATAAAAAAAAAAAAAAACACGTCACTTAGGAGGCACCCAAGAGGCATTCTGACCAGATGGCCAAACCACTGTAACTGGTTCCTTTTAATTCGGAAAAGTTGTGGCTCTACTCTGAGCCCTCCTGAATGGCCAAGCTCCTCACCCTATCACTAAGTGAGAGCCCAGCTACGCTTTTGGAGGAAGCTAATTTCTGCCGATTGTATCCAGTCTTATTCTTTTGGTCATTACCCAGAGCTTGGGACCATGGGTGAGGGTAGGAACGTAGATCAACTGGTAGCTTTGCTTTCACACTTAGCTCTCTCTTTACCAAGACAGACGCTATAGCAATTGCATCACTGCAGACACCACAACAATCTGTCTGTCAGTCTCTTGCTTCACTCTCCTCTCAAGACCCCGAGACACATGAACTCCTCCACTTGGGGCAGCAACTCATCCCTGACCTAGAGTGAGCACTCAACCCTTTTTTGTATCCGTAAAAGTTGTTAACAGTATCTGTGACAAAGGGCAGCCCTGGTGGAGTCCAACACCAACCAGGGCGTCAAGTTCTCATTGCAGGTGTACGGGGACCGAATGGCCCATAGTAACAGGCCCAATAGCCCATTTCGCCAAAGCGCCCACCACAGGTTCCCCTGAGGGATGTGGTTGAATGCCTTCTCCAAGTTTACATACACCCTTGGATTAAAGACCTGATCCAGTGTTCTGCGACCAGGACAAAAAAATGCGTTGTTCCTCACCACCCCAGTCTTCCAAGTCCAGAGGCACTACTCTGGAGCTCCATGCAACATTTTAGAGGCCTGTCAACCAAGACAGTCCCAAACATTCAGAGCCTTAAGGAACTCAGGGTAGATCTCATCCACCTTGACCACAAGGGACTTGTTTACCTCCATGACCTCACCCCCAGCCTTGCTGAAAGCTTTTCCCACATAATTATAATTAAATCAGAACATGCATTTGATAGTGTTGCTCTTTACACATGATCTACAATGTACACAAAGTGTGTCCTGAAACTGGAGCAAACACTACATTTTGACTGTAGTGTGATTTTTTTTGAGCAGTCAGTCCTGGATAGTTTATTTTCAGAGCACTGCATACATTTAGTAGAGTCAGTGCCAGAGACAAATGCACAAAGGAGTAAATATCTCCCAAAGAAACAGATTAAAAAACACAGTTAGTTAAAGACATTTTCTATGATCTTTATGTTGATTTTTTTTAAAAATGGATGCGATAAAACCTACCAAAGTTCTGTGCATAATATTCTAAATCTATTCCAGTAGAGATCATACAAACAAACCACTTATGATTTGCTTTTACATGAAACAATGCAGCTCTATTCCATCACTAATACATACACACTCTGTTTCTCAATTTAGAACCACCTACACATAAAACTCTACTTTATTCACAAGGGGGTCACCACAGCGGGTAGCTCCGCATGTTTGATTTGGCAGATTTTTTTTTTATGCCAGATGCCCATCCTGACGCAACCCCAAAGGCATTTGTGAACCACCTACACATAAAACACCAGAAAAAACCACCCCACTTCATATACAAGTGCAGCTTAGTCGATCATCTACATTAAACACAACTGCTGTGTTGCAGATTCGTTCCAGGCCCCGTGGTGCAGTTTGGGCGAGTGTGGGGAACAATACTGCCTAGTGTGGGAGTCGCGCTTCCTCAGGGATCTGGGCTCCGCCATGACCTCTCTGTTGGATGGGCTGGTCAGCATGGTTGCTCAGGAAGCCCTCAAGTACACTGTGCTGTCAGGTAAAGAGGACTGCTGTGCAGGAAGCTTTTAGTCCTGATTTGTTGGATTTATACTTACAGATGTGGTATGGGGTGTGAGTAACCTTTGGAACCAGCAGCCACTCTTGTAATTTCTTGTAAAGGATCAATGTCTGTTTAACAGTTTCTGCTATATTCTAACCATCGTCTTCTTACTGTTCAGGTATTGTGACAGCTTTGACGTGGCCTGCCTCTTTGCTGGCAGCAGCCAGCGTCATTGACAACCCCTGGTGTGTTTGTCTGAACCGTTCTGCTGAGGTGGGGAAACACCTGGCACAGGTTTTGAGAAGCAGACAGCAGGTAGCCTATTACTTTATATCTTTATTGATACATGCTTTACCACAAAGTAACATAATTATCCATCAGTCTTTAAGGTTTATTTGTAAATCATATCTGAACGTTACTTTTCACCTTTCATCTGGTTGATGCAGTAGAATTTCAAAGCACAAGAAGAAAGGAGGGTGTGTAGCATGCAGCAACATGCACACCTCACCTGTGCTGCCTGTGTACACATTGTTCACTGGATTACATTAACCAGGATGATTCTCCTCTTCGCTCCCATCATTGCTTCTTTCATTTGTGCCTTTATTGTTTTTTTTATTATTATGAATATGCCTAAACAGTAAGAACATTAAAGCTACTCACATTTCTTTTATGTGTTTGAAGGGGAAGCGGCCCGTCAGCCTCATAGGTTTCAGTCTTGGAGCTCGGGTTATCTACTACTGCTTGCAGGAGCTCGCCAGCGACCAAGGTGCAAGACATTTAGATGATAGATAATAAATGATATAATTTCTACTTTACATTCCACATTTTTCTGAATCAGTAAATTTATCTGTGTTTGTTTTTGAATCCTCAGGTAGTGAAGGAGTAGTGGAGGATGTGGTCCTCCTGGGGGCCCCAGTAGACGGCTCTGAGAAGGCCTGGCAGAGAATGGCAAGAGTAGTAGCTGGAAAAATAGTAAACGGATACTGCAGGTAAAGCAGAGCTCTTTCCTGAATTATACATCCAGCAGTGTTTCAACTTTTTAAACAGTAAATGCTTGCAGATGCTTTATGGTGTTGGTGTAGTTATTATTTAGTCAGTGGGTGAGTCCATTTATTTTCCCTTGTGGAAGTTTGCAAATAATGGTCATGACAGCAAGATTCATGCTTGAAGGACTGCATGCGTAAAGGTTTTTCTGATCTACTTACCTATCAGAGGAGACTGGCTCCTGGGGTTCTTGTACCGAAGTTCAGCTGCACAGCTGTCTGTTGCTGGCCTACACCCAATCAACATCCAGGATCAGCGCATAATCAATGTGGATCTTTCCTCTGTGGTGAGTCATATTTGAAATGTGATGAAGTTCACGTTAGTAAATTGAAGCACAGCTGAAGGTGGAGGAACTGAATTTTAAAGCAGCCGTAGTGTAAGAAAAGCCACATGCAGTGCCCTGCCTCAAATTTACTCTGTTAGGGGGTCAATTTGTGTTTTTGAAATAATACAAGCAGTCCCTGAATAATTCATGAGAGTGAAATGAAGTAACGCATTCCTGCATAGAAAGCAATTCTGTAGCTACTTTTCCATATTCATGTCTGAAGGTTCAAAAAGTTTATGCAAGTTGTTCAATGAGAAATACACTGACTTTGATGTCATGCTTTTGATACTTTGATTTCATTTCACATACCTGTGGCATCAGGCGGCCGTGCTCTTCCAGATTTGGTTTTGGAAAGCACAAGTCCACAGCTTAAATAAGCTTTGTCAAATCAAACACAACACTGACATATTTCCACCTTGTAAAGTTGTTATAGAAAACCCTTTCACTGTTTACACATCAGATACAGAGTGACTGTTGTCTCCTTTAAATCCTGAGGGAATTATTTGGCTCTTGTGTAAAGCAAATGCACCGCTGTGGGACGCCACTTTGGGGCTGTGCTTTCTAGAACAGTCCCCACTGTTCCAGGATCATTGAAAACTCTGTTTTTTTTTTTTGTTGTTGTTTTTTTTTTTTTATTCCTGAAAGACTAAATTAAACTCCTTGTCAGTTCCTGGGGTATAATGCTTCAGACACAAAAGACGCTGATCAGTGATTAGCGATGGGTCGCATGATCACATCAAGATTCAAACTTCACTAAATGTAGTTTAAAGTGGGATATGGGATAGAGGCTGCAGATGGTTGGGGAATGTCTTTAAATGTAAAAACAATATCTAAACATTTACAGTCAGTAGGCATCAAATGTAGACATCTCTTCCCTGCTAATCACCAGAATGATTAATTCTGGGTCTGACTCGGTCTTCTCGGTTTGATTTTCATCTTCAGCTGCTGTTATCTGCATTTAAATCGCAGGAAGATTTAAGTCTGATAAATGCTGACAGAGTGCATGACTTGCTGTTTTTTTTGTTTTTTTTTTTATATAAAGATCGTGGTCTGCACTGGCACACAGTTATACTTGAAGCCCTACTGGATTAAAATTGAGGCTGTGCTTTTTATTTACCAGTTGCCATGGCGAATCTTGCTCTCTGAGCTCCATTGTTGATCAGGGTGAGCACAGCCACATTTGATTGAAAAGTGTCCCCTCTCAGATATAATGAACTCAGAGTTCAGGGTTAGATTCAGAGTTTTCAGAGTATTAAACCTGCTTTCTGGAACACATCCAAGCTAGTCTCTAACTGTCTTTGACTCTTACTCAAACTGTCCAGCATAATTGAGCTACTGGGTATGAAACTGAAATAGTAAGCATGACTTCATACTCATCGTGATCATCTGTAGTAGTTTTCTTTAACCAAGTAAAGCATGAGAAGTTTAACCTTTTATTTAAGTAAAGATTTAAACCACAACAGTAAAAAGATACCTGACATGTCTGAAGCACCATACAGCACATACCTGGTCATGTAATGTGAAGAGCGGGAAAAATTAATGGTACAAAAAACACATTCGTAGAAAGAACAAAAAAATATATAGTATACATTACATAGAGATGTGAATGAGGTTGAAATTGATAATAACACTATATTCCTGCTTCCTAGGTTAAAGGTCACTTGGACTACATGCGTCAGATGGACACCATCTTGGTGGCAGTAGGAGTTCCCACCAAAGAAGTCCCAGGAGCCTCTTTTGCTCTTCCTCATTCTGTAACAGTAACAAAGGGGGCAGTGGGCATCCCTGACCAAACCACCAATGAGCAACAAGTGGCCGAGACACAGAGCCAAGGTGAGAAGGCCGAGACTTCTACACAAGAAAGCAGAGATGTGAAAGAGTTGGCGGAGACGGCCGACGGTTGGGATATCCCTGATATTTCAGACCTGCTGGACTCATTAAACGACACAGAATCAGACAGCAGAGTGTCACTCCAGAACCATTCATCCCTTATTTCTGAGGAGAGTGCTCCTACTAACACAGTAGCCACTGATTTGAATGCCCAGTGTGATGGTTTAGACGAGGCTGACCTGGATAACGAACACATATCATGGAGCTGGGATGACACACACTGGACTACAGAAAACTCGCACAAATAAAGGCGGCCAAACTTGTAAAGAGCATGTTACAGGAGCAGCTGCTTCCTTGTAAACTCTCATCATCTCGAGTTAGTTTTTTTTTTTTTTTTTGCCGCATCAGAGCTTTGTTGGAGAAAATCTTCATTCCATTCTCAGCACACTGACATGCCAGAGACTGCACAAGCGTCGATGCGCACATACGGCAGCTTCCAGTGAAAAGCCTGTGAAGGAACTGTGTTTTTAGATGTGTTGATTTAATAATAATTTAGAACACTGTAGATAACTTTTTATAGAATTTAAATATGTTCATAATTTATTTCATAAGTGTGCTATAAGCATTAAAATCTGTAATGTTTCATGAGCTTTGCAGGTTTGAGTAGGTGCAAAAAAATAGGTGATATCTCTGTCCTTTCATCTGTCTTATTTTTATCTGTTAGCTTGGTTGCTATGGATATTATAGAATAATTTCCATATAGATAGCAGCAAATATGCCTTTTTTTTCAAACCTTTTTTTCTGTTTTGTTCTGTTTGACTCATACAAATATCATCCACAGCTTACTATAGAATTACATTCTCTATTGGCACTGATAATTGGAAATACTTTTGACGCTGGCTGAGAGAGAGAGTCGACCTTACAGAATGTGACCATAAAATAAATAGATTCTTTTGTCTCTTCAGGCCAAGCTTCACAGTGAGTAAGTCAAATTGTTACCAGCTTCGGTACTTCTCCGCTGTTAACCCTGATATAACCTATAACATATCTGCATTTCCATAATTACTGTTCAGTCCAGAGTGTCGACCTGGTTGGGGAGAAGGAGAGGCAACTCGAGCCCAGCGTGCTCGGCATCCAGCAGATTGACAGCATCAGTGGCGGTGGCAGGTGGGTGGGTGGGGTCAGAAGGCAGAGGTGAGGGTGGGTTGCTGGCGATGTTGGGCTCTCCTGAGTTGCGCAGAGAGAGAGACAGCGCTGGTGAGGGTCTTCTGGGCGACCTCGAGGAACAGCAGGGCAAGAGCTTCCCCAGAGCTCGCTTGAAGTCTCTCATAAACAGCGGGTAGATGATGGGGTTTATTGTACTGTTGCAGTAGCCCAACCAGGTGATGGCATCAAAGAGCGCAAGCGGGACGCACTCACACACTGCCTGGATGAAGATGGTGAGAAGGCGTTGGAGACGTTAAAGCTTAAAAACTTAGTTTAAGGGAAAATGTTTTTAAAAAGTTCATTACAAAAACAAATAAAACATGAATAGAGAAATTAAATAATAGCTACAGCTAACAGATGAAGCAAATAGCCACTGCCACATGCTGGAAGTAGTTAAGAGTTGTACTGATAAAAGATTAAGCCCCCCCCCCCCCCCCCCCCCACGCACACTCATTTAGTTGGTAAATGCACCAATACAGCCAGATTGTGTTTATAAATAAAAGATTTTGGAAAACATTAGGAAAAAAACTATAATCTTAAAAGTGAGGGTAATCTTAAAGGCAGCAATATTACACCAGTGTTTTCATATCATGCACAAAAATAAATATGTGCACACATATATGTTCCTCTTCTGGTTTTACACTGATATAGATCAGGAAATGTCGCAATGTACCAAAAATCAAATAAGTAGAAGACACAGATACGTGCAGTCGACAGTTATCAATAACGTCCATGAAAGGAGTTTGAATGTTTATTAGACAAGCACACACACACACACACAATGTGAATATTAACTTTAATAACCAAAAATGTAATAATTTTAGCTTTTTTTTTTAGTGTGCTTTTATTTTTGACAAATTATATATTTATTCATATAATTTATAGTGCACATTGATTTATTTCCTCACAAAAAATATACACCAAACACTAAATGTACAGTAAATGATAAAGACACACAGTGTATCAAAGTGCACAAAATGTCATCATATTTAACAAACGTTTTACCTGACTGTGTACATAAAATTAGTTTTTATTTATGGCACTTATTGTTTAAATAAATTTCTATTTTTTAATACCCTAATAATATGTGTAGATTTTAAATAGATAATTCTAAAGACATTCAATTAATTCATTTAATTAAAAATTTGTATCTTACCTATATATTAATAATGTGTGAATTTTTTTTCATTCTGAGAAGTCGGTACATCTTGTTTTTTCACCTAAATTTACGTTAGGGTCTGACTATTAAGAACACCGATCTTGAAAATAACCAGTAGGTTTGGAGAGCGACAGCGAAGGAGGGGACAGCTGTTAGAGGAGAGCTTCCAATACTATCAAGATGAGAGGGGGGAGGCGGTGGGAATAGGACAGAATTGGGGGGGGTTGCGTTTCACACACCACATTGAGTGCGAAAAGAAAGGAGTGCGCAGGCACAGTCAAGTCTCTGTGCTCTGTGTTATGCAGGGGAGAAGTGAGAGGGCACAGATGGGAAATCAAAATGACTGGATCATTGAAAGCTTGACAAAAACAGGACAAGTGTCATTACCAATTTAGATTAAGCTGTTTTCTGATATTCATTTACTCTCGGCGAGGTTTTTCAGGGTCCTCCTTGTTTGTTTGCTGAGTAATAAGTGTGTATATTCATTCAGTCTAATCAGATCAAAATCACTTTGAAAAGAGTAGCAATTATAAATGGTACTTTGGTAGGTTGTTTTCGAGGCTTTAGGAATGAGTCAGCCACACAAAGCTGAAATGCCAATCTATTTCCTCGTTAGATAGCTTGGCAAGGCTGTGACGCCAAGGCTGGCCAATACAAAAATAGATCAGTATCCAAGTGTTTTTTCTCTCTTATTTTTTCTTCCTTTTGCATGTATTTCGCACTCTTTTTGTGCCCACCGTGCTTATAAATTTGTGAGAATACCTCTGAATCACTGAGCTATATGAGCTGTTAAAAACAGACATGCTAAGATCCTGAGGGGCATTTCATATATATGAAGTCAAAGCAGACAGAGTGAAATTATTTGTCTTTTGAATTGCTTTACATATGTTTAAAGTAACTGTTAAGCTGACCTGCATTTTTTTTTTTTTCTACCATGAAATCTCTGTGTCATCAGTGTTAGTTTCTGGTGCTCCTACTGACCTGAGCCATGTTGGTGATGAAGAACGGCAGCCAAGCACTGAAGAAGAGTCCCAAGAGGACTCCCAGGGTCAGACTGGCCTTGAGTGCCCTCCGACCCTGCCTGTGAGCCAGACGACGCTCGCTGTTCACTGATGGCTGTGGACAGGTGGGTGCAATAGAACGCCTTAATCTCAAAAGTATTGATACCAAGCAACCTTTAGTCTTCAGCACAGCCTGAGCGCTCTCTGGCTGCTTTCTTGACATTTCTTTAAGCAGTCTACAGGAATAGTTCTCCAGGCTTCTTGAAGGACATTCAAAGCTCTTCTCTGGATGTTGGCTGCCTTTTGTTCTGTTCTCTGTCAAGATGATCCCACTCTGCTTCAATAATGTTGACTGATAGTGTTCAACTGTGCGTTTTTATATCCATCTATGCTTTTGCTGCATCAGCAGTGCATTTGGGATCACTGTCACGCTGGAAAATGAAGCTGTTGGCAATCAGACACATGGTATCGCATGATGGATCAAAATCTGATGGTACTTTTCTGAGTTCATAATTTCATCAGTTTTGACAAAATCTTCAACACCACTGGATGAAACGCAGCCCCAAACCATGACAGAGCCTCCACCCGATTTTAAGATAGCTTGACTGTGGGACCGCTCTCATGAGTTTCTCTGCATATATTGATGACAATTTAACAAACAAAACAACACAAGAACTGGACTGAAAATGAGTGGAAAAAGCAGCCAATGTCCAAAGAAAAACTTTGAAAGTCCTTCAGAAAGCCTGGAGAAATTTGCTGAACACCACTTCAAAAAAAAAAAAAAAATGACCAGCAAGTCTGTCATTAGAAGCAAATTATAAAGTAATGAGTGCTGGCCCAAGACTTTTGCACAGTTCTGTACGTATTTGATGAGGAAGCAAAAACTTTGCTTCAGTCATGATAAACTCATGCGGTGTGACTAAATTTGCATTGAAGAGCTGGAACAAGTTGATGCATGACATGGAGGATACAGTGAAGAAGGCGATTTTAAAGCTACTTAAAAAAGAGAGAATAGCAGTTATTCAAATTCATATAGAATTGAGCGTTTGGGTGGGGCATGCATGTGCGGTTTGTCTGCAGGAAAATGTGACAGACTATGTGACCGTGATCCTTGCAGCACATCTGACACATAGTCTGTATTTTCCCCGCCAACATTTCGGAGGAATTTACACCTTGCTTGCCTACACCAGGCTTGACACCTTGCTCCTTTTACTGGGTCTCTACCATTTCTTCATTTTCTGTCTTGAAGAGCAGTCATTTTTCAGGTCATTTAATATCCACAGGGTTATTTATTTAATACGTTGCACCTCTTCTCTTCTTTTGTACAGCTTTAATTTTGTTAAAGAATTATTTTACTACCTCATCCTTTCACATAGCCAGTAAAAAGAAAACAAATCAAGGACACATTTGTGTGACATTCCTGTCTGCTCTCTGAACGTTCACATTCAAACACATCTTCCACGTCTTAGCAACAGCTTTTAACGTCACCACAAACTGCTTACTATGTCCAGAGATTTTCTTGTTGATAGATCACTTGGTAAAGTTTTACAACCATAATAATTATCTGAACTGTAATCATTCAGATTTCTATTAGCTAGAGGATATTGAACCTGGTAGTGAATTTCTGCAGTATGGCTTTAAGAAAATAACATTAGACATATGTATGAAGAGCACTGTGTGAAAATGTCAAGGGAAAGACAGCTTTTCCACTCAGAAAATCAACCTTTTCAGTGCCTACTCTCACTAATCCTGTGAGGTTTAAACTTCTTTCCTATTGTTTCTGTGTCCTTGTCTGAAAATGGTTGTATAATCTTTGCCCTACAGTGCACGTCTGGTTTGTTTGTTTTTCGCAAGACAACTCTTGCTATCAGAATATGTTTTGGGCTTTTATATGCCTTGAGATATTTTGAAAATTGTTCTCCTGGGTCCTAGCAATCAAATAAACATTCTTATTACCACACATCAGAAACTATTTTCCAGAACATATGGTTAGTTTCAGGATTAAATGTATTCTCATTGTAATGACGACTCAGAGCTCACAGACCTCACTGCTGATTTTTTTTTTTTTCCTCTTGCCTGGCATTTCAGAAATTGCCCAGTGCTTGTTGTAATTATTTGGGTCGGCAGTAATACGCTGACTGCTTTCATTCTGTTGTGTTTAACTGTTTGGTCTCTCTTTTCTTACCAGCATGTTTTGGGACACAGGAGGCTCCAAATGGCTGCAGTCATCTCCATCCTGCTGAGCCTGCCCCGCTGCAATCCCAGGTGAAGGAGGCCGGGAAGGTTCTCCGAGAGAAGGGTGAGGGTGAGGTGGGTGGCTCAGTGCTGCGACCCTCTTTGCCTGCCTCCGTGCTGCCAGTAGGATCCGGCAGTAGGTGAAACAAATGGCACTGGAGGGCAGAAAGAAGGTGAGCACAGATGCCACCAGAGCAAAGGGCAGGGTGACCCGCAGGCGACACTGGAAGGAAAGGCCACCTGAAGGTGACAGCTGAAAGTAGGATTCTGGGTACAATTTGTCAGAGTAGGTGCTGATGTTACTAACGCTGACCCCAAGAACAGACGAGTGCCCGCTCCTGTGGCCTAAGCTGTGCCATTTCATCTGAATGGGCAGGAAGGACGCCAGTGCTGCCAACCCCCAAGCAGCCCCTACCAGGAGTAACGCACGAGGTGGGGTCATCCTCTGCTTGTAGCGCAGGGGTGAGATGATGAAGAGGTACCGGTCCAGACTAATCACACACAGGTTGAGGATGGATGCGCTGCAGCACATGACATCAAAGCAAAGCCAAACGGGGCAAAATGCGGGCCACAGCACCCAGGCCCCACACAGAACGTTCAGCATAGCTGGGGGCATCACCACCAACGCCACCATTAGGTCAGAGAAGAACAGAGACACCAGGAAGCAGTTTGAGGTGCAGCGCAAAGAGCGATGGGCAAACACCAAAGCAATGAGCAACATGTTGCCACAGACTGTCATGAGGATGATGGCAGTCAGCATGAAGGCCAACAACCAGGGGCCGCTGCCAGTGATGTTCCAGGCACTAGTAGAGCTGCTGTTGTAGCTTCCTAAGGAGCCAGACAAGTGAGAGTCAGCCATGATGCCTGCTGGCAGCAATCAGTAAACCAGCTCTCCAGGCAACTCTAAATGTTACAGACTTTAACCGGTTCTCCTTTGCAGCAAAAGCTCACACTTAAGGGACATCGATGAATGAAAAGCCACTGAGGTCTTGTGTTGAGAAGCCATCCAATGCGCTAGAAGGCAGGGTTAACTGAACTGTTCTCCATGGATAAATATCTCCATCTGCCTTTGGCAGGAATACATCCAGGTGCACTGGGCTTACTTCCACAGCCACCAGCACAAAGATCCAAATCACCAGCACGGTTTCACTCATCACTCCATCCTGGTCAGTATGTCCCTGCCTCATCCACAGCTAAGAGCCAGAATGAGCCATTCGAGAGCTGACGGAGGGTTTCGAAGCAGCATGTCACAATGATGACAGGCTCTGGAGGAGGGCACAAAAACAGAAAAGCCTTGAATCGGCATAAGAGAGCAGCTCCACTGAAGATGAAGAGAACAAAGACCAATTCTCAGAATTATACCTCACCTCACAGAAGTAGATTTGCTCAGCTTCCACAAGTCCTTTCCTGAGCTGGAGCTCTGCTGCCTTCCACAAGTCCTTTTTATTCTGGGAAACACAGTAAGGCAGCAAAAACCAACACAAAATTGTGCAGCAGTCATTTGTGAGCAAGGCTTTGTTCATGAGTGCTCTACAGGTATCACGGCCATGTAACGCTCGGTCCCGTTAATCCCTGTGTCGGCCACTCCAGCGTGCCTCCCAGGCTGAGCGCACAGCTACTGAGAAAGGAGCGTGTCAGAGCACTGAGCTGTTAATGCATTACCATGCACAATCACAGCCAAGATATGCTAATTCTACATCATAGGAACTAGTGTGGGTGTTTTTCTCCCTTGTTTGGTCACAGTGTTTTTAACTACTGTGGAACAACTATTTTAAAAATGTAGTGAGTGTTTTGCTTTTTTCGTTCATGTCTATTATGCCTATAAAAAATCATTTTTACCCTCAATTTTCTTTTTTTTGTTTGTTTTGTATGTACTAGATAGATACATGTATTTTGACACTGCTCTTCGGGACAGTCCATACTTTCAAAATTCTCTTTGTCTTAGAGATGTTTGGAATTTTCCTTTTTTCTAATTAATGCTGTTTTTTTTTGTGTGTGTTTTTTTTTTTTTTACATTACAGGCATATTTCACCTCAAATCTCTTGTGGAATAAGTACATTTATACAACTAATGTATTTTATTAGAGAATTGCCATTTTAATTATCAGCTTCAGTTACAAGTTACTTTGTAGTGATTATAGAAGAGCTCATAAAACATGTTGCAGTGTTACAGAATAACCGTGATCCATCCTTTCTCTCCCACTTATCCTTTTCAGGGTCGCAGAAAAATAATGAAAAGGCGAAAGAGCAGTATTTGAATACTTCACTAAACACCAGACACATTAGTAGCATTTTGCCAGTTTCTCAGTACTATATTGTAATATTTTAATAATTTTCAGTGACTCATACTTTTAGCATTAGTGAACAAATTCCCTGTCAGATAACAACAGTCACTTTATGTCATCTCATTATTCTTGATACATCGAAATGCCGAGACAGCCATACAATCATGCATTTCCAAACAGGGCCACTTGAATAACTAAAAGCATTCATCGGGTAAAATCCAATGCGCTCCAGCCTTTAAAGAGCCTCGGCAAATACTAAACGGTATATACACAACTCCCAGTTTTCGTGCCCCCTCAGAGCTGACTAATCTCCACCATCACTGCGCCACTGTCATCTGCCACCTCAGATCAGCTGCTGCCAACCTTCTGACCCTCGCTCACCCACACCAAGCCCACTACCTTATGGGACTGCACTTACATTACTGCCCCCACCTTCCTCTCTGACAAATTTCAGAAACATTACTTCAGCCACCTTTTCAGAACTGCATTAACACTTGACTCCTATTCTCCTTTCGAGTGTCACCGTTACTCCTTATAGTGTTTGAAGTATAACCTGTTATAATGTATTACACAATCCTTGTTTTTGTACCACTTAGTTCAATATGGTTTTTACATAATTACATTCCTTATAAAGCATGTGTGGAACAACTTATTAAGCCATGACTCTTTTTTCTTATAATTATTTTATTAAATAAACACAGACTGTCCTGATAGGGCATATACAAGTCATACAGTCATACAGGGAAATATGTCAACAGGGAGACAAGAGTCTAACTGTAGAACAGTGCAAATGGTGATGCTCCCACAATCAAAGCAAAAACAAACATTTTGGATTTTCTTTTTTAAAAAAACGACAGTCCCTTGATGGCGTGCAGCTATTGCTCCTGTTGAAGAAAACAGACAGGTTTCATGAATTTTCGTTAACATAACCAACGACACAGGGTGGTTATACTTTGAGTTATAAATAGGAAATCAATTCGTTATGTTGCTCTCAACCCTCTGGGGTCATGCTTTAATTTTAGTGGTCATATCTCTTTGTCTAGAAAAAAAATTACCTTAATTCACTAGTTTAAGATATAAGCCTGAGACTGAAATGATGCCAACATTATACACAATTAAAATATAATGAATCTACTGGAATTTATAACATTTTATTCATTTTTTCCATGCACAAACCAACCTTATCGCCTCTGTGTAGTATGTAATGTGACCTCAGGTCATTCTGACAATTGGCATATGCCATGCCAAGTCCTGCTCCTGAGCTGAGTGAAATTGGCCATGTGTGCCCTACAATTGAGAAAGATGCTTTAGATTCTTCAGGAAAGTCGGAAGAAAAGCACTTCACAACATGAAGTGACAAAACTGACCTTTTAAACAAAAGGCACAAAACTTTCCTACATGTAAAATCAGAAAAGACTTGTCTGTGGACAAAAAAAAGTTCTCATCTGTTACCAGTAAAAGACAACTGCCTGTACACCGATCAAGCATAACATTATGACCACCTGCCTAATATTGTGTTGGTCCCCCTTTAGCTGATAAAACAGCCCTGACCCATCGAGGCATGGACTACACGAGACCCCTGAAAGTGGGCTGTGGCATCTGCACCAAGATGTTAGCAACAGATCCTTTAAGTCCTGTAAGTTACAAAATGGGGCCTCCACAGACTGGACTTGTTTGTCCAGCACATCCCACAGATGCTGGAGGAGATTTTAGAGGCCAAGTCAACACCTCAAACTCATTGCTGTGCTCCTCAAACCATTCCTGAACCATTTTTGCTTTGTGGCAGGGCAAATTATCCTGCTGAAAGAGACCACAGCCATCAGGGAATACCGTTTCCATGAAAGGGTGTACATGTTCTGCAATAATCTTTAGGTAGGTGCCACGTGTCAAAGTAACATCCAAATGGATGGCAGGACCCAAGTAGGGCTGCAACTTGGGTCCTGCCATCCATTTGGATTAATTAATCAAGTAATCGGATAAGAAATACTTTTGTCTTATTAACGGTTCATCTGCATATTTTAACTTCTGTAGATTTACGGCAGATTTTTTGCTGTGTGAAACAAACAGCGGTGGATGGAGCAGCTACAAAGTTCTCTTTCCTTCATGTTGACACTAAGTGGTTAATGAAGGATCTCCAGCTGTGCCCCAGTAAAGGTTTAATGGCATTTACAGGAAAAAGCGCTGCTGCGTTGGACGCTAGGAAAACATTTCCTTTCACTCTACCTGAGCTCACTGTCTTGGTAACAGCTTTGCATCGAAGCAACAAATTTGTGTCGAGGATTCTTTATAATCGAATTATTCGAGTTACTTGAGGAATCACTGCAGCCCTAGACCCAAGATTTCCCCAGCAGAACATTGCTCAAAGCATCACACTGCCTCTGTTGACTTGCAGCAGAGGCACAGTGTATCCCATTGCTTTTGGCGGTGGACAGGGGTCAGCGGCTATGTAGCCCCATACACATAAAACTGCAATACACTGTGTATTCTGACACCTTTCTATCAGAACCAACATTAACTTTTTCAGCAATTTGAGCTACAGTAGCTTTTCTGTTGGATTGGACCATACAGGCCAGCCTTCACACCCCGCATGCATCAATGAGCCTTGGCCACCCATGACCCTGTTGATGGGTCATGATTGTTCCTTCCCTGGACCACTTTTGATAGATACTGACCACTGCAGACTGGGCACACCCCACAAGAGCTACAGTTTTAGAAATGCGCTGACCCAGTCATCTAGACAACAATTTGACCCTTGTCAAACTCATTCAAATCCTTACGCTTGCCCATTTTTCCTGCTTCTAACATCAACTTTGAGGACAAAATGTTCACTTGCTCCTTAACATATCCCACCCACTAACAGGTGTCATGATGAAGAGATAATCAGTGTTATTCACTTCACCTGTCAGCGGTCACAATGTTATGCTTGATCAGTGTGTGTGCGACTGTAGTGAGAGCAGAGAATCACTGCAGCTCTGCTCTTCTTTTCTCAAGGACTTCAGAGCAAAAGAAAAAGCTGTTGATCAAGATGCAGTACAGCAACAATTAAACTACTTACGTTTGAAGAACAGAACAGAAAACACAATGCCTAATCCCAGCCCGGTGCCTGAAATTCACAGGGGAAAAACAAAACTGTTAAAGTAGACATGTAATTACACTATGCAGCTATTGTATTATGCTTTTGTATTTTGCACATATGGTGTCTTGCACTCTCTCTGATTAATGTAATTATCATCATGTGTTCAACATTTTTCATGCAGCCATAACAAACGTTTTATTGCTTTATCATAAAGTACTTTATATTTGATATGACACCAACATTTGGTATAAAAACAGCATTTATCCCCATTTTTTCTTCTAAACTGCTTTAAAATACCAGTTTTTAAATATAACAGATGTTATCTTGCCATAAGAAAACCTTTACATTAATGCACAGCCTCCTTCAAACGAAGTGGGTTTGTTCTTTCCAGTTCCAGAGTGTCGATGGTCATCGCACCAAACTCCATTCAAATATCTAACAATTTTATGAAGCTGTGCTTCCTAGCAGTAAGTACATGGCACTGTTACGTTATGCACCTCCTGGTTTGCACTAACTCCTTAGCTCAGCTTATTTTATTAGAGTATTCAACTTTTCGCCGCCATTTGTTAGCTTCATTTGTTCTGGAAAATTAAGTTTAACGCCGAAACAACAACTCAAATGCTGATAAAAAAGAAAAGTTTGTTTCTGTTTTATATGTATGCCGAATTAGGGAGGGGACAGAAATGTCTTGTAAAAAGCTTTCATTTATGTACTAGAAGACGTGTGCGTATTAACGAAGGACAATTAGGTTGACATTTTCTTAATAGCATTTCCATTCTGCTTCCTTCTAACGAAATTTAAGCGAAACACATAAAAAAAACTAGCAGGTAACGTTAAAGCCCGAATGTACAGAGGGTTTTTAATAAAACTACAGAATACAACCTAAACAATTACATTTAGTCAAAGTAAACAAGTGATGAATAAACGATTGGTCATTCAGTTGTCCTTTACAAGCCCTTATGGCTAGCAAGTTAGCCTCTCGCCCAGTCAATGACAGCTGTGCACTTCAGTATAAACGGCCGCTTATTTGGTCCTTATTTTGGTACAGCACAATGTCGTTATGATTGGGAAACTAAGGGATATTCACCTAGTTTAATGGCACCGTCTGCCAAGCATCGGTCCCACTTTTTCCCCAGCTCCTTCTCAGACATGCTTGAAAATTAGCTTGTGTCAGGCTAGAAGTAGCAAATGCAGCTCTGCGTGATGCTTTCAGGTGGTGTCGGAAACACACCCCTAAAGTTGCGATTTAAACGCGTAAGAATGACATTGACCGCGCTGAGAGTTTTAGAATAACAGTAATTAATTTAAAATATCAACTTTTATCGACTTAGTGTTATTGAGAGAGTCTATGTTAAGTCGAAAAAATTTTTAAAAAACGCAATATAACCCTTTTACGCCTTTGAAACCTGAAAGCAGCATTAAAACCTCGCAAACCTCGCGATGGGTTGTACCCAAATAACTTAGTGCCGCCATCCCGCGGTAAAGAGAAGATTATCCCAAACAAGAAGTCATTCTCATTAAGGTTTATAGTATGCAGAGGTGGCAAAAGTACAGACATTCTGTACTCAAGTAGAAGTGCAGATACTTGTGATAAGAAATACTAAAAAAAAAAAAATACAGGCTCTGAAATGTACTCAAAGTAAGAAAGCAAAAGTAGCTCTTTGGAGGATATTTCTACCAGCTATTTTTGTGCAAAGCTAACTGAAACTTTATATGAATAACAAAATAATATACAAATGAACCCAAACTTTATTTCAATCTAAATTCTAATTCTAATGAATGTACTCAGCTTGAACACTTGTGTAGAACATGAGCTGATAGAAACGCTGGATTTCAAAGTACCTGCAACAACATGTCACTCTCCTTATGGTCACTCTGTAGCACTAGATGCTGAAGTGCCCCGACCACAACTTACGTACATCTGTACCAAAATCACCATTCCAGATCGTTCTGGTCCACTTTAAGCCCTGGGTACGGTGCTGTAAATGATGCATAAATGATGTGGTTTTGCCTCTTTCATCTCTTTGCATGCGATAAGCCCTGATGATGGCCACACCAATAGGGTTGTCTTATGTGCTGATGTTCCCTCCATTCAGACTCGGCTCAGTGTGATGTTTGAAAATGCTCAGTGACAAAACTAAACCCACACTCAAACATGCTGTTTTGTATAGCAAACTTTCTGAGTGAAGTTTAATTTGACACAAATCAGTACACTGTCATGAAGTCATCTTAATAACACAATTTCCTGAGATGACAAAATACAGCTTCTGACAACATACAGTGCACAAACGTGGTATCGATTTACACAAAAAACTTGGCATGTACTGAAAGTGGTACCACTAATAAAGATGTGCCATTAGCTGGTACACAATACTCTGAATCTGGAAACTGTACAACTTGTGTCTAACACAGAATTAAGGTACTAAAACATGAAAACCATGTTATATATGTTGAGACTGTCAAACATGTCACACCCAAAACATTACAATAAGATACAAAGGTTCCACTGTTACTCCTCAGCAGGCAAACTATAAAACAGCCAAAAGTTCTCGTATTGGCAGCAAACACAGCCTCTTATATGGTGTGAACTACAAGTTGGCTTCTTGATTTCAAGTGAACTCAAAGGAGGGTTGGTTATGAGCGCTTTACTCACTGTGAGAATGTGTGTGTGTGTGTGTGTGTGTGTGTGTGTATGTGTGAAGAGCAAAGGGGCACCAAAGAGGTAGAAACTGTATCCTTGGAGATTAAAAGTGTCTTTGGCTAAAAACAAAAGAAATCCCCTTTGCTTTTACTGCCATTGCTCCAGTACATGTGTGTGTGTGTGTGTGTGTGTGTGTGTGTGTGTGTGTGTGTGTGTGTGTGTGTGTGTCACGAGTGATAACCAAGACCCTTCATGATGGACTGCATTTAATTGTATGTAAAAAAATAAAATAAAATAAAAATATCAATAATGTGGTGGTGAGCACAGGAGAGGACACCGATAAGTCTCCTGCTCCTGTAGATCTTCTATTCATCCCAACCACGGTTCAGGTCACTCGGTGGACTCTGGCAGAGGAGACTGCTCTCCTGTGGCTAGTGGCTGGTTAGTTTCATCTCTCGTCTTCACAGAGCTCTTGCTGATGGCCAGGAGATCTCGCAGCTCCCTGTTCTCAATCTGAAGGAAAAAAAAATGTTCAGTATAAAAAAAATATATCATCAGGTGCTTACCAGGTTCTAAAATGATCTGAATATAGACTCAGATGAACAATAACACATGACATATAACACCATGTTATTATTTATTTAATAAAACTAAGTGAAAATGCAGAAGCTGCATATGGAAAAACTAAGCACACCCCATGATTCAGTAGTTTGTACAACGGCCTTTAGCAGCAGCCACCTGAAGTGATTGTTTTCTGTATGACTTAATTAGTCTCTCACATCATTATGAAGGAATTCTGGCCCACTCTTCTAAGGTCCCACCACAGCTTTTCAATCAAGTTGAGGTCTGGACTTGGATCATTGCAGCACCTTGATTCTTTGCTTTTTCAGCCATTTTATTGTAGATTTGCTGGGGTGCTTGGGATCATGTCCTGCTGCATGACTCAGTTTGGGCCAAGCTATCAGACAGATGGCCTCATATTTAACTCTGAAATACTTTGGTATGCAAAGGAGGTAATGGCTGACTCAAAGACTGCATGGTGTCAAGGTCCCATGGCTGCAAAACACCACCACCACCCACCGTGCTGATACGCTGTGTTTGGTTTTCTCCAAATTTGGTGCTGTGAATTGCGGCCAAACTTGGTCTCATCTGTCCAAAGGACTTTGTTCTAGAAGTCTTGTCTTTGCAACTTTGCAAGCCTAAGCTGTGATGCTCTGTTTGTTTTTTAGAGAGAAGCAGCCATACTTGTTCACTGTTCTTCTAAATGTTCTGTCATGAACTTTAACATGCTGACCGAGGCCTGTACAGTCTGAGATGTAGCTCTTGGGTTTTTTGCCATTTCTCAGCATTGCAGTCTGACCTTGGGGTGACCTTGTTAGAACCTCCAGTCCAGGAAGATTGGAAACTGTACTGAATGTTTTTATTTATTTTAAAATACATAGCTGGTACTGTTTGGATAATCATCCTTTTCAATAAAATTTACAGTTGGTAATGTATCTAGGGAGTTCACAAAAGGTCACTACAAAGGTGCTGCCATAAGAAAGTTAACCAGCTTGTTTAAAAGCCCTCTTCTAACCCTTTTCCTCCAACATGGATCAATTTCAATTTTATTTTGCACACCTAAATTGAAATTGAAAATATTGAAAGACTTTTTTAGCTGATTGAGATGAGCTGTAGTCATGATTATGAATGCAGAAATATAATGATATAGGTGCCACTGTGATTCAGCCTGTGACACATTAAAGACATTACAGACACTGACGATGCACAGCCCATGTGACTGTCCAAAAAAACCAACCAGCATGCTCCTGGTGTGATTTGCTGCCTTTCCGTTTGGACACTGAATCCTAACCAATTCACTAAAAACTGGATACTAGCTGACAACCCAGCTCTCAGGTAATTTTGACACAGACAATGTCTGAGGTCTGTGGTAAATCACAGACACACAAGTGCAAATGGTCCATTTGGGACTTTCATAGAGAGATACAAAAACAGCAGAGTAGCCCAGCAGTTCCCCCAGAGACAAACACGATGAAGAAACTGGCTGAATTCAAATCATTTATGGCTTTTTGATCTTTATGGATGAATGTGTGGAACTTAAAAAAAACAAAAAACAAAAAACAAAAAAACACAGACACACTTGGTTTGAGGGTTTCATATGCATTGTGTCTATGTATAACTGTATTTCTCACCTCTAGTTGAGCGAGCCTCTCTCGAACAGAGCAATAATGCTGATCATCCACCTGCACTGCTCTTCTCATCACCTGGCCCATCTCGCATATCCGCTCCACCTGGTTCTGCACTTCCTGGAGAAAAGTTGGAAATCAAGGGATTTTTTTTTTTTTTTTTAAACTGTGCATCTAAATCACTTTTAATCCTAACCCACAATGTGTGAGCATGTAAAAAAAAATGCAGTGCTGGTGTACTTTGGCATGGTCCTCATGGAGGCTGAGCACAGGTCTGGTGTCCAGCTCCTTCTTTGCCATCATCAGCTGGAGCATCTGCTTGCGATACCGACCCATGATCAACTCGAGCGCGTACTGGTGTTCTTCAAGAGACAGCCATAGTTCTGCAAAGACAGTCATAAAGAGTGTAAGCACCGGTATGGAACACCAGCCATTCAGAGAGCAGAATCAATTTTGGGTTTTTTTTTTACCTTTATTCTCTCGCTGCAGTTCCTTGATTTGAGTGTTTTCCTGAGTCAGAAGTACATGAGGTTTGTATTTCGTGAGCTCCTGAATCTCTGAACTGTCATCTGTGTGCTAAGAGAAAGGAGCAGAAGAAGAAACAGATAAGCAACAGCGAAGCTTCTTGAATTACTTTTTTAAAACAGATGATCGGTATTGCAGTCCTGCGGCCAGTACAGATATAGGGCTAGGTAAGGCAGTTTCTAAGTTTACACTTATGAAGCAGAACAGATGAACACATACAAAATCACCCCATAATGACATCATTCACGTCAATAAGAGCTTTAGACGATCCTGCTGATAGTAAGACCCTCTAATTTACAGAGACCATCAGAAATGAAGCTTTAATTCTTGAGCGAAACAGAAAGAAATGGTTTGTGATTGGACATCTAGTGCCAACGCCATACACAAACATGATCTTAGGTAGTCTCGGAAAATACCCCAAGGTGTGCGCCTTTAGCGTGATGTTAGCGAAGACGGATCACGAAAACGTATACTAGACTGGTAAAACTTGCTTTGAGTAGTGCAGCTTTTCATAAACGTCAGCTATATACTCGTGCTTACCTTGTCTGGAAGAGCATTTCCCACTTCCCTCATGCTCTGTACTCTCTGACTCAGGGCCCCGGACTGCTCTATCAGTCCCTCGGCGGCTGTGTCGTGCTCTTTTAGCCTTTCGAGAAGGGTCCGAGCATCGGCCAGCACTTTTTCTAAAGTGCAGGCCATTTACTGGAAAGTGACAACTCTTTTAGTGTAACGTAAACAAGCTACTTTAAAACACCAGCCAGTCAAGCAAAAAACACCTCGCAGCGGCTGCTTACATGGGCTACATAACCTTAGCCGAGGTAGTTCGGTGCCAATATAGCAACATATATATTCTTTCTGTTTCGGGACCTAGCTAATGTTGTGTCGGTAAACGGTAAAAGTACCGGACACACAAACAAAAATATTGTGTTGCCAAGGCTGACGTTTCCGTATTAAACTAAATGCTAGCGACGCTTCCGCTTTCCTCTTATCCTTTTGGGTTTACTGACGAATTGTCAAACCAACCTAGAGTCGCCCCCTACTGGGGTGGAGTGTAGAGCAAACAACCAAAAGGGGGAGAATATCTACCAAGCTTGTACTTTGTCCCTGATTCACTGTGGAAAAAAGTATGGACATTTCATCAGAAACTTTTGATAAACAACAAAATGAGAGATGTCTCCTTTAAACTGTTACATAGAATTTATCCCACTAATCAATACATGATGAAATATGTTAAAACAATAGACCCCAACTGTAAGTTCTGTAAAGAACGGTCAGAAACAATCAGTCATCTATTTTGGAATTGTTGCATCACAAGAAAATTTTGGAAAGACTGTAATAACTTTATAAATTGTAATATTGATTCTAAATTTTCACTAAGGTATGAACACATTATTTTTGGTTTTCATGGAAAGAATACAAATGCAAACAAAAGACTAACAATTAATCTAATTATTATATTTGGTAAATTTCATATCCACAAATGTAAATTTTCTTCATCTTCACCCTTTTTTACAGTTCTGGTTAAGGAAATAGAATTGTACTTATCCTCTATTTACAAGAGTACAAACAAAAAAGCTATAAACACTTATGAATGCTGCAAGTCACTGAATGTTTTTAATTTATTGTAATCTTTATAATATCTGCTTTTTGTTTTTGTGCCAATGTATTTACTTCAGAAGACTATACCCGTGGCATATTTTATTTCTCTTCCTGTGTTCTGTTCCTAATTCTATCCTTGTTTTTCCTTTTGTCAACAAGTTGTGTCTTTAATAAAAAAAAAAAAAATCTGAAAAACTGAAAAAAAAAAAAAAAAAAAAAAATCTACCAAGCTTGTTCATCTTTAGAATATATTTACTAGGGGTGGGACTCGATTAAAAAAATTAATCGAATTAATTCGAAGCTTTGTAATTAATTAATCGAAATTAATTGCATTTTAATCCCATTTTAATATTTAACATGAGAAATATTAATTTAAGTTTGGTTGATGAATACATAAGCTTAAACTTCAAAATTTTATTTTCCCACCAGTCTACTACACAGACCAACGAAGGGCGGAAGTGCTCCTGTGATAAGCAAACTCCTGAAATTAAAGTTAAGCTTCATAACTGGATAGTTTTAGTCAACATTAATGTCTCACTTAATATAGTTGGAAATTAATCATTCGCTCAGCTGTATTCCTTGATGTTGTTATGCTGGTTTTAACAGCTTATTTTGAATAAAGACTTAAAATTAAACCACAAAAAGGAGCAAAAGTTCGTTCTTCGTTTAACCAGCTGCTTTTCCACAGCTGTGCTTCACACTCACGTTTGCTAGGCGACATGAGCTACGCAGAGGTGACGGCAGGCGACGCTGATCTGAAGGATAGCCTCTCACTTCCAATCTTTGCGGGATTCGTGGGCTGCGAAGGACCCAGTCTACGTGGGCCGGGTCCTTCAAAGGATGCGGCCCCTGAATTTGGACATTGTGCGTCGATATAATCTGTATGCCGGGAACTCGTGCACTCGAGAAACGTTCCACGGTGCAAAGTGCGATTAAAATGCGTTAAAATTTTTAATTCGTTAATTTCCCCGTAATCAATCAATCGAAATTAACGCGTTAAAGTCCCACCCCTAATATTTACATAACGCAAAGCGTCTCCTTAAAAAAATAAAAAAAAGATGTCGTTTCTTCATTGGTCAACAGCTGGATGATAAACGAATAAACAGTCACCAACAATTTGAGCGTCATTTTAAATATTGTTATAATTTGAAGTATTTTTAATAAATATAAAATACTTAATACTAATAAGCATACTAATATCAGATGATTTCAAAGTGTGTGAAGGTTTGAAATGAGAAGCAGTGATGCATAATGTTACATTTTTCCCACGTTGGATTTTTGCGCAACGCATAGTCTCAGAAACAAACTCTCCTGTGTGAAGAGAAAACGCACCTACTGAGTTTAGGTATCTACTAAATGGCATGGTATTATTATTTTTATTTTATTAATTTATTTATTTCTGGAACCCGACTGGATGACTCTTACGTGCCTATTTTCCAGCCTAGCGAGCAATATAGATGAAATGTAAACGTTATTATAACGCAAGAGTCTCCCATGTCCCTTTGCGGCACAAAGGCGGTTCACCATCAACACCTCCACTCGCTACTCTTCGCTTCAGGATCTTTGGTTAACCTCTCATCAAATATCGCGATAGCCGCCTCCTTGTCACTACGCAATGTGCCGTGCTGCTTTTAGCGGCGCTGGTGACAGTGCTGAAAGCTGTTGGGGTGAGTTTTTAATATATATCCTGTTAAGTAGGACAGTTAAAACGTGTATTTTCAGTGTATTTATAATATGTTTACTTCTTTGTTGCGTGAGTACTTAGGAGGGAATTGGTTATTGAGCGTTCGGTGGTACGCGCAGCTCGGGCCTGGGTGGGGGCTGTTTCTGCTCAACATAAATCACACAAGGGCCGAGGAGCGCAAAGGCATGCTAAGCTAGCTAGCTAGCTAGCTAGCTAGGGCCACTGTTAGCTGCTTAGCGCTGTGATGGCCCAGTTACTCAACCCAAGGTATAAATAAACAAGCGTGTGATGTTGTTTCTAAAGCTTATTAGAGTCTGTTAATGAAGCAGCACCCGTGTAAAGTGGATGCGGTGCACTTCAGAGACAAAGACGGCATCTGAATAGAAATGAGCACGAGGCTTCTAACTAGCTTCTTTGTTGTTCCCCCTCCTCGTGCCGTTAGCTCCGATAACGTTATTCTTCTGCTATCGACTTAAGCAGAGAATAAACTGGGTTTAACGTATCCACAATTGACAGGAAAGGAAAATTAGTATAAGCAGAACTACTTGTTAGGTCTGGTTCTACTGTCGGCAGTCACTTCAGTGTTGTGTCCTGAACTCTTTTGTCCGTTTAGCCCTGATAGCCCGTGCTGCAGGGCTACAAAACGTTTCCTTTATAATACGACTGCTAGTTACAGACTCGCTTTGTAACCAGCCCCGGTTAAGTTCATACAAAGTCTGTGTATTTTAGATTTAATAGCGAACATTAAACATGAATTTGAAGCAGAAATGTAAATGCTGTGTCCAACTAACGTGAACCATTTAACTATTATTAGTAAACTTTCTGTTCAGAGACTCCACGCTGCACGGCATTTAAATCATTCAGTGATTACAAAATAACAGAATGCCTTTTAGTTAACTAAATGACCCTGAATTTCTTCCCTCCAAGTGTTGCTAAAGCCCGGGTAGCATCGGCGAAATGTTAATCTGCCAGGCTTTGTTTGTCCACACAAGGTCATCAAGAGATATTTAACTGCTGTTGTACGGGTTACTTTGTTTAATGAGCAGCAAAGAGCGAAAGTGACGCACAAACGATGTTTTTAGCTTTGTCGTATGTTGTGAAATTGAGTGGTTGGACGTGACGTTTGCGATGGCGTCGCATACCGCAGCGTGCTGGGTCAGGCCGTGTCGGCTGTTCCAGCTGAGGATAGCGGATTGCTGAGAAGTCACATGGTGGTTCCTGTCGGGGCAGCTGTTTTGTTTGCCCAGAGCAAAGACTATCGTTTAATAACTGTACTATCATTAGATGTATCTTTCCCACTCTTGTTAAATTAACAAAATATAGTTTGATCCTAATTAATTCTGTTTAAAGTGGCCAGTCGCTGCTGGTTGTCTTGTGGGTGAATTTTTTTTTTTTTTTTTTTTTTTTTTTTTTCCCTGCATCTCGAAAAGGAGAAAAAATGGGGAGCAGATAGTTTCCACAGAAGCTGTCTTCAGTTCCAGGCTCATAACCTTTAATACACTTACCCGACCAACCTTGTGATTACTGCCTTCTCTGTAATACTCCTAGAATATACAGTGTCAGTTTGATCAAGGGTTCCAAATATACACAAAGGTAGCTATTTTTCATTTTTATATTTGTATATGAAGCCCTTTCAAAAATGTCATGCCTTCTGAGCCTTTTTACAACTTCATATTTTAACCCACTGGGATGTAGGAAGGGAGATGTTGCAACATAGTCACAGCAGAATAGATATCATGTGTCCTGGGTTGGCTCAGCCATCTTGTTTTCAAAGCAGGGTATTTAGGTCAACAACATCCTACTCTTATGTACTGATGAAGGTTACGTTGTGAGTTTCTGACAACATTTAGGAGAAATCCGGACATAGTACAACACTTTATTCATCTGGATTGCCAGATTAGCCCCACACTGAAATGTGTAGTGGTGTGCAGAACATTCGGGAGGCCGAATGATGAAACAGAAGGCCTTAGTCTGAAATGTTGCCATAAATAACAGCCTGAACTGAAGGTATGCACAAGGACTTGTTGATCCACAGCACTTGTCAGCTGCCTAGCATTGTATCTAGAGGCATTTGAGGAAAGCTTATTTTGGTACTTGAGTGGGGGGTAAAGAATCAGATGTTCTCCAAAAACTTCAGGCCACTGGCGCTTGGGGTTTTTAGTGATTTTTATTTATTTTTTCATGTGACAGAATAGTGTAATTACATTTCTCTGCCTCATTCCAGACTCATGGAGCCCTCGGGCCTTTATGTGTTTTACCTAAATTTATGTCTGGGGAGTAGAAGTGATAAGTTTTCATCATCTTTTCCCTTTTTTTCCCCCCTTCCAACAGTATGAAGTGAAACAGAACTGAATTTTGTACCATCCGCAACTGCTTCAAGTTCAGATCACATCAAAGAAACTGAAGACAAACCTACCAAAACAAAGCTGCAACACTGAAGAAGCGTAGGGGGGAAAAAAAAAAAGGATCACTTCAAGGATTTAAACACAAGAAGTAACCAAATCCTGAAACGACCAAAGAATACACACATCAGTCCAACTGAGAAGTGGAAGAGAAGCAATCTTGCGCCCAAGCATATTCTGAGAAGACCATAATTGATCTGAAACCAGAAGTTTGTGCCTACTCAACAGCTTTGACAAAGCACACGTCCCAACGCTGCTCCTAGCCCTCCTCATCCTCACTACACCGCCGACTCACCACCGGGGTGTGGAGTGGGCTGCTATCTGCTAGGTTTTTTTTTGTTTTTGTTTTGTTTTTTTCTTTTTCCCCACCCCCATAGTTCCCCTCCCCATTTTTCCCTCCTCCTTTTTCTTCCTTCTGTTTTTTTTTTCTCTAAGCAGTGTTTTTGCACCTGCATTTGCCTTTTGTTTTGTTGTTGCTCTAGATTTCTGTCCCTCCTTTTGTTTGTTTTTTACTTTATGCAACGATCTAGAACTTGTGCCAGAAACTGTAACGTGTGCGTGTTCAACTGTGTGTGTGAAGAGGTCCAGAAAAACTGCTAATTCATCAAAATCCTGAGAAGTGTCACACACAAGGCAACTAATAAAGGTAGGTCTCAAGTCAGTTGAAGCCCTTCATAGTGTGAGACCTTTTGTGTTAAGGACAGCTGTAAATTTACTACTGATTGTCTTATGTTTTCTGAATTTCTTACCCACATTATTAGTAGTATTGCCCTCTGTGGGATTTAAATATTGAGATCAAAACTGCTGTCTCGGTTCAGAATCTGTATTTGGTAGATGCCTTTTTCTTTTTTTCCTTTTTTTCTTTTTTTAACACTTTGCCTTGATTCACACATGCTTAAACAGATTGTGTAACACCTATTTCACATTCAGCAGCTGCACTGTTTTGGGGCAGCATTGCAGAGGTTGTAGTCTTTACTATCTCTAAACACAAATAATAGTGTTTGCCTTTGTTTGAATAAGCCAGTCCAGCTTTGACAAATCTTGAAACTGCATCACTTTGACATCTAAATTTATTTTTATAAGGCAGTGTTTTGTTATTGTTTGCAGTAGCAATTTCCACAGATGATGGCTACTGCAGTGCTTTGTTAGAAATGAATCTTTTATATTTATTGCTTTTTGCATGTGAGAACACACCCTTTTTGTGGAATGAGTGCATTAAGTGATACTTAATGTAAATTTGATTGTAATTAAAATTTAGATTTCCTCTCGGTGACCTCTACATTGCCCTTTGCTAAAGATAACGCTTCTGAAAACTTGAAAGAAGCCAGTAGAACTGAGCCACCACCACCTCCAAATACTTGAACTGGTCATTCAGTTTTGTTGGAAAATTGTTTACTTGCCTTCCCTTACCCAGCCCACACTCTTCCCATTCTGTCGTTCAGGCCATATCGTCCCTATTTTTTGCCTTTTGTACCCTCTCTGGGGATTAAAGCCCACAGCTATTTTCCTTCTGTTTGTGACACTTGGCACATTGGCTGACCTGCCTTACCTATTATGTTTGTTCCTCTCTTCACCCTTGCAGACATCCAGCGGTGTATCATTGGGTGGTTATATAAGAATAGTACTTAACATTCAAGCAAAAAAAATTAATAGTTCAGCAAGTGCTCAAGCAAGTTTTGTTCAAGTTTATGGGAAAATATGGGCAGTCCCTGGAAAGGCTTTGTTGAGTTTACCTTGCCTGCGTCGCCACCCACCGCGTTTGTTAGCGCTGACCTGAGCAGCACCTCCCCTGTCGGACTCAGCCTGTCGCCATATGGCCGATCCGTAAGTTTCACCTTCCCGCCTTTCTACGTGCCCCACCCCATCGAGCAACCCATCCACCCACCTTGCCCCGCATCTTTGCTGTGAATGGCCTAACTTCTTTCATTCTTTCAGGCTCCCAAGACTAGCCTCTACTCAGTTATTTTCTTACAGGGTGAGGGGCGTTCTGCCGATTAGACTGGAGAAATCTGATGTAAACACGTTTTGTTTTGGGGGTTTTTGGGGGGTTTTTTCCTTCTCATTTTTACTTTGATCAAAATCGGGAAGGGTAAAAAGAGGACAGTGACTCTGGCAAATCAAGTTGGACAACATTAATGCTTGTACATAACTGCACTCAAAATCCAGCAACACAAATGCATGCAAAGGTATACGCTAGTTGGTCCTCAGGAAAACTGAAAATTGATTTAAGTGGCTGGTATTTACAGTACTCACCCATCAGCATTGGACTAAAACCCTTCATTCTCTTTGAGACCTCCATATATGTATTGTCTTGCATCATGAGGAGCTCATTGTGATAGTTGCAGGACAGGGCCTAACAAGAGGCTGCTCTGGGACCCCTGCCTTCCTCCCCATAACTCATAATCCATCACCAACTTTCTATCCACTGTAGATGCTCCGCTCTTTGACCTGTCATTTACATTTTCTGATTCTCCATCTTTTACCTTTTTTCCTTTATTTTAAATTGCAGCACTGCACTTAAACCACTTTCCCTAGACAGTCTGTGCCAAGAAGTTTGCCTGTTTCTTTTTTTTTTCTTTTTTAATCTTGTTAGTGTCCAGGTTGCTTCCTCTGTAGAGCCATTCCTGTTTGCGATGCTGTAGCATTATCAGGCTCTTGGTAGCGCTCAATATACTGCTCCCTTAAACATGAGGTTTTCAAGGTTGTAGACCCCTATTTTCTGAGTGACCTGATGGTTTTTCTGCCTGGTCTTGTTCATGGTTTGAGTATTGGTGGTGGTTGTGATGAATATTATCTAGTCCGTTGCTGTGACATTGTAGATTATATGCTTATGTGGCTGGACTAAAGGGTTCTGTAATACTTCAAGGGAGTTGTGTCTGAGATTACGGGAAAATGTAGGCAGAGTACAAGGTAAATGCTCAATTTCAAAGCTGTTGCCTCCTCTCAACAGCATATCCCAGTCCTGTCCTCAGTGTCAGAAATGGAAAGGGGCTCCTCTGAACCTCCAGTGGCTCGCAACACTGTTTCTACCCCATCTGCTTCTACCGGTCCCATGCCTATCCCCCGTTCCTCCTCCGTCTCTTGCCATCCCCACCCAGGCAGTAAAAAACACAAGCGGACACCCTTGTATCAAAGATCAGTAAGGAGGCAAATCCACTGGTGCCCACGCTGACTTAACCACTCTGTGAGCTGCTGGTGTGTCGTGTGACTTTTGCTAACAGCATGGATGAAAACAAACAACTAGGGTGTCGTGAAAGAATTTGACAAGCAGGGTATTCAGTGATATTCCTATGTAATCACTAGTTGGTTAATGGATAGTGAAACGTTGTGAATGTTTGCCTGTCTAACCAGAACGGTATGAAATTTTGGCACATCTCTGTAAGTTGAATGAGTTCAGTTTAGCTTTAAGTGCATGAGTGACAAGGAAACTCTACAGTGTTGTGATTTGTTTTCTCAGTGGTCTAAATCTGAAATCAGTGTGTCTTAGTCCCACAAGGTTCACATGTAGCTTTACTTTTGCTTCCCCCTCCCCCACACACTCACACTCTCCCTGAAGGTGCTGTATTTGCATGTGTGGTTTTTTTTTTTGTTTTTTTTTTTTTTTTGTTTTTTTTTAAATTAGGTTGGCATCAAACACAGCTGCATCCTCCTCTTTAACCACATGAT
Source organism: Archocentrus centrarchus (assembly GCF_007364275.1). Lineage (NCBI taxonomy): Eukaryota > Metazoa > Chordata > Actinopteri > Cichliformes > Cichlidae > Archocentrus > Archocentrus centrarchus. The sequence goes on along the minus strand of NC_044352.1, from coordinate 29,018,817 downwards.
TATCTACTACTGGTGGCTTTTTTGTTTTTTGCCTTTAACACTTCCCTCTCCTCTTCTCCAGATGAGTTTTGATCCAGGCATGCTCCATAACAATGGGCACACAGCATTTGCCAATGGCTCAGGGCCTGGCATTAGAGAAACTGGTGTGGTGGAGAAGCTCTTGACTTCCTACGGGTTTATCCAGTGCTCCGAACGTCAGGCTCGTCTTTTCTTCCACTGCTCCCAGTACAATGGTAACCTGCAGGAGCTTAAAATAGGAGGTGAGGGTGACTTGCTGAAAAGAAACCTTTTGATTTATTACTGGCTTTATTGAAATGCAGGTTGTACTTGTCATCTGAATTTTGCTAATTTTATTTTCTTTTTGTTTCTCTCTTTCTTTAGATGATGTAGAGTTTGAAGTGTCCTCTGACAGGCGCACTGGCAAGCCCATAGCAGTGAAGCTGCTTAAGATAAAGCCAGAAGTGCTGCCAGAGGAGCGCATCTCGGGCCAGGTGGGGCCAGACCTGCACGCCTATCCCTTTACTGTGCTGCATGGTTATATTCATCCAGTTAAGGAACACCATTTTATTTTTGGTTATGTCCTTGTCTGTCAGCTTAGCTTTTAAAGTGGCCTGTACCTTTTTTCTTTTCCCTTTTTTTTCCCTTGTTTTTGTTTTCGTGGCAAGCACTGTCATTAATATATTGTAAAACATGTTCTCCCTTTAATCCTGCATCTAAATTACATATCAAAAATTTCCATGAACAATTCCAGTACACTTGAAATGAAAACTGGTGTGAGTGTGTGCTGGAGGTGTTGAATGTCTGAACAAATATGTACAAATGATTAGCATAATGTCTTGTTTGACTAAGTGGTGGTGCCCCCCCCCCCCCCCCCCCCCCCCCCAAACACACACACACACTAGTCTTACAAGTACTTGTTGATCTCTTTAACTTGATCAACAGAGGTAGGCAGTAGCATGCCACATGAGACTCTTGTACTTTGCTCATTGGTGATGAGCATAACTGTGTAATGCCATATTATCTTGTAATGGATAGACACAAATTACTCTTCATTTGGAGCTTTTATGCATATGCATTTGTACAATTTGAAATTCAGCCATTTCATCCATCTCATTTCCATAAATATTTCAATTGGGCTGTTTAATTGTTGTGAAAATATAGCCTAACAAAGCAGTGGTTTAATGTCCTCTACCTGCAATTTTCCCCTTTTACTGCAGGTTGTGTCATCAATCCCACTGCATTTGGATGGAAAGTCTGCTCCTGGACAGGTGCCCACTGGCAGTGTCTGCTATGAACGAAATGGGGTAAGATGGGTGGCATGGATTACAGTATGCTTGCTCAGCAAGACGGAGCGTATTAATGTAACCCCACCCCCTCCTACCAGCTCTGGAAGAGTTTGTACAGAAACATTCAGCTAACTTCTTGTATCTGTTGCTTGAGTTTGCTGAGAGCTCACTTGACCAGTACAATATGATTACTTCTGTAGGCAGTGGAAGCCAGTGTTTGCAGGTGTTACCTTTTAGGCACACTAGGTGGCATTGAGTGAATGTAAAATCGTCAGCCTCCACATCACGTGGCTTCCTTTTTCTTTAGCCATTTGCTTTCTTTGTCACTAGTTTTAAGTGTTATTTGGTTTGAGTTAATGGGTGTGAGTTTTCGAACTCACTGCTGTGTCTTTTCACAGGAAGTATTTTACCTTACCTATACTCCCGATGATGTGGAGGGAAATATCCATCTGGACACGGGTGACAAAGTTAGCTTTTATATGGAGACCAATAAGCAGTAAGTGTGCACCTACTGTCACAGTAATGTCCTAAGCAGCTTGCACTTGGTGCTTATGTGTTCCTTGGTGCTGTTTCAGTACTGGTGCAGTCAGCGCTCGTAATATTCAGCTCGTGAAGAAAAAGCAGATGAGGTGCCAGGGTGTGGTGTGCGCTACAAAGGTAAGATCCATTCATAACAGATGTTTTTGTCACCTCCAGAGAGGCAGGAAGACACTTAGAATCACTTTTCCATCATCCATCTGTCTGTCACACTTTCAGCCTTTGAGCTGGAGACGTGTGTTTGCAGCGCTCTTGTTGTTTTTGGTTTTAAAGCAGAATGTCTTTGTGAAAGTTGACAAAACTAAACGAGTTCAGTAGAATAGCTGAATATTTGGTAAACACTAGGATTAGGGTTTGGTATAAATTTGCTTTGGATAGACATAAATCATCCCAGTATATCTAAATGCTGCATGCATGGTTTCACATGTAGAAGAATATTACAATTGTTAACAAATAACATACAAAAACCTCATTTAACCCCCACCCTCCAGCCTCGTTAGGTGTGCTAAGCTAACAGGTCCAACCTGTTATGTTGAACCTTTTTTTTTTTTTCTCTTTCAGGAGGCCTTTGGATTTATTGAAAGAGCGGATGTGGTAAAGGAGATCTTTTTTCACTACAGCGAGTTCAAAGGTGATCTGGAGGCTCTTCAGGCTGGAGATGATGTTGAGTTCACCATCAAAGATAGAAATGTGAGTCCTTTTTAAGGATTTCAGTTCACAAATTCATCACTGAACTTCATTTAGAGCCACTTTTAAACATCTTTGACATCTGTAACTTTTAAAGGATCCGTGTTAATCTGTATGCAACCTTCAATAGGGTAAAGAAGTAGCAACAGATGTGAGGCTCCTCCCTCAAGGAACAGTCATCTTTGAAGATATTAGCATTGAGCAGTTTGAAGGCACCGTTGTAAAGGTCATTCCCAAGGTTCCCACTAAGAACCAGGCAAGTAAATTACAATACAGCAAATTCTATGTAGTAGAAGGAAAGTTTGTCATGTTTAGAGCAGGAAAGGAACTGGCATCTATCAACCAAGAATATACAATATAACTTTAACAGATCTCTAACCTTTGTTTCCACAGAACGACCCTCTGCCAGGTCGTGTCAGTGTAAGGATTGGTTTTGCTGACAAGGAACTGCCGTTTGGCGAGAAGGACACAAAGTCCAAGGTGACCCTTTTAGAGGGAGATCACATACAATTCAATATCTCCACTGATCGCAGAGACAAGCTTGAGAGGGCTACCAACATTGAAATCTTGCCAGACACCTTCAAATTCACCAAGGAGACTCGTGAAATGGTACGAATTGCAGAACAGAAGCTATAAATTGTACTAATTACAGTCTGTAATGACTGCAAGATTAAAAGCGTGATTGATTGGAAAGCTGGTCTACATTTATCGGAAATATTGATTATGGTGCGTCATCAAATCTTCTGCTAGGGGGTGATTGCAGCTATACGTGATGGCTTTGGATTCATTAAGTGTGTGGATCGGGATGCCAGGATGTTCTTTCACTTCAGTGAAGTCCTAGAAGAGGGCCAGCTTCATATCTCAGATGAAGTGGAGTTCACTGTTGTGCCTGTAGGTCCTGTTTATAAGCTTTTCAAAAAAGTATGTATTTCTTATTACCTAAATGGACACATTAAAGTCAGTATTTTTATTTAAAAATGCTAATATAAATGTCATCTTTGCCAGGATATGCTGTCAGCTCAGAGAAACCACGCAGTGCGCATTAAGAAGCTTCCCAAAGGCACAGTGTCTTTTCATATCCAGTCTGAGCAACGTTTTGTGGGTGTAGTGGAAAAGGAAGTTGTTGCAACCGCCGCCAAGAACATCAGTCCCACCAAGGGCAAGGAGAAGGTACCATAATTCACAATTTTAACTAGATCTTTCCATTCCGAACACTACTGTCATAGCCTGTTTCCCAGCATCCCTCATCCTATCCCTCTGTTCAGACTGTGTTTTAGTTCTAATGTTCCTCTTTGCTTTCTCCTTCAATGACCTCCTATTCATGATCCTTGTCGGTTAGAAAAAAGACAAGGTAGGACTGAGAACTTCTGCACGAGGCTACATAAAAATGTGTCACAATTTAACACTGCAGTTATACAAATTATCAGTGTTACCAATTTGTTTGACTAACACCTACTCAAAGACACTTTAGTCATGTAAAATCTAGAAATCCAAATTTGAATTGCAAATAGTCAAGTGAAGGACTTCTCTATTTGCAAGTGTTGCTGTCTAATGGATCTTTCTCTTGCTTTTGAAGGGTAAAGTTGTAGAAAAGGTTAGTCTTGGCTAACTTCTGGCTCACTGGTGTCCTCCTTTACCTCATTGGTTTACAGCATGGTGTTTGATCACCAGTTAATCCTTGGAAATGTGGAATCAGGGTTTCACTGAGTAGTAGGGCTGCACAATTAAGAAAACTGTGGTCAGAAAGCGTGTGTGTGAGCCTGTTGTACTTAGAGGAAAAGTGTATGTGTTTACTGCATCATTTAAATAGCAATTCTTTGGTTCTTAAGAGTTGTAAATGACACTCAATTTTCAATTTAACATCTTTTAACAATTTGCTTAATTTTTTTGCAGTCAAAATAAGACAACTGAAATGGCAACAGAAACGCAGCAACGGACTGAGCAATTTTCTGTAACCTGTTGTTGTGATTATATTATTAAATACCTAGAATTATAACACCAGTAAACTTGATGCTGTGGTTTAAGCGATCACTGCTCCTAATAGTTGAAACTAGAGTAGTGACTGATAATTATGCAGCCCTAAATTCTAGGCTTGTGCTTGCAGTAGATTAGGGTGTGCTGACTAACTAGGCTGCTACAGCATGATGCGTTACACACATTTGTGCCTTACATTACATGATGTAGGTTGTTTGCACATCATCTTCTAATACACAAGTCATAAATCAGTTGATTGAGTTGAGTTCTTCTTAAATTGAAGACATTGCCAGGTTCTTCTCATCTTGTTAAACTGTAACTTTGCAGAGACATTTGGCCAGCACTGCTAATCTTAATTGCAAAGATAATTTAAGTTTGATTTGTTGCCTTCTTTTTCAGGAAGCTGAGGAGGGAGTGATTGCATATGAAGACTGTGGAGTGAAGCTCACTGTTCCATACCATGCTAAGGACCTGGAGGGAGGAAGTCACCCACAGGTTGGGGACAAGGTATCTGAGTGACACTGGTTTATTTTGCTGTGAGGATTACAGAAAATCCTACTTTGTAACTTAAGCTCTTAATAAAGGAATGAGCAGTTACAAAAACTCCTCCTTTTTGGAGGTCTTGTCCCATAGCAAACAGTCTACCACTCTTTTGGAGCTCTGCAGTTTAGTAGCAGCAAGATTGAAGCCTTAAGTTTTTTCTTTTTCTTCTCCCTGTGCAACTTATTCGTGCGTTCGTCCTCCAGGTGGAGTTCTCAATCAATGAAGTGAAGCGAACCGGCCAACAGAGTGCCGTCTCCATCAGGGTCCTCAACCGTAATGCCTCCAGTGCCAAGAGACTGCATGGATTTGTTGCTGCACTGAAAGATAACTTTGGCTTCATTGAGACAGCAAATCATGACCAGGAAATTTTCTTTCATTACAGGTAATGATTTAAGATTGTATCCTTCAGTCAGGATATTCATTTATTAATACCAGGTAGTTCATTTTAGTATCAAATTCTCAAAGACCTTTTTTCTTTTTGTTTAGTGAAATGTGTGGAGACTTGGATAACTTGGAATTGGGCGACACAGTGGAATACACTCTGTCAAAGGGAAAAGGAAATAAAGTCAGTGCTGAAAAGGTTAACAAGGTTGCTGCAGGTATGAAGGATTTCATTCCAGCTGTTTGTGCATGATTTGTTTGTAATGTTTGACTTTGTGTATGTTGGAATGCCTGCAAATAAAAAGTGTATGTGTGTGAAATTCACTGTTTTCTTCTTTTAGTAAATGGAATTGGTGAAGATGTTGGTGGGACGGTGATGACGGGGAAAGTTATCCGTCCTATACGCAGTGTGGACCCCTCACAGACAGAATACCAAGGACTTATTGAACTCTTAGAGGAAGGTCTGTCAGCTTGCGACTCAACATTTAAAGCACATCATTCTATTTGGAGAAAGTAAAATTGACTCCCCTCCCCCTCTATTATTTTCAGGAGGAACTAAAGTACAGAACTATCCATTTGGAATCATGAGTATGGCAAACAAGTGTGATTGTCTGCAGAAAGGAGAACTGGTGAAGTTTCAGGTTTGCACGATACCCCAGACTGGACAGAAGATGGCCTGTAATGTGGTTCCACAGCGTAGAGCTGTGGTGGAGTGTGTTAAAGACCAGGTAGTGTTCAGTTTTGTTTTTCCACCCTCTTCAGTTTCATGATATAAACCTTATTTAGTTACTACAATCTGTCCATTAAGTGGACTACATATTTTAAAACCTAAAGTTGTGATTTATTTTTTGTTTTTGTTTTTTTGTCTCTCTCTCCCCCCCCCCAGTTTGGCTTTATCACATATGAAGTTGGTGATAGCAAGAAACTGTTCTTCCATGTAAAAGAAGTGCAGGATGGTTTGGAGCTTCAGACCGGGGATGAGGTGGAGTTCTCAGTTGTTCTCAATCAACGCACAGGAAAATGTAGTGCCTGCAATGTACGCAGAGTCAGGTAAGAACCAGGACAAAGGGTACAACTTGATCTTTAAATTTATAATGTGAACTGTGGCTGGTATGGTTAACATTTTCCAAGTGTGTAAGGTGGAACACAGTAGGCCTTGACATTGATGTTTTTTGTTTTTTTTTTTTGTTTTTTTTGTTTAAATGTTTTACAGTGAGGGGCCTAAACCAGTGGTGACACCACGTCCTGACCGCCTGGTGAACAGACTCAAGAGTATCACACTTGATGACGCCAGTGCACCTCGCCTGGTCATTGTAAGGCAGCCTCGTGGTCCTGACAATTCAAAGGTACAGTCGGACCTGTAATGATGTGATAAATTTTGCTAAACAGGTTTGCCTAGCTTTTTATAAATGATTTGGGCTAAAATGAATTCAAAGCCAGCCATGTTGTTAATGCACCTAAAATTATTTGCTACAGTTGCCAAAAAAAGAAAAAGCCACTTGGCTGAGATTAAGGGGTTTGAAGTTTTCCTTCCTGAAATCTTCAGACACCATTTTGAGTTTCATTTTATTTTCCGTCCCCATTAAATGTTGTCCTCTCCTCACAGGGCTTCAATGTGGAGCGAAAGACTCGCCAGCCTGGTGTCATAGACTGAGCAGTACAGGACCTATCCCGTTTGGTGTTGGGAGGGATGCTGTGTCAAAAGGCAACAACAGCGGATAAGGGAATATGATTTGACACATGCTTGTACACAAACTCATCCACAAAACATGCGCACACATACAGTAATTGGCATGTGTAATCTTTGTCCCCAGTCTGCAGTGGAACTTTTCTTATTCCACAGTTCCCTGCCTCCCATGTATGATGTACTTGATACAGAGTTCCATGCTGCAGTGTACATGGGGACCTCTGAGTGTGTGTGTGTGTGTGTGTGTGTGTGTGTGTGTGTGTGTGTGTGTGCGTGCGTGTGATGTATCCTAGAATTGATTAGTGTGTAATGGAGGTATTTGTTTCTGAGGACCTTGTCCCTCCCTGGCTGTCTATGTCCTGATCCTCTGCTTTGTCTGGAATTCTGCACCTGTAATCTGTCTGCTAGTTTGACTGGGTGAGCGAGTCTGACCGTTGGCATGTCTCTGAACCTCTGCTTCATATTTGTTCTCCATACTTTTTGCTCCCTTACTGATGGAAGCGTTAATGACATCGCTGTCAGGTTTCCTCTCCTGTATGCTTTCCTACAAAAAAAACGCATAAAGCAAAGCTCGTTTCATAAGGAGGATCATATTTCTGTGCAAGCTTAAACTGAGGATTCTTCTCTGCTCAGTTTTTTTGAGCAGTTTTTAAAATGCTTTATTGAAGTGAAAGCATGGCGCGTGTGTGACGTTCGTGAATGTCAAAGCAGTTAGTCTAATGGGATTTACTTCTACCAATCTGGAGTTGTGAGATACCTTTTTGGTATTCACATGCTCCGCTTGAGCATTTTTTTTTATTTTTTTTATTTTTTTTTCCCCTTCACCCCCCCACAGGTGCAGAATTCCTTGTGGCATCTTATATCTGCAGTTCTTTTATACTTTTTTTTTTTTTTGTTTTTTGTTTTGTTTTTTTGTTTTTTCTTGCACATATTTTGCTTTTTTCCATCAAAACTTAATCTGCTAATATTAAGAATAAGGTGCCTAAAAACTGAAAGCAAAATGAAATAAACACAAAAAAATACAACAAAAAATTAGATGTATCCTCTGATCCCAGCCAACCGCCAAAATATTAAGAACAATCTTAGGGTGGCTTTTTTTTTTTTTTTTTTTTTTTTCTTTTCCTTTTCTAGTAGAAATAATACTGATATGCATCCCAAACCTGTGGGTTGACCTGTATGTAATCTGTGCTTTTTTTTTTTTTTTTTTTTTTTTTTTTCTCCTCCCCTCCCCCCTCCCTTAGTGAAATTTGAAAACTTAAAGTATAATGAAACAAATGTAACTTAAAGTAAAGGGGTGAAGTATTAGAAATTCAGTTTTAAAAACAGCATTAAGAATCAGGAGATCAAGTCTTTGAGCTCCGGAGATGAGCTGGGCGAGCTGTTGTGCCTCTGCACATTAAGTTACAGTCAAAATTAATTTCTCTGGAGCTTACCGGGTTTCAGTTGAACCCCAAACAGAGGTTCTCACGTACTTTTGTTAATGTTCTTGAATGAAACAATTGAATTAAAATTTTATGAAAATCAGGAGTTTTGTCTGTTTTGTTTTTTTTGTGCTTTGAGACTGAGGGAAATGACTTAAACACAATGTTTTTTATTTGAAATTGTGAAATCCATTTTATTTTTCTTACATGGGTCTGCTAATGGTGTGAGATGCATATTTGATCTATAACTGGGTTAAAAGTAAGTTTGATAAACTACACTTTACATTCAACACGTTTCAATTCAAACATTTGCCACTGTAACTTGCCAACTTAAGTAAAACCTCAGAACAATTAGATTCAGTAAGTGGGAATTCAGTTCTCAATATTTAATAACAAAAAGCAAGAAAGTTGATTTGTGTTTGAAATGTCACAGCAGTACAGCTACAAACAAGGAGAAATGTGAGATCATGGATTTGGGTGAGGCTTACCTGCTAAAAAGTAAGGAAAACGAGTATCAGGAAAATGGACTCAAGGGTTTGAATAATGCACCGCTCTATTTTTGCCCCAATTTGAGAAGTGTGTTTCTCTGTTGAGAACTTACTGTACAAATGCATGTAGGGTTACCTTTATGATAATTCCCAACATGTGGGATTTAGTCACAACTGACTGAGTATTGTGAGTCCTGTGTCTCAAATCACAATTTTAGGGAGGAAGTCACAGTGCCTTTATCAGGCTAATCCCAAACAACCACTCCTGTCAAACACACCCAACCCTATAAAACTGTACCACAGGTTTAGAGAAAACCACATCTGTAAGAAAGCCATGATTGAGGTAACCTGACCGGGATCGTGCCACTGGAACGCTTGAGGTAGGGTCGACCACCAGACAATTTGCCACAGCAGTGAGTCCTGATCTCAACTCCACAGAAAACCTGTGGGTGTTGGGTGTGACAGCATAATCCTCTGCAGACACAGCAGCAACTCCTGGCATCACTGACTGAAGAGTGGGCTGCCAGCCCACAGAATGACATCTGGAGGTTGTTCCTGTCTATATATTACTGGCATAATCGATGCAGATGGGGGGGGTCACACTAATTACTGTTTGTATTTTATTTTTTTGGTAAGCTGCAGTTTTATCCCTTAAACCGTTTATGGCGCTTACATTTCTTGGTATTTTTGGTCTTTTTTTTTTTTTTTTTTTGCTCATGGTCCAGTGTCCTGCAGGTTTTAGATGTGTCTCTGCTTCAACACACCTGAGTCAAATATAGAAGTCATTAGCAGGACTCTGGAGAACATGACTGCATACTGGGGAGGTAATTCAGCCATTTGATTCAGGTGTGTTGGATCAGGGACACATCTAAAACCTGCAGGACACCGGGCCACGAGGCCTGGATTTGAGAACCACTGCATTAAAGGGTAATCAGAAGCATGAGTGGTTGTTTGCGTACAACCCAAACTACACCAGTAAATTTACAAAGAAATGTTCCTTAACTGTAGTTTGATCACTGAACTTTCCTCTTGGCCACCGAGAATGACAAAGATCCACAAAGTCATGTTGGTCACTAAAATTTAAGTGTAACTTGTTCATTTCATTCGATGACCAAATAAACTGTTCTAAAAGTTTAGTGTTTGGATGTATAGATTTAAGTAATCCAAGTTTATTGAGACACTGGTGGGACGGTGCTGTGTTGTGCCATTAAAAAAATGTAGGTACAATATTAATGTAGACTAATGTACACAGGAAAACTTGTCTTGAGGGCAAGAAGCAACAAAATATTTGCGTTCTCTGATATTAGACAGCAGTTGTAACAGAAAGAAAGCCATTTACTAAAACTGAACAGCAGTATTGTCATACAGTGTGTGACACTGACGACTTAGCTGATGATGAGGATAAATTCATCATAGAGGAAGCTCAAAGCTTTCAGTCCAGTCCTATCCCTGGAATCAGTTTTCAAATTGGCTTGCTTCAGGTCCGCAGCTGAATATTTATAGTATAATTATCCATTGTCCAGCTCAGTGCCATGGTGCAGCAGAGCTGATTTGAGCACAAAAAAAGAGTTCATAGATGTTTTTGTGCTTGTGTGTGCTAAAAGGAACAGATCAAGTCCATCCATCCATCCATTTTCTTCAACTTATCCGGGGCCAGGTCACGAGGGCAGCAACCTAAGCAGAGAAGCCCAGACCTCCCTCTCCCCAGCCACCTCCTCCAGCTCATTCAGGGGGACCCCAAGGCGCTCCAAGGGAGAGATATAATGAAGTAAAATTTAAAATTCATCCAAAAAAAATTCTTTTCCTTTCTCTGTTCATTTAGTTTGGGCCCACTGAAGGTAAAGGATCCGAGAGACAAAGTTAAACAACGCTTGCCGAGGGGCTTCATCCCAACCTGATATATACAGTAAGCGCTGGTAACAAACTTAGAATGAATCAGTGTCTTACAATGTCAGGATGAAAAAAGCACAGCTGGAGTACAATGAAGTATTCATCATACATTAAGTATTTGTGATCTCCACTGATTCTAAACCTTGGTACTCCCCAAATATATAGTGAGTTCAGACCGGTGAATCACCTTCTTGTGAGTTTGTGATTGAGCACTATGGGCTTCCGACCAGCGTGTCCACCACTCCCTTAGCTCAGTGGGCCCGGTGGGCCGGCGCTCCTTTATTTGGCTTGGATGAACTAGAGCATGAGGATGGCTGTCGTCTTCTCTGGGCAGTAACTTCCTGTTTACATTTGCCTTCCCATCTGCATCAGTTTGCTGCACATTTCCGTCCTGGGCCGAAACAGGAGAAATCCCAGTGGCAGCATTTGCGTCGAGTTTTGAAGCCGTCTCTGAATCCTCTTGAACGGCACCTCTAAAGAAATCAAGCTGCTGCATTTTCCACTTGTACTCCTCCAGTTTAGCCTTGCACTCCACAGCTTTCGCTCTCATCTCAAGGAACTGATGCTGCAAATCCTTCTCGTAACCTTCCTCTGATTTTAATTCGTTTTCCCAAAATCTGATCTCCTCCATCTCCTCTTTAGCTATCCTCTCTTGGGCTTCCTGTGCAGCAATTCTGGCCCTCTGACCTTCCTCGAGCTCAAAAATATGTCTGTCTATGCATGCTATCTGGGACTGCAAGTCCTGCAGATGCATGAGCTGACATATTATGGTTTCTCTGAGAGTATTTTTCTCATCTTCAGTCGTAGCACAGCTCGAACCACAAGGGTTAGATTTTGTCTCGTGAGGTTTTTTGGAGTGTTTGCTTTCTTTACCCCTTGTCTGATTTCCTATACAGCAGGAGGTTTGATGGTCCAAGTCTGACTTCAAAGCTTTCTGACCTTTGGCTTTACCTCTGCTGCTGCTAGCAGAGTTATCTTGATCCACAGTGAGAGAAAAATCCAAAGACATGCGATTCCTTTTATCTGACCTACTGCTTTCCTTATCGCGGGCAGTGCTGTAGACCTTTCCTTTGCCCAGACTTTCCAGCCAGTCCCAGGCCTCCTCCATGAGTGTCAGAGACTTTCTTTTAGGTCTTTTCAGGTCTTCTTGTTTCTTCTCAGCTTCTTGCCTTAAGCAGGACAACATTGGCAAGCTTTGGCGATGCAAACTCAGCGAACCGCTGCTCCGACGCATTCTAGCACCTACATCTTTTCTTCTTAATGGCGGGCAGGGCTGGTATCTTCCCACTTTTGCTTTGTTCATTTCATCCAAGACAGCTGCTCCTCTGTGGAGTAGACTGAGCTGGACCTCCTTGGCCTGCTCACCATACCTCTCCAGGGTCTCCAAAAGGCGCTCCTCTGGTGTCATGCATCGCTCAAAGTCTTTAAATTTCTCCCGTAATGTGTAGCGCCCAGGTTGACCTAAAGAAAAAGTTAAGAATGAGGCTTAGTCGCCATATCAACATAACCTTTACCACCGTACCGAAAACATCAAACATACCCAATGCCTGAGCCAGTGCTAGGACCATTTCTTGGCATGTTGTTTCCTCTGTTACTCCACAAACCACACGTGGGATACCATCCACAAAAACCTTCACTTCCATTGTTTCCAGTCTGTGATCCTAAAAAAAAAAGGAGATTAAAAGCGTGTGGGATATTGAGCAGAGTATCCTCTTATCTCTGTCAGGGGAAGTGGTGGAGACAGCTAAATAACCCTCATTAACATTCATTGTAATCTGTCTGCCCATCATGTGTTGGTCAAGCTTCAGGGCTTTTGAGAACATGACAAAATAGCAGGCTTACGCACCACACTGAACAAAATGGTAAGCAGTGTAGATACCTTTATTAAGCCTTTTCTTTTGAGGATAACAAGAGTAAAAAAAAAAATGAAAGGAGATTGTTGCTGTGAGGGGGAGAGAATAACACACAGATCAGTAGTAGCAGTTGTTTCAGTATTATTTAGAATCCCAAACTATTATGTAGTGCCACCCACCCAAACACATGTACATTACGCCTATATCTATGCACACTTATGTCCTAGTATCAGTGCTGGGTGGTGAGCTGGCAGGAAAGCACTCAGAAAGGCCAAAACAACATCTCTACTGTCATGTTTCACTCACTGGCAGCGATTCAAAATAGCTGATTAACAGTGGCCAATAAGCAACCTGGAATAAGATTTTTTTTCTATTTTTATAAAAGAAATAACATCACATATATACAGGATTTGACAGACGAGGTTAAAGAGGATTTCTGCTGGAGGAAAATGCTTCTGCATGCAGTTAAGGAGGTGAAGGCATTCACACTGGTATGGATCTTTGTTTTGATCTTCTGGTCATTCAAAGATAGCTGTGTGAAGAGATGGTGGGGTTTCATCTTAAGTGATTCAGTTCTTGGTGGTAGAAGGTCATGGGGTTTAATAGAGTCAGCTACCAGCATGGAGTTTATATCATCTGTGCCAGTAGTAGGTAGGATTTGGGGGATACAAAATGTCCTAGAATTAGAAATATCTAACAAAAATATAGTTTTTTTTTTTTAGTATTATTCTATAGTCAAAATGTGGTGTCAAAACGAGCAACTGACCTATCTAAAGAAAAACTTTTCAAGACCTTTTCTAGCTGTGGCTGGAAATGAAAGAAGTTTATGAGGAAGGCTGGAGGATAAAGCTCATCTACATACCTGGAATATTCTGGTAAAACCAAAAAAAAAAAAGAAGAAATAAGAGAAAAGCGGAATCCATGGCAAAATATTATAGACTTACCTCTTTGTCCTGTCTGCAGCACAGATGCTTGAACACGTCTGTTCTGGGGAAGTGAATGTTCTGGCTGGGAGGAATAGTACAGCAATTAAGACCAATTAAAATTCCTGAAGGCATCGCTGGGGGACACTTTATGATCCCACCCATCTTGCATCTTTCCATTAAAAAAAAAAAAAAAAAAAACCCTGAAAAAACAGAGCAACCTGTCAGAACCTTAAACATTTAGTAATGTATGTACACATGTCTCCCCCAGCAACATGTTGACAGTCACACAAAATTCAGTGCACCTCCGATCTTACTGTCTGTACTCCAGGTTTGCACTCCAAGCCTGGGAATGTTGTGTTGTACTTACATTCAGTATGGTCAATTATTCAAAATATACTTCGTTCATAATTGTAGCCCAGATGAAGCTCTCATAATATTTTAAGACAAATTCATGCATAAATCCAGATGTGTGTTTTCACCAGTGGTAGATGTTAGCGCTGTGTTCCTCTTTATCTTTCTAACAGGAAGTGTGATTTCGATCCAAACGCAACATGCTGCAACCCTGCGCCAGCACACGTGAGCAAAGAGCAGACTCCTTCCTGTGCTCCAGAACATTTTTCATCAGAACAGGTTTAATCTTTTGCTTGGTGCATTTAGACTGCAGTTACCTTTACTTATGTAGAAGTCTCAATATCCCCAAAACCTTTTAGAAAAGTGGAAATTAGAGAAAAAATGCTGCATGAACAACTCCTACAGAGCAGAAGCCGGACATTGGAACACCTGTTGTAATTTGGTAGTGTCTGACAGTCTGGATGATTATGATGATAGGAGTAATATGAGCTGGACAAACTTGGACACTCAGTTCCCTCTCACCTGTTTAAACCACATGTAGGCTACAGCTGCCTGTGACCTCCCAGGTTCATGGTGAAGAACAGTGAGATCTGTCTGGAAAAAAAAAAAATTCTTGAATTTGGCTCGTTTACATTTTGCCAATCACCTTTGATTGTTTATCTTTTAAGTTCACATTCATGTGGCAATTTGAAACAATTTATGCCTCACATTAAGCACTAATGTTCTCTCTGAGGCATGTATCTTTAACACTGTGGCACACCATCTGAAGAATGAGAAGAATAAATGTATCTCTTGTGCTTAAGAAGTTGAAGAAAACTGTATTTACAACCCAGTTCACCTTTTTAGAATTCAAACATTCACTCTGGCATTTTAATTTCTTGAGTCTCAACTGACTGACAGCCCATTTTTAACTTGATCTCTTTAACTAAGTAAGAGGAACCTTGACATTTAGGATCTCATTCCCTAAAAATAGATGAGTTGTTGGTTTGTGTCTTTAAGCTGCATGGACATGATGAAATGGGAGCATAAGTGTTACACACAAACCAGCTTTATAAAATATATAATATCTGTTGGTATCTTAATTAAATGCACAGGATAAAATTGTGCATACAGTCCTGTGAAAAACTAATAGACTCTTACAGCTTCCATAGGAATTAGAAGGGTAAGCTGGAGCCAGGTGTTGTTGCTAAAATGCTCTTGATTAACTGATCATAACCAAGTGTGAAACCTCTTTAAAATTAGACGTTTTGGCAGTTTGCTGGTCTGTAGCATTGAGGTGTGTGTTAACATATTGCCACAGTCTTCCCAGGAGTGTAGATCCCAGCAAATTCATCCTAAGGTAAGACCATGTAATACTCAGGGAAACTGCAAAAAGCCCAAAATCTACATCTCAGACTCTGCAGGCCTCAGTTAGCATGTTAAATTAGAAAAAGACAGAACAAATACGGCCTGCTTGGAAAGGTTGCCGGGAGAAAGCTTCGTCTCCATAAAGAGAAAAAGATGGCAGCACAGCTTAGGTTTGCAAAATTGCATCTGAACAAACCACAAGACTTCTGGAATAATGTCCTTTGGACAGATGAGACCAAAGTGGAGATGTTTGGCCCATTTGGCAAAAAGATTAACTCATATCAACTGCCAAGCATGGTGGTGGAGGGTGATGATTTGGACTTTCCGTGCAGTCATTTAGTCGATCATGAACTCATCTGTAGACTAAATTATTTTAGAGTCAAATATGAGGCCATCTGTCTGACAGCTAAAGCTTTGCTGAAATAAAATCATACAACAAGACAATGGCCCAGTTAAAATCCAGACCTCAACCTGAGGAAAATGCTGTGGTGGGACCTTTAGAGAGCTGTACATGACCTCAGTTATTGCTGCTAAAGGTGCTTCTACAAAATAATGAATTATGTGTTTAGTTTTTCACAGGCACAGAATCCTATGAAAACATTTTCACATGACTGTAAATTGATTTTGCCGAGTAACATTTGAATAGTTGAATTAAAATGTTTTTCTTTTAACAATGTAGGTTGTTAAAATTTTACATTTAGCCTGTGTACAGTACTTTTTAAAAAAATTAAATGGCAAGTTTTGTGGGTGAGACCGAATGCTAGGTTTTCGGCAATGACTTAAGTTGTGTTAGGGTTTCGGCATCTCTGGAGGGAGGGGGAGACTTCAGGCTGTCCCTCTTGGTCTGCCAACTGGTGAGCAGACTGAATGCCTGCCCAGTCACAAAGGATCAACAATTTTGGGAAGGGATGTAGAGGCCAAGGAAATCAGAGAAGTACTGAGGGACAAGCGTGTGAAGGGACTTGTAGGTGAGAAGAATTTAATTTGTATTTAAAGCAGCTGAGAGTAGGGGTGATCGCTTGTCAGGATTTAACTTTGGCAACAGAGTTCTAGTTCTGAACACTTTGCAGCCCATCTGAGACATTGCTTGCAGCTCAGTACCCCATAGGACTCCATTTCTGCAGTCCAGACAGAATCTGACAAATACTTGGAGCGTTTCAGCAATGGGATATGAACGTGACCTCTTGAAACAAGTGGCAACCATGATCAACCATGATCTTGAGCACAAAGGCAATTAGTGGTCATCGTGATGTAGGGTTGAGTATCATCTGCATAGCAGTGGAAGCTAATGTTGTGCTGTGAATGGTCGGTTCAAAGGATATGCTTGGAATGGTGGAAGGACTGAATCCTAGGAAACACCTTGTTATGAAGTTAAATGTTTTTGTCTCTATTGCCTATCCCTGATAGAATTATATTAATGATGGAAGACTGACAGTGCAGACAGTACAATGTTAACTTACAATCAGCAAGTATAATTTATGCCAGGATGGGGCACAACTGGTTTATCGGTAATGTTCTACTAGATACCACTAAAGATAAGTGAGAAAATGTGTTTATAACACTCAGCGAGAGGTGAGCCATAAGAATGTTTTTGAGGTGGTGTCTATGTGTCCACATGTCCTACTGTTGTGAATGTGAGCATCTCGTGAGCATCTTTGGGGAAATTTCTCAAACTGAATCAAATTAGATTCAGCAAAGGTAAATGGTTGGGGTTGCCCATCTATGTGGCCGTTGTACCACCCAATGTTCACAGCAACTAGTGCAGCTATCCTGGTGTTTTATAAGACAAGTCCCCTCGTGTGCACATGCCTGTCACTTTGTCAAAACACTGTGCCAGTCAGTCAGCGAGTCCTGTATGCACACAGATCACTTAAAATAGATCTGGGCACATATGAGTAACCCATTACATCAAGGCATGTTTCATGCAGCCACTGCAGGTTCTGGTTACACTTAAGCAGAGGGTGCTTAATATTGCTCAGCGCGAGCACTGGGCTCCACACTTCCCAACTACAGTGGTCCAGTGCCTGACCACCAGTTTACCAGTCCTCAGGATAGTTTGACTGCAAGACCATCACCATGCCTAAAGTTTTGGTTCCAGGTGAGTTTGGGCTGAATGAAACAGTAAAGGAAAGTTTTCTTTTCTTAGCCAATAGTTGACAAAATAGGCAATTGTCTTCAGACTGACATGAAGTGACATGCTGAATGTATATTACAATGGTCTCACACTTTTATGTGCAGTGTTTGGTATAAGCAACCATTCAGATTATAAATCCCCATTTGTTTAGCAGTGCCATTCCAGTGGTATCTCTCTTATGGGTGGCAGTGACAGCTTTAATGGCAGGTTCACCGGGGTTAGTCCAGTGTGAGATAGTGAGAGGCATTATTCCTATGTGAGCTATGCCTGCAGAAAAATAGCTAACTAGTTTTAATATGCACAATTAATTCAATACAATTCTATACCTACGCTCTATTATAACCATGCAGATACAGTGATATACAGTGATGGTATAATACTTTAGAGTTGTGTGTTAGCATTTGGTAATGCATCTAGTTACTGATTTACTGGCTGCTGTGAAAATAGCAGGAGAGGAAATATGATGATGCATTTGTTAGCATGTTCGCAGAGATGGAGTTTGTCATATAGTTACTATTTCTCAGTTTATACTTTCATGACATCTTTCTTGTAGTCCCAACACCATAAAAATCGTTGACATTAATAATAATCTGAATGCTGTTGTAATAGTTGCTAATTATAGGTCTGCCTTGACCAGACACGGGGCAACCAGCCAGTCGCATTATGTAAGTTTTTCAAAAGGTGAAAAAATAGAAATGCTAAAGCCTGACCACCTGCAGACAGGTTTGATTTTACAGCTAACAGGGTTAGGTTGTATTGATTTTGCAGTGATTGCTGGAAGATATCATTGCTGCTGCGTGACATGCAGCCCATGCAGGCTGATGTTAAGACCAGTGGATCTGCCGCAGAACAAATGCGTTATTGAACAAACAGATTCATTGAGCTTATACAAATCATCACAAATACATTTTCCTCACATACTAAGAGCAACATTTAGCCATGCAGATAGATCTGGTTTTGTATTACGCAGGTTAACATCCACAATGTGGATGATATTTTTTTTTTTTTAAACGACTGCGTAGCACACTTGTGTCCTTGTTATTGTTGTTCTGAGATATAACCAGGCATGTTTTGTTTCCCCTTTAACCTGGACTGTCCCACCCTGCCTGGGACTTTTTGCTTTTTCACCAGAGGGAGGAAGTAAGTATCCAGATGGGAAATGATTAGGGAATTTGAAATACAGTTTAAAGTATTTCAAATGCATGGTTTACTGTATGGATGTGAGGCAGTCACATCGCCAAACCTGCATTTCTTATTTGAAAAGAACCTTGTTCAATGACTTTTGGTGAATGAACACAAACGGGAAGCGATGGAATAAAGTGCAAATTGACAGCAGTTATTAATAAACTGTTCACATTCAATATCAGTTCTCTAGTTTATTGAACTGCATTTGTATCAGATGTTTCACAAACAGCATCAACCATGAAGACTGAACTGAAAGTGAGCATTTACATTAATAAATGACTCTTCATCACTGCGACGGCCATCATACAAGTTGGCACAGGCAGCACATTCCATGGACACACAGTTAATGCATCCTTATATGCATGGGGCAGTTAAACTATGAGAATTAGCTGAACATACTGCACATTTTATTTGAAGTGTGTTGCTCCGCCATGAGCGGAGACACCATGAAACCATCTCTGCGTGTGTTTTGAAGATGCACTTACCAGTTTTTTTTTTTTTGTTTTTTTTTGCCCAGCAGCTCGAAAATAATTTTAACAGCCATGTGTCCTTTCTATCACCTATCCTCACACTGCACCTTACATTAATCCCAATTACTCATTTACCATAAGTGGTCCAACATCTCATTTCATTATTCATGTCGGCAACGATTGCCATTGCATGCATTTTCTAATCTATATTGTTGATAATATTTAAGTAAATATTCTCATCTTTTAGATGAGTATGCCTTTTATATATTACAATCTGACTGCAACCTACTGTGTATAATGTTAAAGTGTTTGGGTTTATTTATGTATAACCTTCCACATAATATTTTCTAACCAAAGCTTTTCCTAACACTTTCTTTTCTTGGTTTTATTCCCGGCGATGTGACTTTCTTGCTGGGCATAATCAGGTCAAACGAGTAAGTATGGAAGATTGCAAATGGAAGTCAATGTAACTTCAGTATTAAACTGTATGCTAGACTTGTCAGCTTAGAGTAGAAAGGCTTGGCTCTTGCAAGTGCATGTAAAAACAATAGACTTGACCTAGAGATTAGTTTTGTAGGCAGCAGGTTGTTAAATAGAGCTACAAAGGCTTTGCATTGTCACTGTGTCATTTTGTTGTTCTGTACATATTCTTCAACATATTCTGATCAACAGCAACAATAAACAGCCACTCACACGGTGGCTGAATGGGTGCAATTATGCAGTTATAAAGACAAATGGACCTGGAGTGCCTCATCTCTGTAGTCCTCTATATGCATGATATTTGCAGTCTGTACTGGAGGTCAGAGTTTCACAGTTGCAGTGGTTGACTCAGTCTGTTGCCATGTATGCTTGTGCTGGAGCCTGTACACATCAGGTTCAGTGAGGTGTGTGCTGTGAATGTAATGTTAGTACATCATATCCAAGATTTCCTTGTTAGAATTTTGTCATTCAATGATGCAGATTAGTAGTCAAAAAAATCCTGAATGTGGCTTGTCTAGTTTAGTTCAGTTCTGCATGATGCCACAGAAGCAGAATGCATTTCTGCTACTGAACCCTTTGGTGTGCATGACAGAGACCGATGACAAGATGAGGGCCTTCGCAGAAAAGGTCTTTGCTTCTGAGACCAAAGACGAAAACGTCCGCGATGAAATCTCCATGTTTGACGTGGCTGAGGACTGTCCCATCATCCATCATGAGATGGCCCACCATCTGCACGTTGATGATGATGAGGAGAAACGGTGAGATGGAAAATTATGAATGGTGGTGCCATCTAATTAATGATTTGTTCCCTGAAAGAACAAGAAAAAAGAATCATCAGATAACTTTATTATTAAATGGGAACAATTTGGTTAGCCATAACAACAAATATTTCAGAAATTTTAGAGGAAGATTAAACTGAACACCAAACTTCACCTCTCATCCACAGCAAGAAGCGGTCTCGTACCATGGTGGTGCCCACGGTTGCTTCCCAGGCAGCTGCTGCCCCTGTAGTGTCAGTGGAAGTGGACACACCCACCTATCTGGAAGTGCCTGACTTCCAGAGAGTGGCCGTCATTGGAGACTATGCTGCTGGGGTACTGTTTATTTTCCCTTATAGTTAAAGCCCACCGATGTTTCATACTTTGAGGTCAACCATAAATAACACTTTCCTTCAGTGGTTTATCTTGTAAGTGTTGCATTGCAATGATGGAGAGTGCACTTCACAGTTTATTGGTACACTGTGATCTCACTGAGGGCTGTGGTTGTGGGTGCGACAAAGTAAAAGTCTTTAAACTTTCAAAATGAGCTCAGCAAAGCTATAAAGAAAACAAAGTAATTTATTAACTGCTAAGATGTGTGGTTCAGTCAACAAATGCTTGGGAAGACTGATATGCACTTCAATCAGACTGGCTTTTCAATTACATCAACTCAGTTAAAAAGGTCAGCCCTTCACCACATTGTCTTTGCAGAGTGCTAACATGTTAACCGTGGTTAGAAGAGTTTAGCTATTACTTCGTTGAGTATTCACTTAATTAAGTTTATAAAAGTCATCTTGAAATGGGTTTAAAGTGGTACTGATAACTTTAAAACTGAAAGTACCTGTAGCACGTTCAACTCGGGTCAAGTTGATATGAACGTGGGAAGTGGTGACCATGAATTTCACTGACTATATTTGTCTGTGGGTGAGTGTCCTCGCAGGCCACCTCCCACGATGCAAGGCCATGCGTGGAGCTAATTTGAGAGTAGGCTAAGGTTTCAGGTTTCACCACTGTTGGTTTGACATTTACAGTAGAGGGAGAGAAAAATTTGGAGGAGCCAGTTTTGCTTTAGCTTACTTAGAGCCTCACATTTGTTAAGATAAACTTTAGGTTTGTTCATTGCATATGTAACATGTTGTGTAATATTACTGAGAGCAATTGATTGCTCGTGCAGTATAATGAACCATCTTGTTAGCTGCTGTCTACAGCTGGTGTGAAAATGGTATGTTACTGTTTATTTTCTTGTATATTTTACCTATTTCTTTCAAGATTAGGCCAAATAAACAGTTCTAATCCATTAAACAGTCACATTTTTTAACAGTCTAGCCTCCATCTGTTTCATTCATCCAGCTAGCAGCTTATCCAGTTCAGTGTGGTAAGGGTGCTGGAGTCTATGAGAGGAGAGAGGGTATTTCACATTGTTTTGCAGATAACTGTAAAATGTGTCATATCTGTCATATGTGCTATTCAGGTGACCATGGATGATTTTGAGTTGGCATGCAAGGGTCTGTACCGCGCTTTAACCATCAGGGAGAAGTACATGCGGCTGGCCTACCAACGCTTCCCAAGAACAGCCTCACAGTACCTGCGTGCGACTGAAGGAGAGACTTTCAGACCTGAAGATCAATTGCAGCCAGGTGATGATAAAAGGAGATAAGCGTCAGCTTGATCCTGATCCTAGTGTTTACATAAATGGTCTTTTAAGTAAAGATGTGTACTCATTTATATGCTGCATCCATCCTTAGTCTTCACAAGTCCTCCAAAAGAAGGGGAAGACCCCTTTGACGTCAAGAACCTGCCAAAGAATCTGGGCTATGTTGCTCGGATGAAGGATGGTGTGATTTATGTGTACAATGATGCTGCAGCTGCTGATAAACATCAGCCAAAGGACATGCCTTACCCAGACCTCAATACCTTTATCGACGACATGAACTTCCTCATTGCTCTAATTGCACAGGGCCCAACGTGAGTCCTTTAAGAAGTGTTCATTACTGAGTTGCAGATTTTAGAGCTTTCAAAAAGTGCAAACATGATTTTTCCTCATTTTTGTGATGCAGCCGTAATTCTTTCTAGTTACAAATACTATTAAAGTGCAATTATTGCCTTGTATTAAAACCTCCACTTTGTTTTGCAGAAAGACTTACACTCACCGCCGTCTTAAGTTTCTCATGTCAAAGTTCAATGTGCATGAGATGTTGAATGAGATGGAGGAGATGAAAGAGGTGAAGAAGAACCCACACAGGGACTTCTACAACTGCAGGAAGGTAGCTGTGAAAAGCACATTCTGCATGGACACGACTGTGTGATTTGCTTTAATGTGGAGCGACATTAAATAAAATATGAGTATAATTTGTACAGCTGCAGGATTTACATGAGTGTGTGACTATCAACAGCTTCACACTGACTTTAAACTGGAGTGTGCCATAGAGGTTAATGCTCATTTGCCACCTTTTCTATCATCTTCCTCACTTCCTTCTGCAGTGCAGCTCGTGGTGTCTTTAGCTCCCTCTTGTGACCAATCATGAGTATTACACCGCATAAACAAAAACCTCACTGATCACTCTCTGCCATCTCCATTCCAGGTGGACACTCACATCCACGCTGCTGCCTGCATGAACCAGAAGCACCTGCTGCGCTTTATCAAAAAGTCATATCGTGTGGATGCTGACCGCGTTGTGCACAGCCTGAAAGGGAAGGAGCTCACCATGAAGGAGCTCTTTGAGTCCCTTAAACTGCATCCATACGACCTCACTGTGGATTCACTGGATGTGCACGCTGTGGGTTTCTTAGTAATCTAGCCACTGATAACAGACTTTTGATACAGTATAATAAAAAAAACTCACATAGTGGTAGAATTAAAATGACAGAATAAATTTCCATGAAAGCAAATAGGTATTCAAGTTGAGACTTAAAACAAAAGTATGTGTTTATTTTAATAAAAAAAAAACAAAAAACAGAAAAACAGTGGTATAAAGGATTGTACACATAATTATAATGCTTCCAAATTTACCATTTACCAGAAATTGTGCCATAAATAACCTGCGTGCAGGAAAAACACTTGCTGTCACCTCTGCAGGCCACACATTATCAAAACCTGAAAACTGGATCGGGATAAACTTCCTTTCTGTTGGTTAAGGAAAATTTTAAACATCAAAAAGATTGTATGCTATAATAGAGAATACTTTAAAATTTGTTGTATTGCAGTATTTACTTTTACAACTTCCCTGGTCTTAATTTATTCTCTTGTGCCTTTCTCTGAAGGGTAGACAAACCTTCCAGCGTTTTGATAAGTTCAATGCCAAGTACAACCCTGTAGGAGCCAGTGAGCTGCGTGACCTGTACCTGAAGACAGAGAATCACATCCATGGAGAGTACTTTGCCACCATCATCAAGGCTAGTTTGATGAAAGATTCCTTTGAATGATTTCTCCTTGAAACTGTATAACTGTCACTGTGGCAGCGGAAGATCAATATTGCTCTAACTACCCTATTAATATTCAGTTTTATACTTTGAACTGGTGATTTGAGCTGGATTTGATTTGATCTTTGTACAAACCAGGAAGTAGCTAGTGATCTGGAGGAAGCCAGGTACCAGTATGCTGAGCCCCGTCTGTCAATTTATGGCTGCAATGCCAATGAGTGGAACAAGCTCTCGAGCTGGTTCGTCAGGCACAGAGTTTTCTCCCCAAACCTCAAGTGGATGATTCAAGTACCCAGGATCTAGTAAGCTTTTAGTCTCTATTCCTTCTTCCATGTAATCAGCAAACTTTGAGGCAGATGGAGAATCTTTTTATTTGCCTACATTATGTTATTAAAAAATGTGCCTTCAAACGCTACTACTACCACCTCTACTACTACCAAAGATGGCTAGAATTCAGATTTAAGAAAGTGTGTTTGTCTGTGTTCTATCTCAGCGACATCTTCAGAGGCAGAAACTTCGTGCCACACTTTGGCAAAATGTTGGAGAACATTTTCCTACCCGTGTTCCAGGCCACCATCGATCCACAGTCCAATCCAGAGCTCAGCATCTTCCTCAAGCATGTGAGTCACGGAATGGCTGAAATACTGAACCTTTACTTGGCGGAGGAGTGATTTCCAAGACACAAATTAAGATATAATTATAGAAAAGATGACAAATTCATGCTCAGCACTACAGAGATGAGCCCTGCATTCCCAGTATGATCTGTTGTTTTCTGTGTAGGTGACAGGCTTTGACAGTGTGGACGACGAGTCCAAACACAGTGGCCACATGTTCTCGACTAAGAGCCCCAAACCAGAGGAGTGGGACATCACCAAGAACCCCTCCTACACCTACTACATCTATTACATGTATGCCAATATTGCTGTCCTCAACCAGCTGCGCAAGTGAGTACCTTTCTTTCTATGTACACATTTTGTTCTTTCATGTTCTGCTTTTTACCTCGCCCGCCGATAGGTGGAGGGAGGTAATGTTCTCACCGCTATCAGTCTGTCTGTCTGTCTGCCTGTCTGTTAGCAATACAACTCAAAACATTTTTAACCAAAATTGATGAAACTTTGCGGAAATATTCCATATAGGCCCAAGAAGATATGCTTTCATTTTCAAGGTCAAGGGTCACGGTCACCAAAATTGGTCATCGCTGGTGAAATTTAAAAATTCATACATCAGCAAATTTTTTCATTTATCACAATGAAATTTGGTACTCAGGTATAAACAGTTACTGTTGATAATTGATTGTCTTTTTCTATTTTAAATGAAAATACAATAATGCAAAGTGAACCTCAAACTCTACATCAGTCTCGCACACATTTACATTCATATCACAACAAATGTTTGTTTTTCTTTTTTCATTTCATTTTTTTAGAGGATGCTTTTAGGGTACATAAACTGAATAAAATATAAAACTGCGCTATTATCTGTTCATGTTCATGTGGATCTCATTTTTTTAAACAAAAATATAAAAACATTTTTACAATTTTTAAAGACAATAAAATACATTTCTAGTCTTTGTGATCTCGCTATTCATGATGGAGTAGGACAACACTGGGTGGCATCTACTGCAGCATAGTATCAGCACATAGAAGTGGGGGAGGTGTGCGGTCTACTGAGTGCCCTTCTAGTTTCTATTTGTTTTTTTACAGTCTCATTTTCTCTAAACATTTACAATGAGCACATACTTAACTCTAGCCTAGTATATCTGCCTTCTGTTGTATCATTCCTATTGTTCTGCTCTGCAGACAGAGGGGGATGAACACGTTCATGTTCAGGCCTCACTGCGGTGAGGCTGGTGCCATAACCCACTTGCTGGCTGCCTTCATGACTGCTGACAACATCTCTCACGGCCTTAACCTCAAGAAGGTAAGTCCTCTGGATGCAGATTCTGTTTGCTATAAATCATACTTTAATTTATATGCACGACTGAGCAATTGTCAGCTCAAGGAGCCATGGTTTATGCCATGACCGTAGGGATGGTCCTAAAACACCCTATACGTCTAATAAAAGAATAAAACCGGGTTTCTTGTGTTCTTGTTTTCACCGCATTGTTAATAATATCTGACAAGTTAACGATGATCGTATATATTTTCCTGACATGAAGTTGGACAATGCTACAACTGAGTTGTAACTGGAGTATTGAAATGTCAAGTTCAGTTTCAGATTTGACATGCATTTTATGAACAAGTTAACAGACTGCTTATTGCCTGTTCATAATTTAGTACTTTAATTTTTTTTTTTTTTAAATCCCCCAAATAAACGTGCAAATGCATATCCAGGCTTTGGCAAAGAATATTATAGGGTGGCTGAAGCTGATCTTGTAAATTCACTGTTTTCCTTTCTATCCTTCACAAACAGAGCCCTGTGCTGCAGTACCTGTACGTCTTGACCCAGATCCCAATCGCCATGTCCCCACTCAGCAACAACAGCTTGTTCCTGGAATATGCCAAGAACCCCCTGCTTGAGTTCCACAAGAAAGGACTGGTGGTGTCTCTGTCCACCGATGACCCCATGCAGTTCCACTACACCAAGGTCAGAGCACATGGCCTTTAGTGACAACAGACCAACGCACACAGCCTACTGTGGTGTTTACAAAGGATATATCTACAGATGTTTAGATCAGCTTTTTTCAACGTGCATGATAAACAAACACTGTAAATCCCATAAACAGGTGTATGCCAAAAACATTCTGATGTGTGCAAAATTAGCTTATTGATTAATTTAGTTGTGAATACTCTTAAGTTGAGGTAGAGGTATTCAGTAATATGAGAGTGTAAGTCTCTGTTTTTATGTCAACAGGAGCCCCTAATGGAAGAATATGCCATTGCAGCTCAGGTCTTCAAGCTCAGTACTTGTGACATGTGTGAGATCGCCAGGAACAGTGTGCTGCAGAGCGCCCTCTCTGATGAGGTAACACACGGTGTAGTAAATGTTGTGGTGTTTCTGCATCGAAACGTTTTGTGTCAAATGACACACACACACACACACACACGCCTATGAGCCTGCTCATCAGTCAGAGAAAGTATTACCAGCCACAACTACATGACAAAATACATATAGACATCCACTGTAGTGAGAACTACCAAAGGTGGTTTTAAGAACTTTGACAACCATTGCCACGTAATACCTTGGTTGGGTAAAATTCAGGAAATTAATTTCCCTATAGGGATCAATGAAGAGTAAAACTTTTCTTTGTGGTTTTCTTTTTGCGCTGCAGGAGAAGTGCCACTTTCTGGGTAAGGATTACCTAAAAGAGGGTCCAGAGGGCAATGATATCCGCAAGACCAACGTGCCTCAGATCCGCATGGCGTTCCGCTATGAGACCTTGTGCTACGAGCTCAATCTCATCAAGGAGGGCATGAAGACTGAGTAAACCCTGTCAAACCTGACTTACACTCGCTTACACACTAATCTCTCCTGTGATGTGGAAAGGTTTCTACATTTGTTTTCCACAGTGGCTTCTGAAAGACATCTCTCTGTTGAAGAAAGAAATGCTTTTAAAATCTGCACATCTTTGACTTGCACATTGAAACCTTTTTTTTTTTTTTTTCCAAGCTGGAGAAATATTGTGTATAGGATTGGAAAGAAATAAAATGTCAAATTGTTTACCTGACAGCAAGATCTTGCCCCGCTGTGTTGATTTTTGTATTTTGTTTGCTTTCAGACATTTCTTTTAAGCTCTTTCCATTGTTTTTCTTTAACATTCGGTACCAGAATTACATGTGTGAAGGCTGATCTTTATTTTAGAAGTGTAGCCATATGGAGATTTGGTTTTATCAGCAGAATGCAGGGGAATGTGCATCAGTGGTGCAAATTCAGTTTTTGACAGATCTTCTATGACGACTGCAACAGTATTTCCATTATTGAAAGGCAAAACAAGGTGACAAAGTCAGCATTTGTTAAAACTTAAATTAACTGACTTCACGTTTGGTCTTAAAGTGCACGGTTACTCTGGGGGACTAAAACTACACGTCGCATACGTAATAATTTAAAGGTTCAGTTTTGTTTATTAACTTGTGCGATGCAGATGTAGCTCCTAACCCAGTGTTTATATTTCCCAGGATACTTGAAGACAGCAGTGTTTGTTCGTCGTTGACAGCTGCAGGAGTTGGTGTGATGACGTCTCCCCTGTTAGAGGTTTCAGCCAAACTTTCTCACATTCAACCCGTCAAGCTCCACGGAAACACCCGGAGTAACACCGGAAGTCAAAAGAAAAGCGCAGTTGTAAATAAGGCTGAAATCTTGCATTACAAAAACATTCCCCGTTTACTGTTTGTGGTGCAGTTTGAACAGGTGTCAAACATAGTCAACAACTAATCACTACGGGATGTGTTGTGTATTTATATATTGCCTCCTTCCTTTATTATTTGAATAAATTTAAAATAGTTTTCGTTGTTCCCAAACTTCAGCGGCAGGCGTTACGATGCCGATATCCCAGTGGTCTCGTAGGACCCCAGAGCAACTGATGCAAAATAAGTGTGCAGTTAATTAAATGCATTTACCTGTGAAATGTGTACGATTTACAAAGAAAACCTTAAAAATGTTGCAAAGGAACATATAAAAAGCTCAAGAAACCAAGAAATTTTTCCCCCAGGAATGAACAGGTAAGTTGGGGGGAGAGCGTCTTGAATTATTATCGGTTATATTCTGGCAGTTACAACCGGAAGTCACATTTTTTTTATGGCTGACTTAACGCTAATTGTCCAAAGACGGAGCTCGAGGAGTGTTCTGCTTTAGCAGCTTTGCTCTCCTCTGTGGCCACTTTCTTTGTTGTTGCTGCTGCTGTTTTGAGTTATTAGTAGAAACGGCACGTTTTTTCTTTTACCCCATGAAGTTTTCGTCCTAATAAGTTAGGTGTAGCAGTCTGCGGGCCGCTTCTTCGGAGCAGCGTTAGCCTTTCTGACGTTATTGAGAGCTCTCCAGATTGAACGATGAGACCGAGCGCACTCGGATTTGATATGTGGTTTTTATTTTATCGAAAAGAAAAAGAGGAAAGAACATGAGTCTTGCTCATACTTTGGTAAGTATTGAGACATGTACTTTAAGTCATCTGCCCATCATAGGCTTCTGTCTTCACACTTATTGCACAGCTTGTCTAACACTTTCTCAAAGAAGACGCTAGCTGAATAATTCAAGGAGCTGTCTTACTGCATTCAGTGATATGTTAGCTAATAGCTGGCTGTAAAATTTTGTAGCTCTCCCACACTTCTCCATTACTTGCTTGCTTCCTATGGCGATAACTCAACGCCAAACTCCGCTAAAACTATGGCAAGTTTGAACCGACAATATTATCTACAGCTGTAATCACGTTTTACTGTAAATATCAATACTTTTTCAGAGTCGGTAAGTACTTTTCTTCAACTCGGCATTCATCCAGTATTTTTTTTTTTTTTTTCCTTTTCGTTTATTGCACTGTAGGTTTTCACCGGTGACTTTAACGTTATTCCTGTATTGCTGTTTCAACCAGCGGTTCAACAGGTTTCACCTTAAGTCCGTTAAGTTCCTGACTTTCAGGTCTTTATTAGGGCGGCGGGGTGTTTACAGGTTTACCGATTTTTTTTTTTTGGTCACATATTTTCCTAATGCTATTTTCCTTTCTCTCAGTCCGCATGTGTTCCAGCTCATCTCTAGTTTATCTCTTGTTTATCTACACATAATAACCATAACCATAACCATAAATATGGAGGAAATTCAGGTCACAGGGTGCCCAAAGGAGCTGATACTTTAATGCTGTAAACTGCTGCATGCAAATCATGTGCGTGTGTTGCCAAATGTAGGTACAACAGCTTAGTTAATGGATTAAATGTATGCTCCAATCAAGGCACTGATACTGTAGCAATCTGAAGTAATGAAATTTAGCTTATTTATTGTCTCATTCTGAATTTATGAGATGATGTGGACCATTTCAGCACAACCGACAGCAACAAGCTGACACAAAAGTCCTCAGGAAAGTTGTTTGTCTGTCACTCCCTCACTGGAATTGTGGAAATTACTCCCTGGGTGCCCTGCAGGGTGCTGAAGGATCAGTCATTTTAAGGCATTTTATCTTGCTTTGTCCTTTTATGTTGGCATAGGGCAAACCAGCATTTTCCTTTTATTATAGTGCCGACTGCGACTGCTGGTGATGAACTACAGTTGTACAGTACCTCACCTGCAACATGTCATGTCACGCCGCAATCTCTGCAGGGCGTGTTGTGGCGGTTTTGAAGGTGCAATTAGGTTTAATTTAGTTGCCAAGTGATGACTGGGTTCTCTAAGCTTTATGTGTCCCCTGTCTAGTTTCTACATGGGTGACTCAGTGAGTTTCACTAAAATAATGCCGGGATGCCGTTCTGCAGAGCCGAGTGCCTCATTAAATTGTTCATTTTGACTTTCCCTCTGGCTTTGCTGCTTATCACAACAATGCACAGTTCGCCTCAGTGGCAGTAACATTTGATTTTAACTCAATACCAAGGCAAAGCTGCCATTTTGAGATGTTTCACAGTGTTACTGTAACTGGCCAGTGGCTGATATATTTCTGGATTTCTTGTATTTTCAAACTCAACATTTGAATATAGATGATCTAAACATAGCTTAAACCAGTGGTTGCAGCTGGGTGCAAATCTTTCTGCACCATAATTACGGACACTGCTGATCCTTCTTCCTGCAGCTCAGGAAACACAACTCGTGTCTTCCTGCACTATATACCACACACAGATGAATAACGCAAGTGGGTCAGTTTGGGAGTTGCATTGTCACTGCATGGTCTGGCTATGATGGAGCAGCATTCCACTACAAACAAGTTTGATTTTTAGGTCAAACCAGACAAAGCCATCACTTGCAAGACTGACTGACTATCTGTAGTTTAATCTATTTACCGACACCCCCTACCATCACCCCTACCATCACCCCCACCCCCATTGAAGGAATGCAGCTCATAGACTTATTATGATCATGAGCTGTGCTGTGGAATTTTACCATGTCTCCCCTTCTTGAT
Source organism: Archocentrus centrarchus (assembly GCF_007364275.1). NCBI lineage: Eukaryota > Metazoa > Chordata > Actinopteri > Cichliformes > Cichlidae > Archocentrus > Archocentrus centrarchus. The sequence goes on along the minus strand of NC_044352.1, from coordinate 28,987,972 downwards.
CCTCATGTGCGACGTGTCCAAATAGTTTGGTTCCAGCAAGACAGGAGCAAAAGCACTTCAGCAACCGTGTTGATGTCAGCAGGGGAGATATAAATCAGGCTGGCTGCAGTGGAAAACAATCACAGACAACATGTGATTTGTAATCTAAGGTGCCTCAGCAACAATTTTTATATGATGTATATAGCGAAGGCCTCAGTTATTCAGACTGTGTGGGCTCTCATCTTTTTATTCTGTGTCTGACAGTTCAACCATGTGGGGAACACCTAATCCAGGGCTCAAGCATGTGTGGATAGGTGGGGTTAAAATGCTCTCCATCAATTGTTGTTGGCTTTTTATGCAAGCATTGAGATTCACGTTTTCTCGTCTCAAAGGCTTCTTGAAATCACGTAAGATGTTCTTCTCAGTCATTTGAAAAACAAGCTTTCAAATGAGGTGCATTTGATTTGCTGTGCCATTGGTATTTTTGTATTTGGCCAGCTATATGGATTAGGAGGACCGCTTCACAGAATTCCCCCAGGGCTAGGGGAAGGTTGGTTGGTGCTTCAGTGACATATACACACAGTAGCAGGTAACCTTGATCCTGTCACATGTTTTTATTTATTTATTTTTCAACTAGGTTTATTTTTAGAAACCAGTCTTCATAGGAATATGCTCTTGCCGACTTCCTCCCTTTCCTTGCCTTCACCTTTTAGACAACTTTGCATGCGTGCTTTTTCAGAAGAAAGATTTCTCTTGTGTTTGTGTTACACTGACCCTGCAGTGTGCAGTGTGCTGTCTGGATGTGTTTTAAGTGCAGTGATGAGTAATTTTAGTGTCTTGTCTTCTTTTTAGGTTGTTTATAAAATGAGACAAAGGGAAAATGATACTCTGCCACCACACAAAGACATGAAGACAGAAAGGAAGCAACAATAAACTTTGTGGCACTTTTGATTTTGGTGACAGTTTATGGATAATTAACAATAAGAACATTTTTCTGTCCTTTGTGGGGAAATCCTTGATGCATTTATCTATGGAGTATTCGGGATGAGCTGACACAATATGCTGGCTCTCAGACCGGAGCAGGGGAGCTGTGGGGTTGGTGAGGTTGTGCTGAAGAATGAGACCCCCACAGCCAGGCAAGGAAGGCCACAAATGAGGACACCTTCTCACAAGCAAGTCATTAATATCAAGGAGAAGATCTCACAGTGGGAAGGTCTCAGTCAGCAGGGCAGCAGCCATGATACCGGAGGAAAAGTGCATCCTCCGACTATATCTCGGACTCTGTCTGCAGATCTCTTAGGTAACGGATGTTCCAGTGAGAGCTGGAGAGGGGGTCTTCATGCAAAAGCCAACCTGTCCAAAACAAAGAACTTAGAATTTGATTTTCAGGGATCCCCAGCAAAGGCTGAGCACAGAGTGGTTGGCAGGAAGTCAGAACCGTTGCACAGTGGTTCCACTGAATTACCAACTACATTGCCAGGAAATAAAACACTTTCAACACAAATACTTGCATCTCCCAAAGTGGAGGCTAATACCGCTATCTCTGCAGGTAAACAAATCATTACTGCCAATGGTGACCAAAGAATGGGTCATATCTTGGATGCTGAAGTAGTTTCTAAACCTCTACCTCTGTCAACTGATGACCTAGAAGACAATATGCCTGCTGGTAACTTCTACACTTCCCGGGGTTTCTGGCGGAAGCTTGAGGGGAACAGACTGCTCTGGGAGAAAGGCAGGGAATCATCAGGTGAAGCTCATCCCCCTCCCAAACCTCAACGGACATTCCAGTATCGAGGAGCCAAGAACAGCAACAACGCAAACTACATGGTGCAATGGGACAACAGATCCCCTCATAACAATCACTCCAGCATAAGAAGCAGGAGGGTAACTCATCCACCAAACTTCCCACCTCCTCCATGTCCAGTTGGAAAGACAGAAGGACTTTCGAGACACAAAAAGAACAGGTCAGTCAGTATACTGAAAGAAAAGTAAAAATAACTTTTAAATACGTAATAAAAAGTAAAATAGAATGGAATTGTTTGCAACCCAAATGATCCAGCTGAAATTTGCTTTGTACTTTGCTTTCCAGCATTTACTGAACAGCAGCTGTGTATTTAGAACAGTTTTGGGGAGGGTACTGTCAAAGTCTGATTGCTGGCTGGGGTCCTGGTGTGATGTCACATGATATCTGGCAACATTGTTCGCTATTGTCTAGAAGTGGCCTAGTTCCTCAGCAGCCATGGGTTCAGGGTCATCATCAGTGGGCACACACACACACACACACACACACACACACACACACACACACACACACACACAGCCCCTCTTTCATTATTTTTAAGGCCAAGTAAAACAAGACTAAACTGTGTCACATGCACATGTTATCTGTAGTCCTGTGAAAACCATTGTTGGCTCTTTTTTGGACATATTTGGACGAGCAAACATTTAATCCTTTTTCATACGGTCCTGCTGATAAAGATGGTAAAGAGCAAGAGTGATCAGTGATTTGAACAAAATATTAAAAAAATATAGACACGTTATTTCTTTACAGATAAAGCAAGTATAGCCTTTGGGCTTAGAAACTAGTATAGCTTGTTGACAATTTTGACTACTCTATCATGCAAAATCCCTGCAGTTACAGTCCTTAGAGGAGTTGATTGCAGTTAGAATCACTATTCTGTCGACTGGTCAGCCTTCGGAAAGATGGCCTCACACTGTCTTCAGGCACGCTGATGAGGGTCTTCTCCATGAAAGCTGGTTTGGTTTATGTCAAACGTCTGTACTGCCACTGCAGCCCAACTTGATCTGTGATTTGTCCTTTCACAGAACATTATTGCAAGAGGCCTCGTTTATACGCTGCTCAAAAAAATTAAAGTAACACTTTTTAATCAGAGTTTAGCATCAAGTCAATTACATTTCTGCCACTTGTAGATGTAACATAATAACAATAATAGATTCAGGCATTTACATCCTTTTTATTTTTGAAGACCTTAGAGAGTAAAACCCTCTCTAAGGTCTTCAAGGTGCAGAGTGATACAACACACTTAAGTAGAAAAGAGAACTCCACCAGATTCTACATGTTAGAGGTTCAAATACGAAGCTCCAATTGTGGCTTCTTGAAGAGGTTCTAATCATTGGCTTCTAGTCTGGATCCAGTAAGTTTGACAGTGTGATATGTTAGGGGTATACGTACTACTGTATTATCTGTCAAAATTATGATGATTAAAACACTGTTGGTAGGTGTCATTGATTGTAGTGCCTTTTTCATTAAGTACTGTTTCAAAGAGAATGAAATGTTTGCTTGTCCAAATAGATAAGAGCTGTGCTTACTTACTTACTCACAGAGTCGGGCAGAGGAGACGACAGGATGGGATGTACATGAACCTATTTTTTTTTTTCATAGGGCAGTGTGCCATTGCCCTGTAATAGCTGGTTGTGGCCTCAGTGTCTCTTTGTTTCAAGTAGTTTCATTGTACTTACAAAGTTGTAAAAGCAGACTTACTTTTTCAGTTCATGCCAGTAGCTCGACTTAGTCTTCTAGTCATGTTTGCACACAGATAGCACAGGGCGTTTTGTTTACTGTCTTCAGAGGAAGCCATTAGCTTTCATTCATGACTGTACATTATGAAATATCTGCACCTAGTTAGGTATTGCATCACATGAACTTCAGTGACATAGCAGTTTCAATTTCTGTACTGACCCAGACTGGTTTTTCCATGCTTCTGTATTGTCTGTTACAAGAACTGTTGTTAGAAGAGTTTTTGCCATATTACAACTTCTCTATCATGTGCTCAGTCATTTCCTTCCATGATGATTTCACTCTCGCTCTCTTGCTCTATCTCTTTTTTTTTTTTTTTTTTTTTTTTTTGCTGGTTTGATATCAACAAGGCATTTTGTTGTGGGGCATTGGCTAAACATAAGACAATAGAGTGTGGTTATCTTTAGGTCAGCAGCCTTTCTCATTGGCTTCACTTCCCTCCCTGCCACAGGAAGTCCTTTGAGTACGAGGATGCGGCACGTCTGACAGCAGAGCAAGGCCCTCGGGCAGATGATGCCCTTTACCATGCCTACTCTGATGACAATATTTACGAGGACATCGTCTGTAAGTCCCACTCCTGCTGTGGAGCTGATTTGGAAATAATTTCCAGAGCTTTTGATTTATGTGGCTATTAGCATGAAAAAGACAGGAAGTCATAAATACCTATCACTGTGTGGCTGGGAATTTCAACATTTCCAGTTTAGGATTTGCCGTATTGTCATACAGCAGCTCAAAGAATAATGTTTCCATTTCCTGATTTCCCACAGATTTCCTACAATTCCTGGAATTAATACTTGTGTTCAAAATGGCGAAACATGCTATAGAAAGTGGGATTGGATATATAACACTTATTCACAATATGTTGCAGGGTTTTGAAATGTGGCCAAGTTGTTTGATACAAGTGTGTAATAATAGCCTTTGACTGCAGTATTGCATTCAGTACATCACAGTACTTAGCAGATAGCTGCTTCCATGGAGCTTAAACAACTTGCTACAGGTCCTGTGAATTTAGGCTGTCTCAGTTGCTTCTCTGTCTCAAGAATCCCCTTCAAGACATCCAAGCATGCTGTCTAAATCCTTCCCATCACTCTTCCTTCCCCTCAGGTGACGTGACCAGAGATAGCCCCTATGAGGATGTCAAGCTATCTCCCATGTGTCTCCCTATTGCAAGGCCCCCTCTCCCAAAGGTAATAGATAATATTCCACATATATCTCCCTTTCATAGGACAGGAGTATTTTTACCAGTTATGCATCAATGTAACAAATGATCCCGACCTGTCTTAACCTGAGACTGAAACAAAGGAAGTATTGTAGTTTGATACCATGTAGCTGAAAGCACGCATTAACTTTGTTGCCTTGTGTTCCAGTTGCCTCCTAAACCACAAACATTGCATGGCTATGCTAACAAAGGGGAGAGGAGGGGGTGTCAAGCAGTGTCCAAATCTTCAACCCTTGCAGACAGTCCCAAGCCAGCTGGACCCCGGCGTGCAAGCACTCAAAAAATGCTCAGGACACCTCAGGTAGATTTGTGCATACCATCGAACCTTTATGCTACGACTGACTGACAGCATTTTTGTGCGTGTATTTATGTGGGGCAGGCTGACAAATTGGCATAGGTTGAATGACGAATCATGTGTTACGTAGAACAGAAAAGAAGGTGGTTACTTGTTGAGCAGGAAGAGGTTCGTGCTGAAAGAAATAGATAGTGTGGGAGCTACTGCTTTGTGTAAATTCAGAACACAGAAAAACAAACATCTAACCCATGGCTGTGGGAAGGTTTTGGACAGGGACAGCCTTTACTGACAAGGTAAATATAAAAACGGACTTCTTGGCATCTATCTTTAAATATGATTACAAGAATAAGAGATTATGGCTTCAAAACAAACATGGCACTAGTACTCTGTCTGTGAGCCAGTTTGACGAATGCCAGTCATGTTTATTTTTAGATGTTTTTTAAGAAGAGGCTTTCGTTGAAGTGCTTCTACTTTATTATGTAACTTTTTTAAATAAATGGCATGAATTACATATCTGCTATTGTTTTAATAAGCAAACAGTGAGTGAATTGAGTATTAAATGTTTTTAGATGATCTTTAAAAAATATTTAAAAAACATTAAACTAGGCATTGACACCTTGACAATAACACGTTATGTATTGTTCATCTTCCAAACAGTACTATTGTGTTTAGTAAGTGTGTTTCATGCAAAGTTTGCTTCCTCAATTCCTCAACAGTCCACTATGTTCTTTTAGGAAGAACAACATGAGTATGGGTAGAAAAAAATGCTGAAAATCTATAATATAATTATGTACTTAGTAGCTGTTAGTGGCTGTATATCATGATTCCCTGTAATCATGATTCTGTAATGGCTCTAAAATTATGGGGCTGACAAGCACCTGTGCTTCTACTACTACATAGTATGTCAACAAGATTGAGACCATCTTTGATGACAAGCGAGGGAGGAAGCGAGTGAAGAACCAAGGAATCTTGGTGCGAGGTAAGACACAATCACCTACTGTCGCAGGTCCACGTCACCCACGTCAAGCTTAAGTTGATCCTCTTGGTGGAAATACCCATCTTTTGATGATACGCATAAGGCTAGTCGCAGTAGGCAATGAAATGAAATTATGAAACAAAGACTGGCTGTCTGCATCTGATTATGGCTTGTCAAGTTTTTTTTTTTTTTTCCTCCATTCCTCTGCTTCTCACTAATCTCTCCTCCTCCAATTTATATAAGCAGAGGAGACCAGTGGGACTGAGAGCGACCCAGAGGAAAGCACCAAAGGTATAACAAATGCACAGAATCTGTCTCTTTATGTTAATCATGGGTAAAGTTTAGAGGTACATCATTTTATATGGAGTAAGAAAAGCCTTGTGATACTATTAGTTCTTAACCCTTTGACACCGAATGTATCCCCCGTGACACAACATACTTCAAAAGTGCCGCCGTTCGCGGACTTCCGGCAGCAAATACTGTAATACCCCTATATGGCTGTGGCATGCAATTTCTGGGCTTCCAGGAACCGTTTGCATTTTTTCGATAGGACAAACGGTTGCGGAGTTACGGTAATAAGCCAGCTGATCAACGTTCCTTTGATCAGCCGACTCCGAGCTGATACGCCACGTCTCAATCAGCTGTTCGCCGCTATTGAGGGCAAGTAACGGGCGCTTCAGCAGCGATCGCCCGGCGTTAAAGGGCTACCAATGAAAGCATAGACATAGTGCTATGGTAAAAGGAAAAGATAAAAACGTCTACATTTAATACTGTGTACTGTTACAGTGTTAAATGCTCATACTAAACATCTCCAAAGTTTCAAATCATGAGATCAACTTATGTATAAGTAATAAGCCAGTGAGAAGAAAGGTGGCTTAAAGGGAGGGGGGAGGGAGCTAAAGCAGCTTGTTTCAGACAGTGAATGAAATGAGGGATTGCACCAAGGCTCAGTAAAAAGGATTTTTTAAAATTGTGAATCATCCAAAGCTCTAGAGTCGAAGAATAAAAATACAGAAGTGGAAATTAGCATAATAGGTCGTTTATAACTACAGTTTTACACTATTGCTATTTAGAGGGCCTTGTATTGCGTCTCTGTGCTGGTTGGATTTGTCCCAGGATAAACATGAATATTGTCTCACTATGTGGTGTCTAAACAGGCTCCAGGAGATCAGTTTACATCCAGTCTACATTGAAACGTCGGCCAGGCTACCGCACCCTGGAGAGAGACTTGATCCAGATGCAGCAGCAGCAGCTTTTCCAGATCTTCGTGGTGGTGTCACTAAGAAAAGGCTCCCAGGGCAACACCTACTCCCCTGAAATTACACAACAGTTCCCCAAAATGGTTAGGAGAAGCTTTTACAATACAGCACCACCATTACTTCTGGCAGTCTGCACAACTCTGCTTTGTTCATGTTGCGTGACTCAAATGGCATCTGTGACAATTTCATGGTCATATTTTAATCTTGTTTGGCATTATTAGGGATTCTCATCATACATAACAAGAAATCCTTTTGAGGATTTGATTAACGGGAATTTCCCAGTCTGATATAAGCCTACTTGGAAGGACTCTCTTGATGTGTTTTTCTATATTTATCTATATATTTTCATATTCTTTATAGAATATGAACAGGATGTTCTCTTGAAGTGCATTTAACCACATAAAGATGACAACAGAATTATTAGCCCACCTGTGAAAATTTCATTTTTATCCCCCTGTGCAAAATAAAGCAGGAGGCATTGTTGTCATACCGTCCGTCCGGATGTCTGTCTGTGAGGTTTTACTTTTCCAGTCTGTAGATTCCAAAACCACAAGGAGTTGAGCCATGAATTTTGGCATTTGTGTTCTTTACTCTTCAAAGATGTGCAATAAGAACTTCATATTCCTGGATGTTTAGTACCCGTTGTACACTCTGGCTGTATTTATCTGAAGTGGAGAGTAAACATCATGGAGGATTCCAGGCTGCTAGTGCTATGATAATATATGCTAATAATATGAAGTCACTTTCTCATACCTGATTGGCTTAGCCTAATCATGTGACATGTATTGTGCTATGTGACTGGCTATACCTACTTTACCATTATTGACTGAAATGGAGAAAGTGGGAATTCCCCATATCTGTCATCTGACCATCTGAACAGCTGGCAGTGAGAAACTGAGGAATCCCAAATTTCTAGGTAAAGAGGCAGTCTGTTTATAGTAAAATCAATTCTAGGCTGCAGTCTTATTGTTTAGCCTGTGATGCAAACTTCTGATTGGCTGAGCATTGTCTAACATGTTGGTTAGGGATGACTCATGGCCATAAATAGTACAGACATATGACTCATCATTAAGCAAAATTAAAGCCTTATCTACTGCTCAGCAGTATTGCTCAAATGGTTGCATTATGTTTTGTTCATGATTGCGTTACTATTATAGTGATGTTATACATCATGTATTGATATCAGCAGATTATGTAGTATGGGGGCATTATGTAGTAATATTCCTTTACACACATGTATAATATGATTTAAATACCTTGTAAATATGCATAATATCTGGCTCATTGTTATAGATTACATAAATAGAAAGACATTATGTAGTATACACTCTTGTACAAGAGTGCAGTATGTACTTTCTCTAATTTATTTACCATGGAAATTTTTTTGTCTGTTCTAGGATGGTTACCAAAAATTATTTGTAGAAATGTTAAAAATAATCACGGAATATCGATCTCATACAGTATGCTTAAAATTCATTTGATTTAATGAGTGGTTAGCACTGTTGCCTCATATAAAGAAGGTCCTGGAGCCTTCCTGTGTGGAGTTTGCATGTTCTCCCCTTGTTTATGTGGGTTTTCACAGCGTACTCTGGCTTCCTCCCACAGTCCAAAGGAGTTAGGTTAATTGGCGTTTCTAAAATCGCCCATAGGTGTGAATGTGAGTGCGAATGGTTGTCTGTCTCTGTGTTAATCCTGTGACACGGTGTACCCCGCCTCTCACATTATGACACCTGGCATAGGCTCCAGCTCCACCTCCCACCCAGCGACCCTTAATTGGATAAGCAGAAGAATGAGATTATTGTTAATATTGAAAACATATTTTTGCTCATTTGTACTTAAGACTTCACAATTTATTCTTCTTTTCTCTTACAGTTTGAGAAGTCATCCCGGCTCTCCAGAGAAGCTGAGGATCAGCTGAAGGTCATTCCCAAGTTCTGCTTCCCCGATTCTCAGGACTGGAAACCTTCTGCACAGATACCAAGGTCAGCTCAAAGACTACACCAGTGTTTTAACAGCATGCCTGATGTATGCTGCATTGAAGCATGGCTAAGCCAGTGACATAATGGTAACACGATACTGTATTATTTCTTCATCTTGCTTTCATTTTCTTTGTTTTGGTATCCTTTTGTTGACATCATACTGTCCAACTTTTTCCTTTATGCCATGTTTATTACCCATTTCCTATTTTCCTATTAATATCTTTAGCTATTAGCTGTAACCCATAAATCTCTGCTGCAACAGCTTAAATTCCCCACAGGGATGATTAAAGTTTCGTCTGATCTAATTAAATCGGAGTGCTAAGGGGAATTGGGCATTCGGTTTGTTTCTACTGTGTATGGTTCATTGTTGTAATGAGGGTTATGCTCACAACTTACACTGCCTTCCTGCCTTTAAAACATTTATCTGAGCCAGCGCAAACAACCAGACGACAAATATGTACGTGTTCATTACATATTTTCTGTTCTCTCTGCCTTCGTGTAGTTTTTCCTGAATTATTTAACTCAGCTGCTTTTTTTGTTTTATAATGAAGTTATTCCATAATGAGATCATTCATATCACTCCCTCAGTTTTTATACAAGGAATGTCATGGTTAAATGTCCTCAGCATTTCCTGTGTTTCCATTGACAGTGAGACTTTCTCCTTTGTTCTGACTGGTGAAGATGGCAGCCGCTGGTTTTGTTACTGCCGTAAGATCCTGGTGAGTATGGATTTGTTTGATTTGTGTTTAAATCGTTAACTGAAGTGTGTGTGTGTGTGTCTGTGTGTGTAAGATATGGCAGCCTGCCCAGTGCTTACTCAACATCTCTTAGGAGATGTGAGTCACAGACCATAAACCAATGCTAAATTAATGACAGAGAGCAAGAGGAATTTCATCATGTTCCCCTTTTCTTAGCCTCAGAAGGATTCACTTAAGATATTTTTTTATGCTGAAATTATGACAAGTTTTGTGCCCGTTCTTTACTGTTAAAGTACTGTTGTTGTCTTGTTAAGAACTGTCTGTTAAAACTCTGTTTTGTTGGGTTTATAGTGTAGACAGATCTAGGCCATATGGAATGTGGAGAGCTTTTTATCCTCCCGCACAAAATAAAGCAGGAGGATATTGTTGTCATATTGTTGTCCGTCTGTCTGGGTGTCTCTCTGTGAGGTTTTACCTTTCTGGTCTATAGACAACAAAACCACAAAGCGCTGAGACATGAAATCCGGCATGTGTGTTCTTTACCCTTCGAATATGTGCAAAATGAACTGGAACGTGTATTATATTTTTTTCTAACCCAGCAGTGACTAAAAGTATTTGGATAAAACTTCAGGCAAGGCCTCCAAATTAGGGCAAAATAGTTTTGCAAAAGGCAGTAAGATGTCTGCTGAAGAGTTTTCAATTATGAAATGGAGCTCTAATGTTATTCTACATTTGTTTTCTACATATGTTTTCCTTAACACACACAACTGAGAAGGCCCTTTTCAGTTTGCTGGGGTTTCCAGACATTGTTTCAGATACTGTGTCATTAACGGTCGTTTTCATTTCACCTGAAGGTTATTTTCTTGATAATTGTGTCTGTAACGTGGCAGAAACCAGTGCAAAGTGTCAGCTATAAGTCCCCCAAAGCCTAAAATTATGTGTTCAGATTACCTATTTTACCCAGCATTCCAGCACTCCAAAATCTTCAGTTTACACTCTGATATGACAAAGACTAGCTTGAGTTGTTTTTTTGTTTGTTTATTTCTTTGTTTAATTTTTGCTTGAAACATGACCAAAACACTTTCCTGTCACTCGTCAGTTTTGGGTCATTGATTTAATGGTGAGGCGTCGATCCATTCACAGTTCAAAAGAATCTGTAGAATTCAATCAGACTGAATGGGTCTTCATGCAAATTGAGTTGTTATATAGCATGAACCAGATGAGCTATATGTCATTGACGGTGTGCTTTAATTTATTGTCAAAGCACTGTTTTTTGCAAATGTGTTTTTTTTTTTTGTTTGTTTTGGTTTTTTTTAATAGTTTTGAATATTACATTTTAAATCTAAAGTGTCTTAACAGGTTATCTCCTTATCATGGAAGGAGACTTTCAGACTTTGGACTGCTGATTAGTTTTGTTCCACTTCAGACCATTATATGCCATTATATATGTCAATATCACATATTGTTAAAATTATTAGAGGGAAAATAGACACTGAATATATATGTGGTGTTTAATGGTGTTTTTTGTAATTGGTGTCTGTGTTGTTTCTTCCTTTCTGACATATGAAACACTCTTTAAGCCCAGTGGAAAGGGGAAGAGACTTCCTGAGGTGCACTGTATTGTCAGCAAGCTGGGCTGTTTCAATCTTTTTGCAAAGGTAACCATACAACACTCTTTACGAACTCTTTACTGCAAGATAAAAGGAGCTGGATTGACAAAAGTTTAGTACTACTTATCCCCTGAAGATTGTGAAAACCGGTGCCTTAAAGCTGCATATATAAAGATAGAATGAGGTTGCACTAGAAGATAATCCCGAGCAGTCATTGGGTGTGTTTTTCCAAAAAAGAAATTGTATGCATGTAACTGTGTCTCACCCATCCTTCAGCTGGCCTGAGGGGAAATTAACAACCGTTAGTGTGCTCTGAAGGAAAACCACATCTGCATGCAAAGCTGTATCTGGACTTTATTCAACACTAGTTTCTTCAGGAGTCACAGTGATTCATCTGCCTTTGTCTGACCAGATTCTGGAGGAGGTGGAGAGGCGTAGAGAAATTTCTCCAGCACTCGTGTACCCTTTTATGCGTAGTGTGATGGAAGCTCCTTTTCCAGCCCCCGGACGCACAGTTACCGTCAAGAGCTTCCTCCCTGGCTCTGGGAATGAGGTAACCCTGAAACCAAAAGAGGAAATCTTAATTAGTAGTTATGTTCCTTCTAGCCACTCCCTTCTGCAGACTCAGAATGACTCAGAATTGGAGGATATTTGTGGAAAAAAGTAGGGCTGGCTTTCTCAGCCATGCTAGGACAGTGTGTGTTTTTAAACCCTGACAGTAATCATTTTGGTCATTACTGTTTACTAATGGTCCTTCCCAGAAAAATTCAGGAACTGATTAAGGAAGCAGGAACTTATTTAAAAATAAAAAAACTTTAGACTTGCAAAAGTGTAAATTTAAGTCCCCATCTACCACATGTCTGTTGTCTTTAACCTCTTAACATTCTCTTGGCAAACCATGTGGGGGTAGCGGTCAACATCCACCCCTTATTATGTGATTTGGCACACCTACACGGAAAAGCTTATATCAGAAGAATTACAAGGCTGAACTACATGGATCAGATTTAATTTTAAAAGTAACAACTTGTAGTTTTGGAAATATGTGTATTTAGCATGAGGCTAGAACAGACCCAAACTGCTGGCTTTAACCATTAGTAGGTCTCTGTTGATCTGGTGGATGGTGGATATCCAGTGTCTAAAAAGCCAGTTTTTTTTTTTTTTTGTTTTGTTTTTTTGCTCAAAGGCTTCAGGCACACTGTCAACAACTACAAGTTCTATTTAGTTTGTCTTCATGTGCTGCCATTGCTTTGCCAGGTACTGACTTTATGCCGACCTGTGGACTCTAGACTGGAGCATGTGGACTTTGACAGTCTGCTGGAGTGTCTCAGTGTTGGAAACCTCCTGCAGGTTTTCGCCTCCCTTCTGCTTGAGAGGAGGGTCATCTTCGTCGCTGAGAAGCTCAGGTACTGATGTAGTAGCATGCACCTCACTGCAGGTGGCAGTCAGCCATCGGTGTCTATAATGACGTAGCAAAATGAATAGTGGGTAATTCACTTCACTGTGATAAATGCCTTTGCAAGTTTGCATTGTTACAGCAGAGTTTTACCTGCGTGGACTTTTGCCCCAGTGAAAATTGACAGCATTAGATGATACGAGATGCCACATCAGTAATGCAGATTAAATGGTTTTAAAGGCTAAGTAAAAACATGCATATTACAGATAACTGAAAATTGCTGCATACACAGAACAACCCAAAGTAAGTCAAACTGAATAAAATCGTGAGCTCTTCGATCATGAGGAAGTGTGTGAGAGAATGCTCAGGGAGAACAGCAGCAGAGTGAAATATGGGGAGCAAAAGAGACAAACATGCAGACTTAAGCACATGCCCAGTATGTGTACAACCTTAGTGCACTGAGTTACCTGCCAATACGTGAGTAATGCTGCACCACTGTTTCTGTGAAGCAGTTGCCATAACTCAATTTTATTACCACTAAATAACCAAAGAATAATATGGAAATGCTAACACTGGGTATAAAAAAAACAAACAAAAAACCACAGGTTAGCATGCTATTGAGCAACAATAGATTAATAGATTGTTTTACATCAATCAAGTAACATCTGTGACCTGCTTAAAAAGAAGAGTGCACTAAATTACAGAAAGGGACAATCTAAGGGGAATTAAGAAAAATAAAATGATCAGATGCACTAAATTAACAATTCAAAGATTCTGATAGCATAACAAGTGGTTAATCTTCTGTCTAAAACTGACTGAAGGTAATTAGAAACAGTTATTAAATGCAGCGTTTGAGTAAATGTGCATGAGAAACTGGTTTAACGTTTTTAAAAGTAGCTTTATTTGAAAGTGGGCTTTTTGCTGAGTGGTATATCAACAGCAGCTGAAACTGTGGAAAAAAAGAATTACTATTCAGATAATTGTGCGGCTGCAGAAGGGAGGGAAAAAAAAGACTGTTTGTGAGACCGTTTCACCAAAGATGAGGAAATTTTTGTTCTAGAAATTGAGCAACCAGATGAAAGGGAAGAGCATTTCACAGTATTCGTGCAACTTTTCATAAACAGACAAGGAGTGTCAGCAGGAGTAGCAGTAACTACAGCACTAAGAGGATTAACAGAGATCAGTTGCATTTTGAGAGAACCCTTTGATACATAAGAAGTTTTCCTGAAAGCTCTTATAGTTTATTGTGAAAATGTGGTGGGAAAATAATACATGTGGCCATCCTCTATCTTTAGGGTGCTATGATTGATATCTTGGTGTCATGTGATCTGTGTGGGAACTGTGTGAGTAATGTTTTGTTAAACCTCGTCTCTTCTCTATTCTTTTCGCCGCAGCGTGTTGTCACGCTGCAGCCACGCAGTCCTGGCGCTGCTCTACCCGTTCACTTGGCAGCACACTTTCGTGCCCGTGTTACCGGCCAGCATGCTGGACATCAGCTGTTCCCCCACCCCGTTCCTCATTGGGGTGCTGGCACCCTGCCTGCCACAGCTGCTGGAGCTGCCTATTGAAGAGGTCTGTGAAAATCATTTTGAAATAATTTCAAGTTTAAAAAGACAGTCCTGTCTGTGTAATGGTTACACTGTCTGCATGCTTTTGCTTCCACTGTGCGTGAGTAGTAGTGCAGCAGCAGCACACTGTGGCTCAGACTCACTGCACCTTTTAAATGGCTCTCATTTCAAAATTGTAAACTCATACAGTTAGTAACTGTCAATCCTCCTTCTTGTTGTCTTTCCAGGTGCTCATAGTAGATCTGTGTGCAAACAAGTTTGTCATTCAGGTGTGTACACACTATGTATAATGAAAATGATAGGTGTGGTCTCAAATGGGAAGATTGCTTTGCCTACACTTGTCCCTTGCTGGCATGCAGAATATTTTAAGAGTGACAAACTATATGGGATGTAAGCCCAGAGCATAGTCCTGTCACAATAGAAAACATGAAACTTGATTCAGTGCTGGAGGTTTCAGTTAACAGTAAAGACTATTAACTGAAGCCTAGCCTATAAACTTTTGTTTGACAGGATCTTTAACAACAATTTATTATACACTTAAGTAATCCTAGCAGAGTTCCATTCAGTTTAAGTTTATGAATAAAGGGCTAAAAAAAAATCTTTGACTTACACAGTGTAGGCATATTTGTCAGTACAGTCTTTGCTTTCTTATACACCAGATTTAAAACCCATCTGCACATCAAAGCACTGACCGTAGTTAGTTTGATAAATTTGTCACAGCAGAAATTAAAAACATGAGCGATACATAAAGTATTTCTATTGAGAGTACTGGTACAGTTATTAAGTGGGAGAAAATGTATAAGACAGATTAAACTTATGCTTGTAAATGGCATCGTGTGACTGCTGTTGACCCTTTGTTTTGATGTGTGGCAGCTGGGCGATGAAGACTGCATCCTGCCCAGCAAACTGCAGGCGGCGCTGCAGCAGATCCTGGAGGAGAGGGAAGATATTCTGAGACAGGAAACTGGAAACACGTGTGAAAGTTGGTACAACAGACATCAAAACTACAAGATTTACCAGTCTCCATGTCACATGTTCCTTTTCTATAGTGATGATGGGAAGAATATTTCACTATAGCAGTATCAGCGTTTCCTTTTGTTCAGTCAACTAAATCTATGAAGAGAGAGGCTGTTCAGAAATGAGCTGCAAATGTCAGCAGCACAGCAGGCCCAGACCACTGAGGACCTGTAGATCAATGCAGATTCAGTTTTTTTTCTCATTTGTAACTAGACAATTGGACCTAATCTATAACTAGATGTGTGCTGATGGCCCTTTGGTATTCTTTGTTGTAATGTAATTAGAGGCCTTTAGCATTTGTTAAAGTACTTATCTTATTGCTGTGCTACGATTCATCTGCATTTTTTTTTTTTTTTTTTTTGTCTTCTTCCAAATGTGGCCCCTTCAGACCAGCCAGCTGAGTTGAGCTCCTTGGTGTCAGAGGGTTTTGTGCGGTTCTTTGTGGAGCTGGTGGGACACTATCCTCTCCACATGGTTGAGTCCTCCAACGGAAACAAGGAGCTCCAGCGGGACAGTTTCCGCAAATCTCATCCCTCCCGGGGAGTTCGCCAGTTCCTGCAGCTCTTCATGGACACCCAGATGTTTGCCGGTTTCATTCAGGACAAGGAGCTGCGCAAGGGAGGAGGAAGAGGTCATTTTGAGATGTTATTTTTTATTTTCCTGTTTGGGAATGCTTTCTGTTTCCAGGCACTGGTAGAGTTCTGAAAAAGGTAAAGCTAAATGTGCTCAATTAAGATTTTGTTGCTTCAAAGGCTGACTTTCCCTTTTAATATTTTAACCACAGAGCTGTGCCAATAAACAGCAAAATACCAAAACAAAACAGAAACTCGGGATTTGTCCAACTTCACAATAAAATGTAGCCAGTGTTCTGCATCTTGATGGGAACATAAAGTATCATCTTACAAGACGTTGCAAAAAATTTCAAATAAAGAAGTCAGATGTTTCCACATAACCGGTAAACGGATAAATAGCAGTGTCGAATCATATTAAACCCGACATATGCATTAAATTAAATGAGTCACAGCAGGCAGGCCTAAAACTGAGTGAAAACAATTTTCCCTGCATGCAAACATTAGAGGCTCGGTGTATAAGCAGCCAAAATGCGTGCATACACCTTTTCCCACACAAACTGCTATTTATAAAGATGTGCAGACCACACACACACACACACACATTCAGACAGTTCCATTCAGTTTTATTTACATGGCACCAAATCACAACAGAAGTCGCCTCAAGGCGCTTTATATTGCAACGTACAGACTGCAATAATACAATGGTACACACTTGTAGAGCTAGTCAAACTTGATATGCTGGAGATGAAAAATAAGGTGAGACAGAACAGTTTTTTGTTTTTGTTTGTTTGTTTTTTAAAGTAAAGCTGCTCAGTGGCTAAAATTTGGTAAAATTGAAGAGGACCATGAGTATGTACAGCTTTATAAATCTGCTGAAAAGAATGCACTTCCTCTGGTTACACATTTTTTTGTTGTGAATCTGCAGATTTTTAGACATGTGGCCCATGCACAATAATCTGTAGCATATGAAGACTAACTCCCCCCCACTACCGCCTCTCCATTTTTCTCACAGGTCTCTTTGAAACCAGAGTGGCCGAGTATCTGGATTCATGCTCTGAGCCTGAGCCAAGTGGTGTGAACAAATTTCTTAAAGGATTGGGTACGTGTCACACCATTAACCGCTCGTTTTTAAAAGGTTAATTTTCATCAGTTAATTGTTCCACTTCTGCTTTTAGGAAACAAGATGAAGCTCCTGCAAATGAAATGAACAGAGACCAACATGAAATTAAAGACAGAACTCTGTTGCTGCTGGACTGAGAAATTGCCATGGATGTGAAAGTCTTCTGTCAGGAGGTGGCAGGGACAAAGAAGACTCGATGTGGAGGACCAGTCTCATCTTATAGCCATGAACTCATGTTTGAGACCAGAAAACTGGATTTAAAAAAAAAAAAAAAATTCTCTGGTACTTTTGAGGCCATGAGAATCAGGCATTGTGTCTTTGTGAAACTGCGAAAAGATTCCATCTACATCAACCTGAACATGTAGTTGTAACTACTTTCTCCATTTATATGGAAACTTGTTTACTTACCACTTTGCTAACATTGGAATCAATCTTACATTTCTTACATCAAGTACTTTACAAAATTTAGTTTTTGTGTATGAATCCGACCTGGGAGATCTTGTTTCTTATACATGTGATGTAAATAACATTCCCATTGCTGCCATTCTTTCACTGCAAACTTTGACACCGTGTCTGTGGCGTTTCTAGTGTGGGCTGAATACCTGTGATCAGAACATTTCAGTGTTTCCAGGTTAAACCTCACTCAGATCAATCTTTTTATACCTTTTTCTTTCTGGGTTTCTTTCTGTTAACTGGAATTGTAAATATTTTTTCTTTGGACATTTTGCACATGATCAGAACCAGTGTACAGTATTTGGAATATTTTTGTATTAAAGCATGACACATCATACATACTTTTAAAATAAGAGTTTCCAAGGACTGTTTAATGCGCCTTTATTTACTTTTTTTACACTTGGCATTAACTACTTGCAAAGCTATATTTTTTTTTATTTTTACTCTTAATATAGGTCACTGAAGGACAAAATGGAGGTATAGTTTTACATTATTTCTCAGTTTTAGGTTCAGAAATATCAGGAACAAAAAAAAAAAATGTAAGACTGATATGAAGCAGGGCGTGTTTGGGGTTTTTTATGGTCAGACATGACCACCATTGATTTAACAGGGAGATTATCCTTATTTTAAATTGGCTCCTCAGTTTTCAGGGAAATAAGTGACAAATCATATGAGCACATTTTAAAATGCGTTCCATCTGTCTAATGATTCCTGGAGTTATTTCTGTAGACTTCATGCTAACCTGATCAATATCCCATCATGCATTTTATGCTTTAAATAAGGCTGCAAAGAAATGTTTTTCCATGATATCACGCATCACATTATGTGAAATACTTGTTCCTTTGACCTCAATTCCTTCACTACATTAAATTCGCACTGATTAAGGCCCTGAGACCAAAAGAGGTGATAATGGTGTGTGAGACGAGTCCGTCTGTGCGGAGGAGTCAATCCTCCAGACAACTGGTGTTGAATGTATTCAGCTTTTAAAACACACCCCGAGAGTGGAGTGATGAATAACTGTGACACAACTGGTTCATTTGAAAGGCGAGTTGTGTTCCCTACACAGAGCCTCTCAGCCAAAACTCTGTCTGTCTTCATACAGTTCTCCCCTCCTCTGCTGAGATAATATGGACCTAATTTTCTTCAGCTTTTATAGAAATATAACACAGGATTAGATGAGTTTGCTGGAATCATACACAGGGTAGGGGCCCAACAGGCAGTTTTAAGTCAACAAAACCACACAGCGTTTTTTGTGGAGAACAATAACAAGTACATCAGACCCATGACCATGTGGGGGCGCTGTCTCCACGTGTTTCTGCTGAAAGCGCCAACAAAAAGTCTAACAATGAAAGTCTCAAGTGTCACATGTCAGATATTTACTTTTTACATTAAGATTTGAAATATATTCCATATTTCAGACAAATGGTCAAAGTTGGCCTGCTGTGACCAGAGTGAAATATTACAACTATTATTATAATTGAAGGGTAAATTTCAAACATTCAGGTTTTAAACACTATAAAGTAAGATTAAATTGCACCTCTTGGATTGTATAGTATGAAAATAAATTCTGCACATTGTCACATAGCTGTGTGATAAACTTGTATGAGACACAAAGACCTAAAGTCTTGCAAACCTAACTCCAAGCAATGCACCATTTACATAAATATGCAGGTCAGTCAAGGCGTTTTTTGTTTAACTGTTTACGTAATGATCGCTAAGAACACGAGATTCAGTGTTCAGAGGAAAACACAGAGAATCACATTCCTGTCATTTTCCCATGGAATTTATGGACAATAGCAAAAATGTGTAATATCACCAGACTGAGAATGCTGTATCTGATTATTTACACACATCCCAGCGAGCTACCTCTAGCACCTTAACATCAAGGCCAATAAATATGAAACAGGGCTACAAAAGATATTTTCATGTTGTCTACCACGTTTATATGACTGGTACTATATATATATATATATATATATGTGTGTGTGTGTGTGTGTGTGTGTGTGTGTGTGTGTGTGTGTGTGTGTGTGTGTGTGTGTGTGTGTGTGTTTGCTGGCACTCTTGACATATTGAAATCGAGTTTTGTTTAAAGAAACACAAAAACACCAAATTTGCATTTCTAGTACTACTGGTGGTTGTAAAGAGAGCCATTGCTACTGTACAAGTGTGCTACTTCTGCCACTATTACTGTTATTATATTGCGATCCCCACTGCTAATATTGATGCAATGAAAGCAATTAAGCAAAATTAATTAACTGTGTTAGTACTTGGAAAGTGTTCCATCCATTTCCTCTGTAAGACATTAAATCACCTGCAGGTAGTCATTATTTCACACCTAGCAAAAGAAAGTGCTGCTGAAGTACAAGTCTGAAATTTGATGTTCTACTTTTTTTTTTCATTTGTTTTTATGTAAATCCTCAGAGGCTGTTTCTGAAGTGCTCACAGAATGCATGGTTTCCATTTTTGTTGCAGACATAGGCAAAACTCCTCCTGAACTTCTTCTGTCTGATTGTGACAGTTTAGCAAGTTACTCGGCCTTGACCGGACCCGAAGCTGTAATTTGTTCTTTTTCACAGAAATCCAGATATTTACTTTGTTTACAGCAGTTGTGACTTATTCATTTTCACAGAAATCACTTCATTTAATGATAGAGAAGCAGATTTAAATGCTGGAGCTTAAAATGCAAATGCTAGTATTATTGTTATGTTGCTCACGCTACTATTAAGTCTACTACTTCTGCTACTATTATAACACTGCAGTCTCTAATGCTAATGTCTGTGATGCATCAGCTGCACAACTCAACTATGGCACAGCAATGATTGTTCACAGCAGTGGTGCAGTTATTCAAAAAGTACATTTTCATGGTACTTTTATTGAGGATGTGCATTTCATGCATTACTGAATTACGTTTATCTAATAAATGCAAGCTACATCCACATATTTCCACAAAAACTTGTAATGAAATTGTAATTTATGATGCTTTTGTCATTTTTAAATCCCAAATTTTAGAATTGTCCTGCAGTTTTGCAGCCACATACCTTTTAAACCTCTGGTGGCATGATTAGAATCTGCCTTGAGTCCAGATAATTAAAACTTCTCAGTATTTTCAGTACACAAATGTGACCACATGTACTGCACATCACCCAAAGTAGAGTTTAACTCATTTATATCCAATTCACATTAAAGCAGGTGGATTCACACAGTCAGCGATGCATGAAAGAGCACATTGAAGAAGAAGAAGAAGAAGAAGAAGAAGAAACAGCCTTTATTGTCCCACAGAGGGGAAATTTGGGTGTAACAGCAGCCGCAGTTATTATAAATATAAATAAAGATATAATAATTCACACTATTAAGAAAAGAATATATATAAAATCAACAAACAATATTAACCTTAATACTACTAATAATAACACTATATACAATGTACATGATGTGCCTGTGTGTTGAACCTTAACAGGCCGGACTATTTACAGTATATTATATATTATCCTACATTGTGTAGGCTATTGTGGTTTTTGTTGGGAGCAGTGATGGTTATAAAGTCTTACAGCTGCTGGGAGGAAGGATCTGCGGTAACGCTCCTTTGTGCATTTAGGATGCAGCAGTCTGTCACTGAAGGAGCTCTCCAGCTCAGCAACAGTTTCATGCATGGGATGGGAGACCATCAGTGATGTTATTTTGGTCAGAGTCCTTCTGTCTCCCACCACCTGCACTGAGTCGAGAGGACATCCTAGGACAGAGCTGGCTTTCCTGATGAGCTTGTCTATCCTCTTCCTCTCAGCTGTAGACAAGCTGCTGCTCCAACATACTGCTGCATAGAAGATGGCTGATGCCACCACAGAGTCATAGAAGGTCTTCAGGAGTGTCCCCTGCACTCCAAAAGACCTCAGCCTTCTCAGCAGGTAGAGTCTGCTCTGACCCTTCCTGTAGAGCGCATCAGTGTTATGAGTCCAGTCCAGTTTATTGTTTAGGTGAACACCCAGGTACTTATAAGAGTCCACTATCTCAATGTCCACTCCCTGGATGTTCACCGGTGTCCGTGTGGTGGGTCTGCGCCTGCGGAAATCCACCACCAGCTCCTTGGTTTTAGCGGCGTTGATCAGGAGGTGGTTCCGCTGGCACCAGTCCACAAAGTCCTGAGTCCACTGTCTGTACTCTGAGTCATCCTCACCTGTGATGAGGCCAACTATGGCAGAGTCGTCAGAGAACTTCTGCAGATGGCAGCGAGGGGAGTTGATGGAGAAGTCTGCAGTGTAGAGGGTGAAGAGGAACGGTGCCAGCACAGTTCCCTGTGGGGCCCCCGTACTGCAGACCAGCCTGTCAGAGACACAGCCCTGTGTCCTCACGTACTGTGGGCGGTCAGTGAGGTAGTCCAGTATCCACTCGGAGATGTGGTGGTCCACTCCTGACAGTTCCAGCTTGTCTCTCAGAAGTCCTGGCTGGATGGTGTTAAAAGCACTGGAGAAATCAAAGAACATGATCCTCACAGTGCTTCCAGGCTTCTCCAGGTGGGTCAGAGCTCGGTGCAGGAGGTAGATGATGGCGTCATCCACCCCGATGCCAGGCCGGTAGGCGAACTGCAGCGGGTCCAACGAAGACGACACCATGAGGCGTAGATGGTTGAGGACCAGCCTCTCGAGGGTCTTCATTAGATGCGATGTCAGGGCTACCGGCCTGTAGCTGCTAAGATCCTTTGGATGTTTGGTCTTTGGTACCGGTACCACACAGGAGGTCTTCCACAGTTGTGGTACTTTCCCCAGCTTCAAGCTCAGGTTGAACATGTATCCCATGATGCCACACAGCTGATCTGCGCAGCACCTCAGGAGCCTGGAGCTGATGCCGTCTGGACCAGCAGCCTTTCGGATTTCGGATCATTGGGAACATAGAGGTCAGTCACAACACACCTGAACACACCTGGAGTAATTTAATTTAATCAGTGGAGACATGGTGGGGGGTTGAATTGTGCTTTGGCCCTCTGGGATTTAGCACTAAAAAGCAAAGACAGTCATGATCGTATGTCAAACTACAGTATGTCATCAGGAGGTCAGCGATGGAAAAATGTGATACACGAGATAAAGAAGCTTGTAACCAAACCTGATGAGAATTCTATTTGTCTAAGTTTTTCATTTTCATTGGGTCTGCATTTAATATTTGACTACTTTTTTGGTAACCTCCTGTGAAAGCTATTCTAGAAAAAGTTCCAAAGCTGAAACTTGGCTTACTGCAGTCATTGCTGCTGCTTTCACTACTATACTACTGTTGTGTACTCCCTCTATTTCTTTGGAAGGCAGGTTGGATTAAACTGTGAGAGCCTCTAATGACCCCAAGCCCATTATGAATATGAATGATTTCCTTCCACTTATTTTTGGACTGTGCAAGTATCATACTGGCTCATAATGTAGAATACAAGAGGTGCACTGTAACAAAACAATGCATAATACTGTGAGGATTTTGATGAAGGTTGTAAAACTCAGCGCCCGGGTGGCTCAGTGGTGGAGCGAGCAAACACATGCATTGTGGTGCGGGCAGCACAGGCTCAAGTCCCAACTTGTTGTCAGCTTGCCCGCGTGTCTTCCCCTGTATCTTTCCCCCATTTCCTGTCTCCCTCCACTGCCAATAAAAGCTGCTGTGGCCAAAAAGTTAAAAAAAAAAAAAAGAAAAAGAAAAAAAGGTTGTAAAACCAGTAGTAGTTGTTGTTTGTGGTCTCTTTTCTGTCTTCTCACTCCCATCAAGTCACAGCAGTTGGCTGCCCCTCCCTGAGCTTGGTTCTGCCACAGATCTCTTCCTGTTTAAAGGGAGTTCTTCCTCTCCAGCATCCCCAAGTACTTGCTCACAAGGGATTGTCTAATTGTTGAATTTAACCTCTGAAACTGTACCATATAAAGTTCCTCTCCACCTTAGCTCAGTTTTCCAGTGCATTGCATCCAAAGTCTCACTAAGCTGACTGCGTACTCTGTTGTACCACCAAAGTCTAGATCTATGTAATCCAGTCACTTTCTTCTACCTCCATCTGGGATCTATGATGTTGTTTCTCATCAGAGTAGCTAACAAATACGTTTAAAATTTGTATATTCAGATAAATTTTGCTCTTTTCTTCCAAGTAATCTGTCCTTATTAAACTTCCACCCATTTGTTTAATTCGTCCTTTCAGCCATTCATCCATCTATTTTTTCTCAAGGCAATCTGTGGGACATAATCTCTCCCGCTTGTCTGTCTGCCCTGAGATGCATCTTAGTCAGATGTTCAGACCACAACAGCTGATTCCTCTGAATGCAGAGGAGTAACAGCTCTCCTCCGTGGCCCCTCCTGAAATCTCCTCACCCTATCTCTAAGGGAGAGCCCAGTCTTTCTTCTGATGAATGAACTACTCACAGCTGAAGGTTTGAATTACTGCAATTTTTCTCTGTTCGGTAAAAATGTTGCCAGTGGTACAAAGAAAAAAAGGCTATTGATGAACTTTTTATAAATAAGATTTAATGGAAAATGTAAAGCTCTGTATATTCATTGTGTGTGTGTGTGTGTGTGTGTGTGTGTGTGTGTGTGTGTGTGTGTGTGTGTGTGTGTGTGTGTGTGTGTGTGTGTGTGTGTGTGTGTGTGTGTGTGTGTGTGTGTGTGTGTAAACAGGTATTTGTTTGTACAACATATCATTTTCCGAGAGTAATTTGGCTCCTCTGCTGTAATGCATAATATTGACTCAGCATAAGTGTAACCATAAAAGCTGCATGTTGTCAGTTAAGGTCACTATGCTGGAAAATTCTGATTTCATGCCAAACAGAAATATTGACTGAACTCCGTCCAGGAGTTATTCTTTGTTATGGAAAGTTGGTCATAGAGCAACAAACCCCTTTGGAAACCTTTCTAGCACGTGATCTGTTATTACTTGAACTCATTTCAGTCTCTGAGGAAGTCACAAACATCCTCCTTAGAGGCACCGTTTTCTCGACAGTGATGATGATAAGGAAACTATTAATCATTATTTTGCAGTCATAAAGATAATCTGTTGTCTTGAGCTAGCTTACAATAAACTGTAAAACACAACCTTTAACCTTATAAATCAACATTCCTCTAGTTTGCCTGCTTTGATTTGAAGTCATTTTGAACCTTACCTGTCATATCTTCATTTCCAACTGTCTAAGAAAGGTGACTGAACCAAAGTCAGATTCACATGGCTCTGTGATTTATTACAATCTACAGCAGACATAGACTCAAATGCAAATTATAAGTATAGATAATATATATATTAGTGGAACTATAACCCTTTTATTCATTTTTATTTATAACCATCTCACAGGCGTATCTTTGTGATCAGCTACTTTCTCTGAGGTAACTTCAATAGTTGCTTCTTCCCAGCCATCAGAGTGTTTTTTTAGACCCCATTTCTAAAAGACTGCTCAAAGAAGTCCTACCATTAATTAACACGTTGATCTTAAATATGATCAATCTGTCTTTATTAATGGGCTACGCACCACAGGCGTTTAATGTGGCAGTAATTAAACCATTACTTAAAAAGCCATCACTTGACCCAGCTGTCCTAGCTAATTATAGGCCAATCTCAAATTTTATTAAAAATAACATTTTTGAGAGAGTAGTTGTAAAACAGCTAACTGATCATCTGCAGAGGAATGGTTTATTTGAAGAGTTTCACTCAGGTTTCAGAATTCATCACAGTACAGAAACAGGCCTGGATGACCTCTAATTTCTGCTACTAAATTCAGATAAAACTGAAGTTATTATACTCGGCCCCACAAATCTTAGAAACTTGGAAAGAAATCTTAGAAAATCTTAGATACTTACTCTGGATGGCATTACCTTGGCCTCCAGTAACACGGTGAGAAATCTTGGAGTCATTTTTGACCAGGATATGTCCTTCAATGCACATATTAAACAAATATGTAGGACTGCTTTTTTGCATTTGTGCAATAACTCTAAATCAAGTTGAAAAACTAGTTCATGCATTTATTACTTGTAGGCTGGACCAGGGTTATTATAGTTAACGAAAAGAACGAAATAACGAAAACTGAAATTGAAAAAACATTGTCGTTAACTGAAATAAATAAAAACTAAAATTAAAAGGAAGAAACGACAACTAACTAAAACTGAATTGTGAGTTTACAAAACTAACTAAAACTAACTGAAATTATAGATATTGTTATTTTTTCAAAAGTCTTGTGGATTGATATGAAATCATTAAGCTCGGAACGCCGTCGGGCAAATGGGTGCGCATGTGCGTGCGTGCGCACACCGCGCTGCTCCTCAGAGAGTCCCATGTGGAGTGTTTTTTTTTTTTTTTTTTTTACTATGATAGCACAGATAGCAGCGAGTGTCTTGTTGTGGATGATGTTGTGGATGATGTACGGAACACTTCTTAGTCAGGAAAAAAAAAACACCAACATTAAAGTAGACCTGAGAAGCGCACACAAGGCAGCTACGGAAACCGCTCTCATCCTACAAGGCAACCCGGCCTGCACCTCCAGAGAAACGTGACTACTCGTCGGGTCAACGCAGCCCACAGCGTTGTGTTTAGTGCTTGTGCGTTTCCGGCTACTTTATCAGTCAGATAATAACAATCAGGACTAATAATCAAAGCATCAATATAAGGACTCACAAATGTCAGCAAATTCCTGGAGGGAGCTGCTGAAACTATGGGAATGGACGTGAAGAAATGAAGAAAGTGAAAAAACAGCGACAAATATGTTTGCACCCTAAAAACTGAGCACAAAGAGCAAGGACCAAAAAACCCCCAGCACACAACCACAAGGTAATTAACACACGCAATCCAGCTATACATGCATAAATGCGGACATGAGGTCGGACACTTCCGTAGGCTACAGAGGCCGCAAAGACCCTGCAAGTCTAATCAGCGAGCATCTAACCAAGTAGCTCCAAAACAGAAGCAGCATCAGGTGGAGAGAACATCAGGATGCAGCTGGATTTGAGCTTTGACTCCTTCAAGGAGTTTGTTTTTGTCAAACACCACATGTAGCTGTTGTTAATCTGCTGCACTGAGGCTGAACTTTATTGGGAGTTTATTGTAGAATTTATCGAGTTTTGGAGTTCATATTGTTAGCAGTTTCTCCCTGTTGATGTCCATGTGTGTCCTTAATATTACACACATTTAGCATGTAGTTCTGCTGTCTGTGAACAGTTGGTTGCTGAATATATTTCTTTAAAGGGTATCTTTAAAGGGTACCTGATTAAGTATGAAAATACTAAAACTAATACTGAAACTAACTAAAACTAAGCATAAAACCAAAAATAAAAACTAATAAAAACGAGCAAAACCACTCTGAAAACTAATTAAAACTAACTGAATTAGAGAAAAAAAAGTAAAAACTAACTAAAACTAAACTATAATGTAAAATCCAAAACTATTATAACCCTGGGCTGGACTTCTGTAATTCATTATTATCAGGCTGTCCTAAAAGCTTCCTGAAAAGTCTGATCCAAAATGCTGCAGCTAGAGTACTGACAGGGACTAGAAAGAGAGAGCAGATTTCTCCCATATTAGTTTCTCTTCATTGGCTCCCTGTTAAATCTAGAATAGAATTTAAAATCCTTCTTCTCACATACAAGGCCTTGAATAATCAGGCCTCGCCTTATCTTAAAGACCTCATAGTACCGTATCACCCCAATAAAGCACTTTGCTCTGGCTTAGTACTTTCCTTTTTGATCAAGCTTACAGCTAGGGCTGAATCAGATGACCCTGATCCCTCCCTTAGTTATGCTGCAGTGGGCCTTGGCCTGCACTGTGTTTCTTTATCACTCACCTCGTTTCACTCTGTTTATTCCCCACGCTGCATTTAATCATTAGTTATTATTAATGTCTGGCTCTCTTCCAGTGTTTTTTCTCCTTTCTCCCTCCTCTCACCTCTAACCGGTCGCAGCAGATGACTGCCCCACCTTGAGCCTGATTCTGCTGGAGGTTTTTCCTATGAAAATGGAGTTTTTCCTTCCCACCATCACCAAGTGCTTGCTCATAGGGGGTCTTTTGATTGTTGGGTTTTCTCTGCGCCTTCGGGCCAGGGAATGGGTCTTGACTGTTGTTTGCACTTATGCGCCAAGTGACAGAGTACCCACCCTTCTTGGAGTCCCTGGGCGGGGTGCTCGAGGGTGCTCCATCCAGTGAGTCCATCGTCCTGCTGGGAGACTACAACGCTCATGTGGGCAATGACAGTGAGACCTGGAGGGGTGTGACTGGAAGGAACAGCCTGCCCGATCTGAACCCAAAGAGTGTTTTGTTATTGGTCTTTTGTGCAAACCACAGTTTGTCCATAACAAACAACATGTTCGAACATAAGGACATCCATAAGTGCACGTGGCACCAGGACACCCTAGGTCACAGGTTGATGATCAATTTTGTAATCGTATTATCAGATCTGTGGCCATATATTATGGACACTCTGGATAAAGACAGGAGCTGAGCTGTCAACTGATCACCACCTTGTGTGAGTTGGATCAGGTGGCTGGACAGACCCGTTGCACCTAAACGGGTTGTGAGGGTGTGCTGGGAACGCCTGGCAGAGCCCCCAGTCCACGAGATCTTCAACTGCCACCTCTGGCAGAACTTCAACAGCATTCCAAGGGAAGCTGAGGACATTGAGTTTGAATGGACCATGTTCCAGACCTCCATTTTTGAAGCTGATGCTCAGAGCTGTGGCTGCATGGTGGTTGGTGCCTGTCGTGGTGGTAATCCCCAAAGCAGATGGTGGTCACCGGAGGTAAAGGGAGCCATCAAGCTGAAGAAGGAGTCCTATTGGGCTTGGTTAGCCTGTGGGACTCCAGAGGCAGCTGATGGGTATTGGCAAGCCAAGCAGAATGTCACTCAGGTGGTGGCCGACGCAAAAACTCAGGTCGGTGAGGAGTTCGGTGAGGCCATGGAAAAAGACTTTGGGATGTCCTCAAAGTGATTCTGGCAAACTGTCAGGTGGCTTAGGAGAGGAAAGTGGTGCTCTACTCAAATGGTCTATTGTGCAGGTGGTGTGCTGCTGACTTCAACTGAGGCTATAGTCAGGCGGTGGAAGGAATACTTTGACGACCTCCTTAATCCTACTGACACATCTTCTGTAGTGGAAGCAGAGTCTGGGGATGAGGGGGATGACACGCCCATCACTGGGGGGTGAGGTCACTGAGATGGTTAAACTCCTTGGTGGCAGGGCCCCTGGGGTGGACGAGATTCACCCTGAGTTCCTGAAGGCTCTGGATGTTGTAGGGCTGTCTTGGTTGACACGCCTCTGCAACATCACATGGAGATCTGGGACTGTGCCACTGGAGTGCAGACTGGGGTGGTGGTCTCCATCTTTAAGAAGGAAAACCGGCGGGTGTGCGCCAACTATGGGGGGGGTCACACTCCTCAGCCTCGGGTGCTGGAAAGGAGGGTCCATCCGTTAGTCAAACCTCGAATTCAAGAGGAACAATGCGCTTTTCATCCTGATCGCGGAACACTGGATGAGCTCTTCATCCTCTCGAGGATATCTGAGTGTGCGTGGGAGTTTGCCCAACCAGTCTACATGTGTTTTGTGGACTTGGAGAAGGCATTCAGCTGCATCCCTCGGGGTATCCCGTGGGAGGTGCTGCAGAAGTGTGGGGTGCCTGGCCTGTTGTTGCAGGCCATTCAGTCCCCGTACAACCACAGCGAGAGCTTTGTCCATATTGCCGGCAATAAGTCGGACTCATTTCCTGTGGGTGTTGGACTTCGCCAGGCCTGCTTTTTGTCACCGATTCTGTTCATAATTTTTATGGACAGAATTTCTAGGCATAGCCAAGTAGCGGAAGGCTTCTTCCTTGGTGGCCTCAGAATCTCATCTCTGCTCTTTGCGGATGATGTGGTCCTGTTGGCTTCATCAGGTGGTGGCCTCCAGCTTGCAGTGGAACAGTTCACAGCAGAGAGTGAAGTGACTGGCATGAGAATCAGCACCTCTAAATCTGAGGCCATGGTCCTCAGCCGGAAAAAGGTGGAGTGTCCACTCTGGCTCAGGGACAATTTGCTGCCCCAGGCGGAGGAGTTTAAGTATCTCGGGGTCGAGGAGTTTAAGTATCTTGGGGTCTTGTTCATGAGTGACGTGAGAAGGGAACGGGAGATCGACAGACGGATCGGGGCTGCGTCTGCAGTGATGCGGATGCTGCAGTGGTCTGATGTGGTGAAGAGGGAGCTGAGCATGAAAACAAAGCTGTTGAATTACTGGTCAATCTATGTCCCTACCCTCATCTATGGTCATGAGCTTTGGGTAGTGACCGAAGTAATAATATTGCAAATACAAGTGGCAGAAATGAGCTTCCTCCAAAGGGTGGCTGGCCTCTCACTTAGAGATAGGGTGAGAAGTGCAGCCAT
Organism: Archocentrus centrarchus; assembly: GCF_007364275.1. NCBI lineage: Eukaryota > Metazoa > Chordata > Actinopteri > Cichliformes > Cichlidae > Archocentrus > Archocentrus centrarchus. Next base: position 28,957,968 of record NC_044352.1, on the reverse strand, counting down.
TCGAGAGGGGCCCAAAGTAGAGCTGCTGCTCCTCCACATTGAAAGGAGCCAGTTGAGATGGTTCAGGCATCTGACTAGGATGCCTCTTTGGCGCCTCTTGGGTGTCCTACCAGGATGAGCCCCTGGGGCAGACCCAGGACATGCTGGAGAGTTTGTATCTCTTGGCTGGCCTGGGAATCCCTTGGGGTTCCCACGGATGAGCTGGTGGAGGTGGCTGGGGAAAGGGAGGTCTGGGCTTCTCTGCTTAGGCTGCTGCCCCGCGATAAGCAGAATGGATGGATGGATGGATGGATGGATGGATGGATGGATTTTCTCTGTATTTTTTAGGGTTTTTACCTTACAATAAAAAGAGCCTTGAGGCCACTGTTTGTTGTAATTTGACACTATATAAATAAAATTTAATTGAATTTTATCCCCAATTTAAACTTTTCTAGCTTGTTTGATTTCATATCTTATCCACAGTATGTATTGGATGCAGGAAGTTTAACTTCAACAGTGACCCTCTTTCAGCTCTGGTATTTCACTTATTGACATTCAAAACAAGAAAGGGGAAGGAAGTGTACACCTGCTTAGGTGCCCATTCTAAAGTTTCAAAAACATTTCTTAGCGTATTTTGGTTTGACACTTGACAAGTTAATGAAACACAGCTGCTGGTTGTACAGAGCACAGAGAAGCAGACGAGTGTTGGAAGACAGAAAAGCCCCTTGAGGTGATTGGTTTTTTTCAGCACCTCAGCATAAGCCCTGTATTGGTAGAAAAATGACAGCAAGCTTTAAAGTGTAGTGCTTTAACAGCACATGCCTAGTATTTGAAAAGTCCATCCTCATTGTCATGTTGCCCTGTTGTTCAAAAAAATGAAGGGAACACTTGAGCAATTTTAACATTAATTTTTGATACAATTATGAATCCAGGCTTCAAAGGTTTGATGATTTTGGCTTCCACCGACCACTGTTATATAGTTTTTTCTCAACAAACTACATAATTACGTCATTAAAGATTTTCAACTTGCAGGAATAACCTTTCAGTAGCAGCAGATGTAAAGTGTCACATGTAGATGCATCTATCATTGAAATACTATATATCAAGAAGGATAGATAGATAGATAGATAGATAGATAGATAGATAGATAGATAGATAGATAGATAGATAGATAGATAGATAGATAGATAGATAGATAGATAGATAGATAGATAGATAGATAGATAGATAGATAGATAGATAGATAGATAGATAGATACTTATTATTGTAGGGTCTTTATCTTACAATATAAAGTGCCTTGAGGCAACTATTGTGGTTTGGCGTGACATAAACAAAATAAAACTGAATTAAATTGAATTAAAGAGATTTATGTATGGACTACATACATAAATTAAGTCTACATAAAGTCTACTTTTTTTTTTTATAAAGTCTACTTTTAAGATTAGGTTTCAAACTTTTTTCACACTTGTGTTGTTTCCAAATTTCAATGTCTGTCTATCTTCATTCTCCTAGCCCAACGACCCCTAGTCCCTGTTCTTAAAACTGATCATGATCATGATGACTCTGCCTTTCCACAGTGCCATCCTCCTCCTCCATATCTCCACCTTAGCTCAGTTTTCCAGTGCATTGCATCCAAAGTCTCAATAAACTGGCTGCTTACTCTGCTCCACCACCACCACCAAAGTCTAGACATAGGTAATCTAGTCACTTTCTCCTACCTACATCTGGGATTAAAATTTTGTATATTCAGATAAATTTTGCTCTTTTCTTCCAAGTAATCTGTCCTTTTTAAACTTCCACCCATTTGTTTAATTCATCCTTACAGCCACTCATCCATCTATTTTTTCTCAAGGCAATCTGTGGGACATAATCTCTCCCGCTTGTCTGTCTGCCCTGAGATGCATCTTAGTCAGATGTTCAGACCACAACAGCTGATTCCTCTGAATGCAGAGGAGTAACAGCTCTCCTCCGTGGCCCCTCCTGAAATCTCCTCACCCTATCTCTAAGGGAGAGCCCAGTCTTTCTTCTGATGAATGAACTACTCACAGCTGAAGGTTTGAATTACTGCAATTTTTCTCTGTTAGGTAAAAATGTTGCCAGTGGTACAAAGAAAAAAGGCTATTGATGAACTTTTTATAAATAAGATTTATTGGAAAATGTAAAGCTCTGTATATTCATTGTGTGTGTGTGTGTGTGTGTGTGTGTGTGTGTGTGTGTGTGTGTGTGTGTGTGTGTGTGTGTGTGTAAACAGGTGTGTAATGCATAATATTGACTCAGCATAAGTGTAACTATAAAAGCTGCATGTTGTCAGTTAAGGTCACTATGCTGGAAAATTCTGATTTCATGCCAAACAGAAATATTGACTGAACTCCGTCCAGGAGTTATTCTTTGTTATGGAAAGCTAGTCATAGAGCGACAAACCCCTTTGGAAACCTTTCTAGCATGTGATCTGTTTTTACTTGAACTCATTTCAGTCTCTGAGGAAGTCGCAAACATCCTCCTTAGAGGCACCGTTTTCTTGACAGTGATGATGATAAGGAAACGTGTAGAGGATAACCCCCCCCCCCCTTCTTCCCAATGATTATTTTGCAGTCATAAAGATAATCTGTTGTCTTGAACTAACTTATAGTAAACTATAAAACACGACCTATAACCTTATAAATCAATATTCCTCTAGTTTGCCTGCTTTGATTTGAAGTCATTTGGAACCTTACCTGTCATATCTTCATTTCCAACTGTCTAAGAAAGGTGACTGAACCAAAGTCAGATTCACATGGCTCTGTGATTTATTACAATCTACACGAGACATAGACTCAAATGCAAATTGTAGGTATAGATAATATACCTATAAGTTTCAAAAACATTTCTTAGCACATTTTCAGTGCAACACAACTGCTGGTTGTACAGAGCACAGAGAAGCAGACGGGTGTTGGAAGACAGAAAATCCGCTTGAGGTGTTTGGTTTTTTCAGCACCTCAGCAAGTGTCATGCCGCCCTGTTGTTCAAAAAAAATGAAGGGAACAATTAATAAACACTTACTAAATATTAACAACAGTTGAACTTCATTTGTCTTTATTAAACACACAAATAATAACTTATGGTCTAGGCTAGAAAAATTATAGGAACCTATTTTTTATTTATTTATTTTTACAAGCGCTACTTGGAGTCAGGGGTTCTAGGGAGTGAGCTGAGACTGTGTGTGCGTGTGTGTGTGTGTGTGGGGGTGGGGGGGGTGGGGGGGGGGGGGTGTAGAGGCACTTTAGCAGTCACTGCGGGAACTGGATCCAGTGCACCCTGGACAGGCCACCAGTCAACCATTTACTCTCACATTCATAACTATGACCAATGTAAAATCACTAATTAACCCAACACACAGGTCCACATCTGTGAACTATGGAAAGAGACCAGGATACTGTGACAGCACAGAGAGGACATGCAAATTCCACAAAGAGAGGCCCCAGTGAGGAGGGTAGTGCTAACCACTCCACCACTATGCCATCCCTTTAGTGTCTTCAGTAAAGATATAAAATGTACAACATATTGTGCTAATAGTGTGGTCAGATTGTGTTTATCTTTAATTCAATTTAGTTTTATTTATATGGCACCAAATCACAACAACAGGTGCCTCAAGGTGCCTTATATCTTAAGGCAGGGGTAGGGAACTCCAGGCCTCGAGAGCCGGTGTCCTGCAGGTTTTAGATGTGTCCCTGATCCGGCACACCTGAATCAAATGACTGAATTACCTCCTCAGTCTGCAGTCAAGTTCTCCAGAGTCCTGCTAATGACTTCTATATGTGATTCAGGTGTGCTGGATCAGGAAAACATCTAAAACCTGCAGGACACCGGCTCTCGAGGCCTGGAGTTCCCTACCCCTGTCTTAAGGTAAAGGCCCTACAGTAAACCAGAGGAAAGTAACACAGTAGATGTAAAACCCAACAATTTGTACACAAGCTCTTTGCAGCAGTGGGGAGCAAAACCTCCCTTTTAACAGGAGGACACAGTGCCAGTTTCAGCAAGGGCAGCAAACTACCTCGACCAGTTTGGGGTGAGGGGAAAGTGAGGAGCGAGGAAAAGAAGAAAGAGTCAGCAAACAAGATCGAGCACTCGACAGGCCGGTGGGGCCAGTAACCGCAGACCAGGAACAGCTAGTTCCAGAGCCAGAGGTACCTGTACAACTGCACACAAGAGCATAAAGAGAGAAACAACCTGGAAAGAGAAGGAAAACGTTGCATGTCAAATTTAGAACCTGTAAACAGAAGACTTCCAGCAGATTATCTCTGCTTAATATCACCTTTTTCAAACTCATCCTGACACTAAGCCAAGAAATGCTTACAAAGCACCCAAAATTCAAATGAGGTTTTTCATGGGTTTCTATGGTAATAATTTTATTTCTGGTGCTTTGGCACTAGATGATATTCAGAAGCTCAAGCAAACCAAAAGCCAAGCAGTGATGTCAAACAAAAGAAATAAAATTAAAGTTGAGATAAGGTGAAGATAAACTGTCATTAGAAGCAGTTTTAAAAGGTATCAAAAGGACAATTAAAGCAGCACGTGAATGCAATTTAAAGAAAGTTGCTGATTCCACATGCTTTATTTCCTTCAGCAGTCTTTGCAAGTAGTCCTGGAGGTAAAGGCATTGTGATGTTTAGATCTAGGCCTGGACAGGCAGGGGGATTGCACTAAGGCTGTGAGATAGCTCACATGGACTCACAGTGTTTCTCCTATGGGGCGAGAACTCGACTGTTTGGAAAGTGATCTGTAAAATCTTAAAACCAATCCTAAAATTTACAGGGAGCAATTGGAGAGAAACACTGGGATTGGGGTGATGCCATGCAGTCTGGTAAAACATTAAGATGCTTAGCTGCTGCTGTGTGAACTAGTTGGAGGAAAGAGAATGTCTCATGGCGATTTATCCAAATGTTTGGACATGAAAATCAAATTTATGCTAGCTGTAGATGCAAACATTTCCTAAATCCAGTAGGAGCCTCCTTATGGAATCCTCAGGTGTCAATCAAAAATCATCATGTCAGAGGTCAACAATACTGACCACTTCGTAAATAAGGCTGATAACAGCCAACCACTGTACACACATTCCTGCTGGCGGCCTGAGATGAAACAGTGCAGGAGCGTAGATTCAAACTGTCATCTTGATCATTCGAGTAACTGTCAGTTCAAGTGGAGAGACGGTCAACAATGAGTCATTTTACAGTCTGTCTGCACACACCCAACTCCCCTTCTCACGTGTATCATTTCCCCACCTTCCATCCTACAAGATCACTTACTGTAGCATACTGTATTACTTTCACTGAGCCGCCCACTAAATCTTTGACACATTTATTATGAAGCCCAATTCATGGATTCCAAGAAAGGGAGTAAAACACATTTGATTGTGTACCTACCCCTTCCTCAAAGCTCACTCAGCTTAGATCCCAAGAAATGACTTTGCTGATATGATACGGCGGTATTTGTGCTTGGGTTACTAAATAACTGAGTCAGTTAGACAGCTGTTATTGCTATTGCTAATGGCCCATAGCCATTAGTCATCTCCATAAAATATAATGAGTAATCAAATAAAACATCAAGCATACATCCTTCAAGTCATCTGAATGAGCAGTAGCCTCTTCATGGTGGATACATTTGTTACTTCTATGTTTATTTCCTGTTATAGGTATTGAATGAATGTTCTGACAGTCTTTCAAATGCAAAGTTGATGAAAGTCTTTCTAATCTCTTGTGATCTCACCCTCTAAGATCAAACATGATGTCGTTTTTCTTTTAATGATGAAGTGCAGCTGGGAAGGTTTTCCAAATTTACATTCATCAGGCCCGATTAACTGACCGGCAGCACTGCACGCGAGTAAAACAGTGAAACCAGAGACTGTTTGCATGTACAGTGGTGCCCTGGTGGGAAGATATCCCTCTGTCACCACCTGTCACCTTATCAGTGACTACATGGAAATGAGACCTTTATATATATATTGTGTATCTTAAGCACACTGGCTGATACAAAGGCTGTGTAGCTTGTGTGTCATTTGTGTTTAAATTCAGCTGGTGTTAGATCAAAAAGGCAGTTTCATTCTGTTTGCATTTACTTCACCTGCAGGGGCTTTTTTTTTAAGGGCACAGACTTGGATGCTGTTGACAAGAAAATTAATGTTGCTGTCATGTGAAGAATATATTAGACTGAATGTGTTTATTGTGCTGCAGGATGATGGGTGTATGCTTTGTGTGTGTGTGTATTTATGGGGGTGGGGAGACAGTGAGCACAGGTAGAAAGAGGCACGGAGGAACACAAAAAGGCAGAAGGGGTGTTGCTCAGGCAAAAATGTGTATTACTTTCCTTGAAGTTCGGAGGCGTTGTCCTCCTCCCCTTCCTCCTCCTCCTCCCCGCCTCAAGGCCAAAACTCTGTTGAAGCCATTTACATAGAGGGCTAAAAGGGGAGCTGACAGAGCAGGACAGGTGATACCGGCCAACAGATGCTGAGGAAGGACGACCCAGATCTGACTGACACAGCTAGCTATTACTCAGCCTTTGAACACACACACACACACCCACTCACACAAACAAACAGAGACATACCACAGAGGACAACGTGAGCCTGAGCGAGAGGCACAATTAACACCCCAAACTCCCTGCTGGGAGCTCCAGAGTAAGTTGGCTTTGACTCAAGAAAAATGCTCTGTCAAGTGCTGAGGGAGTGAGCTGAGCTCAGCCCACAAAGATCAAGACAGGATCATTTGACATCTTCATCATCTAGCAGGTAAACTGAACTCTTGCTCTACAAACCGCTTCGAGACTTTGAGCTTTTTATAACAGCTTGTAGCTCACTAATGTTAAACTCAAAGGCTTTAAATGTTGCACTTTAATATTTGTTTCCATTTGACTGTTTTCTTTAAAAGTAAAGACTTTAAATACTACTTATTGTCCTTGAATTAAACACAAGAGCCAAACTCCAGATTGTATAAGGTTAAGATAAGGTTCCTTTACCTGATCTCCAAACTGTATTGAACCTGTGTTACTATTGTAACACAGGTGGGCTACACCCTTCATAATCTGCTGTAGCAGCTGCACCAGTAGTTGTCTGTATATTCAGGTTCTCAGGTGTGTGTGTGTGTGTGTGTGTGTGTGTGTGTTGCTTCCTACTTTGTCCTTTGTGTGTACACGTTTCCTACTGCACAGATCTGTTTTTGCCCTGGCTAACCTCATATTCATTTAAACTGTCTCATGCTGTCCCCCCCGCCCCTGATTCAAACCGTAGATAGGTCGAGTTACATTTACCTTTCAAATTGAGAACAGGTAGTGCAGCATTATAGATGACAGTTGAGCAGCAGATGCACCCAGTTGAGCCTGACACAAAGAAGCGGGGGGGGGGGGGGGGGGGGGGGGGGGGGGGTAGTACTTTACATGCAGGTTGGGAAAAAAGCCTCTCATTTGGCTAACACACAAATAAGCTATAATGAAATAGGCCAGTGGGACAGGTGAGAAAACACACGTGCGATTGTTGTGCAATTGCGCGTAAAAGTGAAGGTCAAAGCAAAAGAGTGCTGAACAACAATAAAGATACCTGGCCATGTTTTGAAGTGTTGAAGGCTGAGCAACGACTGACTTTGAGTTAATATTTGACCCAATATCAGATTAGTCCCAAAGCCTTTTGCACAGCCTTTCCTCTACGTGAAGTGTTCTGCTTTTCATAACAGTCTGTGGCTGTTATTTAAAAAAAGCAATACTAGAGAGAAAAAAAAAAACAGTCAGCAGGGGTAAAAGTGTGTGTGGACACCATTCCCTTTTTGGGGGTTGTCTTGTTGTTTCCTCTCCAGTGCACCTGTTGTCACTTTTCATTTGCACTAATACAAGTGAAATGGATTCATAGTGGTTTCTGTTTCCTAACTGAACAGGCTGATATCCTTAAAGTTTAACTGACTTTGTGTTATACTGCGTTTTTCTAGCAGTGTACTTGGCCTACTAATACCTAAGCAGTGGCCACAGGGGCTGCGTGGCTAATGATAAACTCTAAAATATTACATTCTTTACACATTAACAGTTCCACATCTATGGAAACTTTCCAGAAGCAATTTTCATGTGAGCAGCTCTGTGAAGTGTCCTTAGAGCATTCCTTCTGACCAGCCAGCAGATTAAAACCTGTAAACCTTTAACCAACAAGTTTGTTACCAGATTACTGGGGATGGAGACAGTTGTAGATGTCATACAGGAGATATCAAACACACAGCTGAGACTTATCAGTTCAAATTTAGTTACTTTATTACTACATTCAAGTCAATTCAATTCAACTGTAGTTATATAGCACCAAATCACAACAAACAGTCGGCACAAGGTGCTTTATATTGTAAGGTAAAGACCCTACAATAATTACAGACCCCACAGGGAGCAAGCACTTGGAGATGACAGGAAGGAAAAACTCCCTTTTAGCAGGAAGAAACCTCCGTCAGAACCAGGCTCAGAGGGGGGGGCAGTCCTCTGCTGCGGCTGGTTGCGGGTGAGGTGAGAGAGACAGGACAACAGACACACTGTGGAAGAGAGCCAGAGATTAATAATAACTAATGATTAAATGCAGAATGCAAAGAGGTGAGTGAAGAAGAAAAACTCAGTGCATCATGGGAACCCCCCAGCAGCCTAGGCCCATTGCAGCATAACTAAGGGATGGTTCAGGGTCACCTGATCCAGCCCTAACTATAAGCTCTATCAAAAAGGAAAGTTTTAAGCCAGCAGTCTGAGAGTAAATTGCTCTATTGGGGGTGATACGGTACTATGAGGTCTTAAAGATATGGTGGGGCCTGATTATTCCTTGTGTGTGAGAAGAAGTATTTTAAACTCTATTCTGGATTTAACAGGGAGCCAATGAAGGGAAGTCAATATAGAGGCAGGGAGTTTGGGTGGGCTCATCAGAAGTCAGACAGTCTGAGGTGAACTTTGGTTTTTACAGTTTGAAACTTGTCCGGTTGGTCGCCATTGTTTTTGTTTTTGTTTTTTTTGTAAGACGTTGAGCTGGCTCTGTGTGTCTTTGAGAAACATAAAATACCTCATGTGAACCTCTATGTAGGTGTTTAAATATTTGCTAAAGCCTTATGTTAAACGTTTACCCACGTTCACATGTGTGTCATACATTCCATTGTTAATGTTTCAGATCCTTTTTTGTGTTGTTTCCATCTGTGTAGTCACTTTTGAAGCTACTTTATCAGCTGTGGTGACATTGAAATGAAATGAATTTTCAATTTGCTGCATCAGATACTAGTCACTGGCAGTTTAATGTTATCTGGAAGTCTTCTTCCTGGTATTGTAGGTGAGCCAGGCGTCCAGTAAAGTGCCACGCCCAAAAAGTAAATTTTGATTTGAATTAAAGGGACCCTGAGTCAGAATCTGTGCTTAAAGGAGTCTTTGAACAGATAAGATGTGTAAGTATACCGAGAAATCTCTACTAAAGCATGTTTGACTTCAGCAGAGATGTGGAGGGAGAGAGCTGTCTGTGCAGGAATGTCGAGGGTAGATGGAGCGATTAGATGGAGAACAAGCAGGGACTTTGTGTAGATGGGAGAACTGGGGCAAGACCAGCCCTCAGGGCGCAGAGAGGAGAACACCTGTGCGGACATCTTTCATCCCTAATGCACACACAGTCTCCCTCAAAATTAGTGACTTTTAATACCAGAACTACAACACAAACTGGAAGGTTATTTCCATGTAATATTACTATCGAGCTGACAGCATAAAACGAGGAGGCAAGACTTGAAAGTAAGCAGCAATTCTCTCATCAAGGGCTGGTGTCCTGCAGATGAGTTAGATCCTGCTCCAGGTCACCCACGGTGCCCTCAAACTTGGTATATTAGTTTCTGCACAGACGTAGACAAAAAGCTACATTAACAAAGCAGCCTGTGTGCATCCCTGATACTCACATACCCACAAAAATTGTTCATCACCTGCCAGAGGCAAGACACACCCAAGACCTCCCTGAAAGAGCTGTAGACAGACACTATCCATGCAGGAAAGCTACCACTTAAAAGATTCCTATACAATAGGCGGTGTAAACTCCAGGCAGTCACACAGAGACGCTCTCATCTCTTTGTGTACAAGCTAGCAAATATAATATATGGGTTAAAAAAATGTGAGTACACTAAGTCACATCCAAAATAAAACACACAAATGCAACAAAAGATATGTCACCACTCAACAGACATTTTTATATATAATATAAAATCCCATTACATTACAGATGAGGAAGGTAAAGCTCTTTTTGCTAAAGCCTGTTTTTGCACTAGTTATTAAACAACTATATTATCCTACAAGTGAAAGAATTATAACATTGAGGCAATACGCACAACTTGAAGTTTGCTTGCGCAGTCACCGGTTAAGTCACCGGTTAAATAAGTTATATTTTTATAGTCTCTGCAACTGATTAGAGATGTAGCATTATGCACTGTACAAAGTCTTGCAGTACTACGACACCCAGGAACAGGAGTGCATTCTCAAAACGGTCTGTGTGACTCATAAAATCGCACAGGTGCACCATACTTTCCATTTACGCACTGAGCTCTGAAAGTCTTTCACCCACTGTGAACATCTGATAACCCAGTTGGCAGCGACCAGGATGTTCGACAAATAGTGCTCAACAAATAACAAACAAGGGATTCTTGGGTTTCGTTGACTGACTCATTCACTCATCCTGCATTACAGCTGTAACCTGTACAGAGTGTTCGGCCAGCAGATGTTAATAATTTCTATGATTTATAGTGGAATTACAGGTCTTTTTTTATGGTTTGCTTTAGCTTTTCCTTAAGGCCTGATTAAAATGTTGTCATGACTGTAATATCTTTATACAGTTCCCCTGAGAACACTGTGTTCATCTACACTCACGCTGTACCTGCAGAAGTGCCCACTCTGTGTGAGGGGGCCGAGGACTTCTTTTCATTACTGTCTGGCCACTAAACTGACTCATATGTTTGTGCTTGTTGCATTGCAGCTTTATCACACAACACACTCGACCCATTTTGCATCATTCCTGAATTACTCACTGACAGGACAAAATCCTATCAGCTTTGTAATATTATCAGCACACTGAGTGAGGGTAAAAATAGTTGGGGCACTTTGTTGGCCTGACTGAAAACTGGTCTGCAGTTACTTGCAGTTTCTGTGACATTATTAGAAATATGAATACTAATCCATACATTTCCCTCCTTCTTTCAGGATATTCAGAGAGTTAGGGGCAGACCAATAAAACACCAGAGCCCAGAGGAAACTTGACAAAGGAAGTGAGACGTCAAACATTTCTAAAGATGGAAGAAACTCAGCAGGTCTGGCACGTGACGATACCCTCCCAGGAAGACGCTGGAGAGCTACAAAAAAAGGTGTCCGTAGCAAACCAGCCAGAGTGCTCCATCTGCTACAACACCTATGACAATGTCTTCAAAACACCCAAGCTGCTGCAGTGCACCCACACCTTCTGCCTAGAGTGCCTTTCACGCCTCAATGCACTGTCCAACCCGAACAAGAACGACAGCAACTCAGACCTCCGTTGCCCCGTCTGCCGTCAGGCCACCATTTTGCCAAAGGAAGGACCCCCGGCCCTGGCCACCAGCCGTGAGGTCCTCTGCGAGCTGCCCAGCCACCAGCAGCAGGAGGAGCCGGTGTGGCTGGAGGGGGAGAGGCTGTGCTACAAAAGCAAGCAGAATGGTAGCTCGGGGGACCCTGACAGTCCCACAGCATTCTGCATCTGCATTGACATTGGGGCCACCAAGAGGGATATTGCTCATAACGAGCCCCCATCGCGGCATCTTAGTGTGGTAGAAAGAGTGGCAGACTGCAAGAAGATGCTTCTCTTCATTATGCTCCTGGTGCTGCTCATTGCGGTTGTGTTGTGGCCTCTGCAGTGTGTATTCAGCACTGGGAATATTCGCTGCATCAGCGAAACACCCCATCCCACTGTCAGTACTACCCCCACCACCACTACCGAGGCCATTTTCAACGGACTGGCAGGATAAACTTTGAAAGTACCCTCACTTCACTCTAAATGGTTGTAATGTTGTAATGACACATTTGTACTGTTATGTGATGTTTTCATTTTTTTTTTTTCTTACCAAATTATTGTCCTTAGAAGTGTGCTTTGTTATTGGCACACACAAACAACATCTCAAATTTTTACTCTTAAAGGACCCACAAATATTAAAGCTTCTATGTGTAAGCTTTTTAGACATCTGGCTTCAGTGCCCCCCAGTGGTGGTTCAAAAAACTACATGGAGGCAGACAGGGAGAAAACTAACAATCACTGCAGCCATTTTCACTGGAGTGTCGTGCCATTGTGTTATATGACTCAAGAATTATTTAGATTTTTTTTTTTTATTAATGGACTGAAATTTCTTGTTCACACAGGCAAGAATATAAACTGTATATAAAAGATGGACGTAGCCACTGTGTCTGTAAAGTGAAGCCAATGTGGATGTTCCTCAGCCAGCAGGGACAACTTCCTACTCCTCACATGATTTATTACCTCATTTTCCTGAAGGCTTATCATATCAGACCCACTTATTATGTCTGTTTAAAAAAAAAAAAAAAGATGATGATGATGATGTTGGTTTATTTATTTATTTTTTTATTTTTCAAAATGGTAGTCTATGAACCAGCAGCTATGCCCATCTTTTAGAGTCTGTGGGAATGACACACAGTGAACACCAAACACCACACAGTGAAGCAAGATTAACACAAGCTGTACTTATTTAGTGGCACAAAAAGGTGAAGAATCTTTACACTTTAATCTGCACTTGTATTTATGAAATTAGATATGATTTTGCTGGCTGTTGATGGGCTGGAACACAGCAGGGTCGATTCGTCGTGGCGCAGAAACCGGCCGTCTCCAACCCAAACAGTGAAGCTTTAAAATGTTGGCATTCAGACGTGAAATTTGACCTTTGGTTTGCAAATGTGTGGCTGGCAGCACAGAACCTCCGCAAAAGAGAATGAATGTAGTGTTCCCAGTGCGCCGCTTAAAACTGTATGTAATGTGCATTTAATTGTTTAATTGTGTTTTCATAAGTCCTTTTCTACAAACTTTAAATTAAAAAAATAAAATGATCTCAGATCAGGATTGTGGAAAATAAAACATTTGAGGGAAAGTGATTGGGGTTAACTTTTGAGGGTCATCACATGTTGAGTGACGAGTTTCCATAGCTGACATATTCCCCACACACACACACACCACACACACACACACACACACACACACAAAGCTGCTCACACTCTTTTATGCTAATTAAAGCAAAGCATAGTCTCAGCATCAAGTTACCAAACCAACCGCTCGCTGTCCGCTGCTCATTCACTCCCCGTGTAACCATTAAACCATGCTCATAAAAGCCCGCTCCTCCTCTGTCTGGATAGGAAGCCGCCTTTATTTCTTCCTGGACTCGGCGTGTCACATGAAGGAAAACATTAGGCTGCGGGGCTTTCCAAAGCTCATGTGTCATATGAATGATAAGAGTTTAGGTTCATTTCTAACCTTCATTCAGAGGAAGGCATAAAAGAATAACTTCCTGAAGTACGAGCTGAAGCTGCCAGTAAACACGGTTAAACAATAAATCTGCATGAAAGACAAAAATGCTGAATCACAGCCGAATCAAAGTTGTTTCCTCTAAATAGAAGAAGACAAAATAAAGTCCTTGCATTAAAAAAAAATAACAGTTGGCAAAAATTTGTCTCTATAATTAAAGTGATCTTTTTTCCAGAAAGAAGCCTTTTATAATAATAATACATTTTTACCTACTTACAATAAAGAAGCATTGAACAGCCGATTTTTTTGTGACTGGCAGGAAAAGAAAACTGTCTCATTGAAATTCAGCCAGGAAAGCATTAATTTCACACTCATCAACTATTTTATTTGCTCTAAAGTTACAAAGCACATTTTCTTGAAGCCACTTCAACCATGAAACACTGGTGTTTTTCTGGGTCGGCTTCCCTGCCTTGCTTTTAGTATTAGTATTAGCAAGTTAGTGATCAGTGAGCAGCATTGAAATAATAAGTGGAGTGAGCAAGACGGAGAAGCACAGAAATGTATGACCAGTCATAAACACACCCCATGATTCAGCAGCTTGTAGAAACACCTTTAGCAGGAATTAAAGTAATTTTTTTTTTTATATCTTTATCAGTCTCTCACAATGTTGCTTCTCTTCATTGAGGTTTGCATTTGTTTATGCACAGCTCTCTTAAGATCCCACCACAGGTTGAGGTCTGGACTTTGACTGGATCACTGCAGCACTTTGATTCTTTTCTTTTTCATTTTGTTGTAGATTTTGCTGCTGTGCTTGGGATCATTGTCCTGCTGCATGACCCAATTTCAGCAAAGCTTCAACTGTCAGACAGATGGCCTCACATTTGACTCTAAAATACTTTGGCATACAGAGGACTTCATGGTTGAAAAAGACTAAGGTGCTGAGGGCCTGTGGCTGCAAAACAAGCCCAAATCATCACTCCTCCACCACCGTGGTTGACAGCTGCTGTGAGGTGTTTGTGCTGATATGCTGTATTTGGCTTTTGCTAAATGTGGCGCTGTGGATTAAACACCCCCACTTTGGTCTTGTCTGTCCAAAGGACATTGTTCCTGAAATCTTATGGTTTGCTCAGATGCAGCTTTGCAAACCTGAGCTGTGTTGCTATATTTAATTTTTTTGTTAGAGAGAAAGGAGGATTCCAAACAAGCCAGACCTGCTGTAGAGTCTGAGATGTAGCTCTTGGGGTTTTTTTGCAGTTTCTCTGAGCATTGTACTGTCTGACCTTGAAGTGAATTCACTGGGACGTCCACTCCTGGGAAGACTGTACTGAATGTTTTCCCTCGTGGATAATCGTTCCCACTGTAGAATGATAGACTGCATATTTTTTGGAAATGTCCATATATCCTTTCCCAGATCTCTAAGATCACTGATCAGCATTGTGTTAACACACACCTGAATGCCCCAGACCGGCAAACTGCCAAAACATCTGCTTTTATAAAAAGGTGCTCACACTTGCAGATGATCAATTAATAAAGTGGATTTGATTAGCAGCTCCTGGATGCTACTTATCCTCTGAATTCCTATGGAAGCAGTCAGGGTGCGCCTTGTGCTTTTGCATTTTGGATTCATTTTTGTTAAATAATGACGTAATATGTAATATGTCACATACTGTTGTTCATCTGACGATGTATTTAAATGATTTCAAGACCATGTTAAAGACTTTCTCCTTTCCCAAACTGGAAAAAAAAGAAAAGAATCAAAAATCACATTTAACTTTCTATAGTGCCATCATAGATTTTTATTAAACTATGATAAATCATTTTGATGCCATTTCTGACAGATCATTGTGTCAGCAGTTAGAGCCTATACAGCAAAAAACAAGGCGTCTGGGTGGAGCCAGTGCAAGAAAGAGAGCAAGAGGGAAGAGCCTCCACTGAACAACATGGGAGCACTTAGTATACCACTACTCATTTCAGGCTTACTGCAACCAACAGAGGAACAGGGTATCAAAACAAAAAACACGTCGACATCATGTTCAAGTAAATGTAAGATGACAAGCAGAGAAAAAAAAAAAATCGTGTTACCTCTGCAAATCTCCGTGTATGTAGGTACAACTCCGAGCCAGAATTTTATCAATGGTAAAATTACACAGATTAAAAAAAAAAAAAAAAAGTCAAATAAAAATACAAAATGCAAGAATGAATAAAACAATCAAAAACTATACAATCACACAAATGAAATGAAATAAACACAGATGGCAAAAATCTAGTGCACTACCAAAAAAAAAAAAAAAAAAAAAAGCTGACAAACATCCACACAGCCTGAGGCCAAAGGTTCAGCAGTTTCACGCTTTCAAGTACTGATGTTTCACCAAATCATAAAAACAATCTGACCAATAGAGGCAAAAGAAAAATACAAAAAAGCAAAACAAAAGAAAAAATCCTAAATTATCTCCACCGATCATAGTTCAGGAACATGAAAACAAATCCACAAGTCATTTCTCATTCATTGGACAACAATCACAGTTCAGGAAGGAAACAGAAAAACAGGAGGGTTCAACACGCCGTCAGTGCTCAAATTCAACGGACGGACAGGTGGTGCAGCGTTTTCTTCACCCACAGACATACTGTAGGTCTTCACCAACACGTGGCAGCAATTCAAAAGACATACGAGTTAACCATTCAAAAAATAATTATTTGATTGTGCTTGGCTGCATTATAAATTGTGTTGGTAAAAATCACGAGCTGCACCTTGTGGAAGCACACCATCAAACATGGAGTCCAGCTGAGAGTGTCCGCGACCTGGTTAGTTTCTCTTGGCAGAGGAAGATGAATGGTGTGAACACTCGTAACGAGGGCCACTCATTCACACATTATTTTGATGCTTAAATTAAAAGAAATATTTTTTTAAAAAAAGTGGACTGAACATATTATCATGGGCATGTTCAAAACTGTCAGACATTCAGTAGTTTGTTTTCAAAAAGGTTTTTAGGACACTGAGTCACTACAATTTAAACCACCGAGGTCAGACTTCCAACACGTCTACACTTGTTTTTGCGCAGGATATTTTGGTGCCGGTTCTTGAGGCTAAAAATAGCCAACAATCTGCTGCACAGCACACTGGCAGCGGCACCACCGTCTTCCTTATCACATCAATGACGTCAGCTTACTCTCTCTGCCATCATCAAGCCTGGATTATGGCCATCTTCTAAATTACTTTTTGGAGACAAATCTATTCTTCAATCTCAGGGCGATTACAGTGGGCCAGATGGCTATGTGCCGCACTGTAATCGCCCCCCTTTCCCTCGTCTCTTTGTGACGATCTCCCCTGACAGATGTTGAACAGCATCAGACCCGCTGATTAACAAGGACGGCCAGTCAAACTAAGCTGCGAGACGGCGGTCGGCAGAGCACGACTCCAACCACCCGTTCAGGAATCCTTTCCGCCTGGTTTCCTGTCCAAATAATTTTAATTTCAAATGTCGAGAAGTGATCTCTTCCACCACAGCGCATCTTTATAAATATATATTTAAATAAACATTAAAATATAACCATTATACCAACAGCATCAATAAAAAAAAAAAAAAAAGACAAAAAAAGATGATTCAGAGGACAGAACAGACCCAATTTTTGTGAATGACTGTTCTTTAAGTGGAACCACTGGAGGTCGTGTTCATATGACAGACAGGACAGATGGGATTCGTCCCTGCAGTAAATACAAATCGCCTCCAATTTTATTAAACAGTGGATTGCATTTGCAGCTATTAAGATTATATACAACTCTTTCACTATACAACACTTTGATATATGCAAATAAAACTGTCCACTTTACAACTTAAAATTGCAATTTCATTAAAAGGAGGGAGGGGCTTGCTTTGCCCTTCTTGTGACTAGGGTCATGAAGCAGGTCATGTAACTGCCCTCGCCATCACTCAGCATTAATAACCACCACAGCTGGACAGGCAGAAAACATTCAAAAACAGTCTTAGAATCCAATTCAGATGACAGCCAGCAAAGACTGAGAAAGCGATAACTGAGTGACTCGGGGCGGCGTGCAGACAAACAGCTTAGTTTTGACCTCTTCCCTTAGTCCCACACAGCTCCGTTCAGTTCACTTCAGGTCGGGACAGGCTCCACATTTAATAACTGTCACCCTCACGTCAACTTGCAGAGTAACAGTAGGTTTGGGTTGTCTAGGTTACAGACGCATCCTGTGACAAGGCACTTGTGCTGGTTAAGAAAGGGAGAGGCATTAGCACGGGAGGGAGGAAAAAGGGTGTGCGGGGGGGGGGGGGGGGGGGGGGGGGGGGGGGGCTGAGTAAGGGCACTATGCTGTGGACTCCGCAGAAGTCCAGACAGAAAGAAGTCCAGCAGGACGGCGGCAGCACACTGGTCAGCTTGCCGCCTTCAAACCAGGCCAAGATCCAGCAATGTGGAGTGTACCGAGCGTGGAGCCCCCAGTGAGGGATTTTCAGGTGCTGAGAAAGTGAAGGAAACACAGACATGGAGACAAGTGGAGTTAATCACTGTTATCACTAATGATGCAATTCAGGTAATTTCCACCTGCCAGTTTATCTCACTGGGAAGAAAGCGCACATTATTATTTTTTAATAAACATTAATTTAACAAGGAAGTGAAATGCATGAGAGTAAGACTCTCTTTGGGGGGGGGGGGGGGGGGGGGGGGGGGTCCTGGGCCCAGACAGGCAGCATTAACTTTGGTACCCAAGTTTGATCCTAGGAACCCCTCTTACTATGAAGCAACACTGCTAATGCCTGAGCCGCTGTGCTGCCATAGAGCAGGAGCGTCTCTAATGCCGTCAGTCTTTTTGGTAAGGATACTGTTTACTTATTCATTCTTTGCTTTTTATGACTGCAGAGGAAGGAAAGTGCACAATACATCGATGTTCAGGAATATATCTGTCCACTGCGCTGCTCTTTGACATGTCTTTTTCAGTGGAGACCTTCAAGCAGAAATAGGTGCAGGTATAAGTGCACCCATTATTATTTCATTTCATACATACTGCATGCACAATCACACCAGCCTGCCACGAACACTGATGCACAACGTAACTCAAAGTTGGAGGCTTCCCATGAAAATCAGCCAAAGGGAGTTAAATGGAAGTTTGGAAAAAGGTTTGACGTTAAGTTTGAACTAAGAAAGACACAGAGGGGCTCAAAAATCAGACTGATTGTTAGTCCTTTATTTTAAGCATTTTAAAAAACACAAAGAACTGCTTTAAAATGTTTTGATATGATTCCTCAAAAAACAAAATGCCAGATTCATTTAACACACATTTTCAATAAATTCAGCAGTAATTAAAACCATATTCAGGATCTGTCTTGTGCTGGTGACTGCAGAATCAAAGCTATGATTCATTCCCTGTAACACTGCCGGCTTCCCTGTCTACTGTGCTATATTAGTCACTGAGACAGAAAAGAATGACAGTGTGAGAACTGAGGTTGATTAGAATTTGAAATTAAATTCAATCTTTTGTTGCTTTAAAAAGGAGCGCTGCTTTTCTTTAAAGCCAACTCAGCTGCTTCTGGCTAACCTATAATTTAAAACTTAAAAATATAAGAACGGCACCTCTTCTGCTTACATAAGGAAAATTAATTCGAGACACTGGAAGAAATTGAACTTTCCGCCATAAGTGGAAGAACACCTCGAGTTTTGATTTTAGCTGAAACATCATATTCTGACACATCAGCTTTAAGTTTTCAGGTTTTTTTTCCCCCCACCAAAAGCCACATTTACACATAATGGAATCCAACATGTAAAACCAGCAACGCTTGTGGCAATTTCCTAAATTGATCAAGGTGGAAAAGGAAAAGAAACAATGAAACAAGAGTTTGTTTTTTTCCCCCTCTAGCAAAGGGGATAAATTTTGAAAAACCTGGAAATAAAATCGACAGACACTTACAGAGAGAGGCAGACAGAGAAGAGGAGGTCCACAGCGCCAATTTTACCTCCTGGTATTACTGCTAAAAGACGTCTGAGGGCTTTTGAAGTTTATGTTCTCGTACACACTCGACGAATCGTCGTTTGTCAGCCTAAAAGAGAAAATATTCACTGTGAAAATGAGACATCAAACTCGTTTTTCTGCTATAGTCCTGTGATGACATTTTTGAATTGTTGTGTGTGTGTTATGCTTACACAGAAGAAGAGCGGGAGGAGGCCATGTTGTGCTTGGGCCTTGAGTTGGTCACTGGCGGATATTTGATATTGGAATATTCTCGCTCTTTCATCTTATTCCTCTGAAAAGTGGCAAAAATCAGTCAGGGCAGTTTAGCCTGACACACCGAGCTCACTCAACAAGCCCAGACTGCCTCCACATTCAGTGAATGAGCATCTGGTAAACATATATGCTGATGTTTGCCTCTCTGCTCTAGCTTTCAAAACATAACCCACAGTACTGGCCTGCAGACTGATTTTATATATCTTCATTGCCCTTTCAAAAAGCAGTATTTCTTTTCTGCAGTACCTGCTCTTCCTCCAGTCTCTTCTGAACTGTGTCTATGTACTGCTGCACAGCCATGTAGATGAACTTGTACTGAGCCTCTGTTTGCACCATGCCCGATCTCTGCTGCCGTACCCTCTGGATGGTCTTCGGGATGTCGATGTCACAGTCGAGACCTAGAAGACGCAGATCGAGAGGTTAGCAGAGACGGCGTGCAAAGACTTGAAGGAAGATTCAAAATCCAGAATGTTTGATATCTGAGCCTCGTACCTTGGCGATTAATAACGTCAATCAGGATGTCAATGACGATAATGGTGCCAGTTCTGCCGATGCCTGCGCTTTAGAGAGAAGAGAGTTTAAAGTCAAAACCATGCGTAGTTCCAGTACTTGAAGAAATCAAGCATGATTATCCAGGTGAAAAACACACGAGAATATTTGAGTTGATTTAAAGTGTTACTGCAGCATTACAGGGTAAGAAGCTGCAATGAAAACTGCACAAAAGTTTACAAATTCTGGGTTTTCACTTGCCAACAGCAATAAAAGTTAACAATCTGTCTGCTAATGCAGCCTCTAAAGACAAAAGTAAAAATGTTTTGGTGCTTCCAACGTGGTCAGCAGAAATCAGAGCCAAGATTCACGCCCCATGCTCCACTCACTGTTTACAAATGCAGAGTTTAACGTATGCTAACAAGCTGAATTGTCAGACAACTTTTAAGACTGAAAAACCAGAATATGAACCAGTGAGTGACATGAAGCCAACCCCTGCTCAAACATGATTGTTAGTGGTGCTCTGAAGCAGAAACAGGAAACTTTCTGGTATCAGAAATCTTGTTCTTTCCCTACAGTTGTGCATTTGCATAAGCAGATATCCATTTATAGAGACTGATTTATCTGAAGTCAGCTGACCACTGCGTGTCACAGGCAAGTCTGCTCTGTCGTTGTGTTTGTAGTATATGTTTGGGTGGGTGTGGTGAAAGAGATGGAAGAATACCACACTGATAAACTGATTAAAACACTTGGTATCAGCATAAAAGACATAAAGCAGAAAACTATTTGATAAACACAACTTAAAGTCTGAAAATATTTTTTATCACAACAAAATTGGATTTTATCAAAACACTGAGCGCATCACGACAGTTTTTGCACCGTTAGTTCCTCCAAATCAACCTGCTGTTATTAAGAGCATGTGTGTTTGTACTACTCGTAACTTTGTGGTCTCAGGGACACTGAGCTTTAGTGTGATAAGAATATGTTAACTGGCATAAAGTTTCTCACAATGTGGCTGAATTGGCTGAATTAGAATGAAAATTTAAAATAGACAAGCTTAACTAAACTGGCATTAGATTTACTCTAGATTAAGAACCTCAATCATAGCACACCCAAGTGGTCAACTGAAATAAAATTTGACAAAATCCTACTCTCACAAATGAAATCTCAGGGAGCAACATTTTAGACACTTACAATTAACCCTTAAAAAAAAAAGCACAGGAGAATCATGGAAAAGTCAGGTATCGGCTGAATAGGAAAATCTGGCTGGGTGCAGCCTGCTTCACATAAATTCTGTAGGTTCATACTTTCGTAGCACATCTACTGGATTCAGATCTGGTGGCTCGGGCGACTGCTGAAATCCACTGATCTGCCTCGTGCTTGTGAAACTAAAGATTTCTGATTCTGAGAAACAAACAGCTGTAAGGAGCAGTTATCTATGTTCATTGTATTTTTTTAAGCATTCTGAGTAAACTCTAGAAACCACCAGGAGTTTCAAAAATAGTCAAACCAGTTGCCCAGCATCAACAGTGCTACCGCAGTCAAAGTCACCGGGATGCCATATTCCCCCATTTTGATTTCAGCAAAACTGAAGGTCTTGACCTGCATCTTCATCTAATTTGGTGCACTGCAGTGCATGACTGGCTGATGGGGTGCCTGCATAAATAAGCAGATGCTCCTAACACAGGTGCTTTATGAGTGTGTGCACAGAAGAGTGTAACAGTTATTTTCAGTGTTGGAACTATAAATCAGATCATGTTTTAACCTCAGTCATTAAGTTGCAATCCAAGCAGAACTTAAGGCGGCTTTAGGCCTAAACTATAAGCATCCCATCATAAAGTATTCCCCCTTCCTCCTAGTCATACCTGCAGTGGACGATGATGGGCCCAGTGTGTGGAATGGTGCTCTGGGTGCGGTTGACCTCCTCTAGGAACCAAAGGACACCTCCAGGCTCATTGGGCACCCCATGGTCTGGCCAGCTCAGGTACTGATAGTGCCAGATGTACCTCACAGGTTCCTTCTATAAAGTGAAAAAAAATAATGAGCTGAAATTACCAAAGATTTTAAAAAAAATTATTAAATAAATAAAATTAGACAAGCAAATTACATGATAATCTGTCCTTCCTAGAACTAAGGACATTCCTCTCCATTTTTCTTTAAGTTATTTTTGTGTTACTCAATTTGACCAAATCAGCCTGATGAGACTTTGGTACACGTGCTTATTGAGAATCACGATAGTTACTTCACTGTGAATTTCCATTAACGTGTTGTTTGTGTTTCACTTATTCTGAACAGTTTAAAATCTTGCTTCTGAATAAAAACTGAACTGAAACATACAAACCCACTCTGGAAACTAACTGGAACTAGACTGAAATTAAAAGAAAAACTCAAAGATAAATCAAAATGAAAACCATGTAGAGAAAAGAAAAAATAACTATGAGCTAGAGGGGATTCCATCTCTATTACTATAGTCCACCTAACATCCAGACTGTATGTCCAGATACCACTGAAATGTTCAAAGTTGCTCCCTTTAGATCATATTAAAACTGCCTGCCTGCTGAGATCAAAGCAACAGCCTCTAAGCTTTCATTTGTGCACACAGGAAAAAAAAAAAAAGCAGCCACTCTTAACTTTGATAATCACTGTATACACGCACCAACAAACACGGCATTAAAGAAAACTGAGCACTGGATTGTGGATCCACGCATCCGCAAGTGCAAGCTTGTGGTGAACGAACACGTGCGTGTCTATCGTTAGATAATCTGACCTCAGGTCAGTGGGTCAGCTCAGACTGAGGACAGAGCTTTCCGTACCTGGTCCAGACGTGTGACCTCCAGCTTCCTCAGGATATAGTCTTGTGCTGACTGCTCGTCCATGTTCCTCACCAGCACCTTTCCGAAGTCCTTAGTGGCATGAAGGTCTGGCCAGTAACGGACACATTTGTTCTAATTCAGAGCAAAAACAGAAGAGTTAGTTTGCCAACCAATATAAAGGTGGTGTAGTTGCAGCACCATAGCTAAGAGTAAGATGTACATACTTCCTAATATTCAAGTCAAAGCGTAGAAACGCGTGACAGATTTTAAATCATGTCTTCATTAATGCCTTTAATGTCTTAAAATTTCATTTCCAGCAAAAAAAAATGCTGGAAATGAAATTTTTGATACTAAATTCCCAGGGCATGGCCTTCAGACACCTTTTGATGTGCCCTCTTTAATGAAAAATACCACTGTGACTGGTGGGTATTAGACCATTGAAAGAACCAGCTCATCTCAAGCAGCTTTTCAATCAGCTTACATGTCATACTATCCTTGTCGGCCATCTCTCTACCCACCCCCACACTTCACACACGCCATCATCACCACTACATGACCGCCAATCTCTCTGTCATCTAATAATGCCTCATCTGAAAATGCTAAACAAAAATGGCTGACAGCAAAGCAGATGTAAGAGAATGCCAGGATTTCATACTGGATAATGCAGAAATGTGAGCATTTTAAATCAAATTAACGATGCTGTCCACTGAAACCAGATAAAAGAAAATGTTAAGCAAAGAAAAACTTGCTCAATAGAAATAATGTAGAAAATCATTCTCATTATATCAGTTCCTTTAAGTATCTTGTCCACAGAACTGTTCACTGCTCCACAGGCCCTCTGCTATAATGTAAAGCTGCAGGTCTGCAGGACTTTGCTGCAAACTGCTCACCCGTCCTCGTTCCATCTCCTTTGTGGTCATGACAATGACGTGTGTATTCTCCTGATACACCATCTTCCAGAAGTCAATGACTGTGTTCTGCAGGCACCCTTGGGTGGCAATGAAGACTTTGCCCTGCTCCACATGACGTCCATCTTCATGCATACTCTGTGGATGGACAGCACGGATGATTAACTATGCTCTGCATGAAGTATTTTATCATGATGACGAGAGCTACAAGAGCATGGAGTGATCTAGAAATAAAAATGCAAGTTTCATAGCTGAGAGCAAATGTTCTTCAAGTGCAAGGAATGCTGCTTATTACGACTATATTTTAATAATGCCTTTGTTGATACATTTATCGAGTGCTGAACAGACTCACTCTGATATAGTTGGCATTGATGTAATCTGAGCCAGGAACATCTGGATCCATTTCCCTGATTTCAACACGTGTTGTGTCAACTGAAAACACAAAATAAAAACTATTAGTACACAACAAAAAGTCTACAGCTTCATGAGACCACACTTGATTTTGCACCTTCCCCAAATGTAATGCCAAGTGCTGGGCTGTGAGCTAAAGCAAAATCTACAATCTCTGCTTAGGCCTCTACGTTGGCTTTTGTCTATTTGTGTCACTTTCCACAGGAAGTTGGAGAGACAGGAAATGGCAGGTTGCTGCGTGACTCACAGGGGAGGATATTCTTGTATCTGTTTTTACTCTTGTTTTCTGGCTTTTGGCCCTCTTTCCGGGGATACAGCAGTTTGCACTCCTGCTGCTGAAGTACCTGAAGATTGACAGCAAGAGGAAAGAGAAAAAAGAAAGAGTTGCAGGAAGTTTCAAACAAAACAATATGCACTAGAACACAACTCAATATTGTGAGGACACCGTTTACATATCAGCTACTCTAGATTAAAGTTTAAACAGTGTAATGGGCATTTACTACAGCAGAGGTCACCCTGGAGTGGAACAATGAGAAAAACTGCAGTATTCAGACGGTACAATGAAGAGGAAGTGTTTCAGTGGAGTTCTCTATTATTACAGCAGAGTTCTTCATTTATACTTGCAATTAAAATTTATTTTAGATGCCTGCTCTTCTTTTGAAGGATAGAATATGTTAAACAATTATTACATCAATCTTTATTTCATTTACCGTAATAATAAAAACCACAAATACAAAGCCAACAGGACTAGGTATTATTCTTGCATTGTTTTCCTGATTTGATTTCCAAATAGCCTACACTGTGCAGCTAGTTGTATATATTTTATTCTCTCTCTCTGTCTCGCACTCGCGCTCACACACACACACACACACACACACACACACACACACACACACACACACACACACACACACACACACACACACACACAAATAATGCAAAAACCTATTTAATTCACTGGGAAGCTGAGACCCGTCTCACACGGATGACCAATAACAAGTCAAACCTGCACTGGTACTGGGCCAATAAATATGAGATAATAACTACCTCATATACCCCAACACAATAGAAATGGTTAATATTAACGGCCTGTCAGTCAGTTGCATGAAAATGACATTACAGGAACATGAGTGTATAACACAAGATAAGCTAAGCTTCAGCCAATTTCATTACTCAAAGGTTAAGACAGCAGAAATACATTTACATTTCCCATGACAGACAAGCTAACAAAACAAAACAACACAAAACCCCCCCAGCTTTAAATGTACACAAAAGTACTACATTCCTATACTCTAGACTTCAAATTTAAATAATAAAACAAAAATTTGGCATTTATGCTTCTTTCTTAAAATATACTGCAGTGATGAAAAGCTGGACTCGCAGGGTACAGATGGTACTCAAAAGGGTAACAAATCAGTTTCCTCAGTTATGTCAAGCCCATGTGACTCAAACCATTAGGCTATTAAACTGATTTAATCAGACTAGGAAATAAATTTCCCTATATTTTTAATGACTCATAATTGAATGGTGTGACTCTGGCAGGCATGGATGGATGGATGGATGGATGGATGGATGGATGGATGAAATCTAGTAATGATAGTTTATAAAGGTACAGACCTCAAATTCTTCCCAGAATCCTTGCTTGGGTTTCTCAGAGTTGTCTGCTACTTTGTTGAGCTCTCGTACCCGGTTTTCAATGTTGGCAGCATTTATCCTCGTGGCGTTAAAAGGCTATCATTGCCGCAACGGGACGAGAAGATTAAAGATCCGATCAATCAACAGACAAAACAAGCTACTCTGAATTAAAAAAAACATTTTCACATTAACCTTAAAATTTGAACTCAATTCATGATTTTAAAGACTGGATGTTTTAATTTGTTAAAATACTTCCATACCTGTTTGAGGTGCACTACAATGCCACTTTTTTCCACCATGGGGTTCTTTTTATAGTGCTCCACCAAGTCAGCCAGGGTGTCAAACCTCTCTCCACCACCCACGTCATACTTGCCATCCTGCTGAGGACAAAAATCAACACTTCAACTACTTAATAGCTGGCCTGAGGAGTTCCTAGAAAGAAAAAAAATGACCTAGTTAAAAATACAGACTGCTGAGGTCAAACTAGGATGAGTAGGCACTGTAAGCCACCAGACTCAAGCCACATAAACAATACCCAAAATCCTCCTTAAAAAGATTCTGCACATTCAGCTTTCCTAAAATTAAATATCCAACCTGGTAGTGTATCATCACGTGGGTGACCTTGGTCTTGCGGTCCACATTATCGTGTTTCTCCTCATTAGTGAGAACTGAGAGGACAAAGTCTCCCGGTTTACTCTGGCTCTCCCGTACCAGAAAGCTGCCAGCTTTGCCTTTTTCTGTGAGAAGTTTCTCTGCATCTCGACCAGAGAGGTGCCCATGGTACCACCTGGAGAGGAGTAAGAGAACTTGATGAGAGTCTGGAAACAATAATCAGAGGCAAGCTGAAAAGTTGAAAGATAGCAGTATGTGAAATGTGAGATTCTCTCAAAATTAAACTCAACTGAAAAGATCCTGAGAACTATAAATCCTGATCATGCTTTTGGCAGCCAAATTTTTAAGAGTACTAGATCATCATTACTGCATGTTTTATAATTGCTATTTAAATGCTGTTTAATGTAATTTTAATTGCAATCAAAAATAATTAGCCCTTTTTAAGCACTGTGCCTAAATTCTCTCCATTTTGAAAACATTTACTGTGGACTTCACACTAGCTGGTGGTCACTACAACCGCAACAAATAAAGATGACAAATAAAAACTTAAGGCAGATGAGACATTTTCAATAACACAATGCATATTTGCCTTTTTCTTTTCTGTTTCTTTGTGTGTGTGTGTGTGTGTTTTTTTTTTAAACTTCAGTCAGGCCTTATTTACCATCAGTTTCTCCAAATAGTATAGAGAGTGAAAATCAGCCTTTGGGCGAATGCTGTTGCAAGGTAGACAGAGTAAAAGTCAAGTTTAAAAAAGACAGCAATTTGACCAACTGAGGAGGAGGATAAGTAATACGCTTCCTGTTTCAAAGGAAAAGTTCCATATTGTACCTTTGAGGGTTTAGCATAATGCCTGTCTACACTCGTATAGTGAGCGTAGACTCCTACTCAGGGGTGATAGCGTCTCTTATAGTACAGCTGCCTCACTCAGTTACTGATGTTAAGATGAAAAACTTGCATGTCTGCATTTATTTTCCTGTGTGGTGAGCAAGAACACGCAGGAAGCTCTGACAAGAGATGCATGTAGAATGGAAAAAAACCACATAAACCAAAAGTATACATCACAAGTCATCCTTAGACCTAAAAAGAAACTAGATATACACACTGCAACGTGCAGAAGTGTTGAAAAGGGACAGTAAATAGCCCCCTCAGCAGAAAAATGTATTAGATTATAGTTTTGTGCAAATTATGACAGAAATATGACCATGTAGCTTTCTAAAAAGCTTCCTGGAAATGTGTGAGTGCATGCATGGATTCCTAGCATTAATACACCAGATGAAGAAGTCTCTTATTTCAAAGAAGTGTGTGTAGGTGTGATGAAGTTTAAAGCTGCGTCCAACCCGTGTACACACCCTAAAGGATGTTAGTGTGTATGAGTATCAGCAAAAAAACAGCAGCACCACCAACTTAGTTTGTTCAACTGCACATAATGCGACTGCACATAATGATGTACAGAATAGTGCATTAGCTCTACATATAGTATGTGTAAACATGTATTATGTACTGGTACATAATGAATTAATGGCCGATCCCCCCACCACCCCCCACCACTCTACTGAACTGTTTGCTAAGTGGTGATTTGAACCTAAATTATAATTTACAGTATTATATTTAATGTTACCTGATATTTGCTGTGCTGTTTTTATGCCATTTGAGATTCTGCTTTTGCTTTGAAATATTTTGCTACATAAATTTACAATTAATATAAAGTCTTCCATATCTTAACACAGATTTGTAGCAATGCATGTAAAAGTTAAGTTTCTAAAGACATGAGATATCTGAATTTAGTTTTTATTATGTCGATGATAAATTGATCTGTAAATATTAAGCTTGATATACATACTGTTCTAGTGTGTTTGGTGGCTTTCTTATCCAACTTGTAAATTCTACACTGAAAAGTAGATTACAAAAAAATGTAATGCTTAACATTTAATATAACAATATTCCTGACTGAAAAAAAGAAAAGAAAAAAAAATTCAATATTTTGCCCACAGTGGGTTTTTTTTTTTTTGGGGGGGGGGGGGGGGGGGGGGGGGTGTTGACATATCCAACAGAATTCAGACCTTAGCTGTACTGGTATTTCTCAGCGGTTTAACTGCTTCTCCTGACAGGAAGAGGCCTAATAGTTTAACACCCTGAAGCATAACAATAAAAGTGAACTGTCTGTAGTCAGGAGTGAACTTTCATACAGTTAGCAGTCTTTATAAACTACATCAGGCTGACCTCAGAGCAGTTTATATGCATATTTCCACACAGTGTTAGCTCTATGCAAATGTTATTTATTTGCACTTGTGGGCATTAGTGTGCACATTTACTGGCACCTCTCAGACGTGGGGTCCTTGCAGTTGAGTGGATACTTGAGCTCGATGACATGGCCGTTCCTCTCACGCAGGAGGTCCTGTTGTTCGGTGTAATACTGCACCAGCTCGGCCAGCGTGGCGAACTTCTCGCCTCCGTACAGGTCATAGTAGTCACCCGTGTTCTGGATCTTAATGTGGGTCACCTCATTGTCACGCCTGAGAGAGAAAACAGAGGGAATTCAGTCAATTACCATTTATTTATCATGCATGTAAACAGCAGTGCACTCACTCTAAAGTAGTATTTTTTCCCTTTGGAATTTTCCCTTTTTCACTGGTACCCTGCAGAAATGTAGGCACTAAACACATAAACAGCCACCTACACAAATGCACAGAATATATACTCATGAGAAGAGGGAGGGAAAAAAAAAAAAAAAAAAAAACACAAACATGCCCACACTCAAAGCATTAATGTATACACATGATAAATTCTCCTGCTTATCAAGCAAACTGCTCCCATTTTAAGATTTTCAGTGCTATCATTTCACCTGTGCTTACCTCCACTTATCTACAAACTGTATCTATGCAATACTGGAGCCTTTCCAAAGTTGAACACATTGTTTTATATAATAAAACAATATAAATGTTAAATATAATTATATAAACATTTCTCCATGTGTAGAATTATACATGAGCGACAAGCTATTTCAAGACAATTAAGATGAGCAAAGCAGCAAAAAGGTGCAATTAAACTGATGCATTTTTGTGATAGCAGCACACTAGAAAAGACATGCATGCAGCTGGCAAGTTTAAAGACTGATAAGCCACAAAACATTTGACATCACTTTGCATATTCAAAGTCCTCTGGCTGGTTTGAATAGGTGCATGTGAATGTGAATGGAGACTGACTCACACATAAACACATATGCTGTTCTGAACTATAATATATCTGCCTGGAAGCAAGTAAAGAACTGCTAAATGTACTCTGTAGATGGCAAATGATAAAGTAAATTTACATAGCAGTGATTCAGTCCAACTTTTTTTTCCCCAAGAGAGAAACAAAACATTTTGTAAACATATTAAGTAGGACAACACACACGCACACACACACGCATGCACACGCGCACACACCAGATTTAGGAACCACTGGGGAGATAGTCAGGCAGTACAGACTATCTATCCGATCTGCAGGTTGAGATGCAACAGCTTCCTCTCTCTTTTAAAGTGATTATCAGTTAATGGTCATATCAAATAGCACAAAGCCCATTTCCCTCCATCACTTTTTGGTTGTCCTAATGAATTTCACATTCCTTTTTTTCTTTCTTTCCATCCTCCCGCTCAGCATATCAGAAATCCTCTCCTCCATTCTTGTGTTTATCTGTCCTATAATGCATCTTTCCCTCCACTCCCCTCTCTCAGTGTTTCCTGGTAATTGCTTCATGGCTCTATTAGTGGCTGTTGGCAGGATGCCACAAGTCTATAGCTGTGTTACAGGTCCCTCCTCAACTCTCAGGCCAAAGCCCCCTTTTCTCTAAGAGTTTAACACCATTAACGCTGGAATGAGGCAAACACATCCTAATACATTTTCATTCTTTTCTCTCAAACGCTGACATTTTGTAAGAAATCCATACAGGTTATCAGTGTTTCAGTTGTTTTTCCATTAGAATTCAGAAAGGTAAGGACCACATTAGTTTTGTTTGTCTCTGGATCACTCCTGACTATCCCAGTGCATGGCACATTACCTAACACTGTTAGCATTCTGAGAGAAGGTGTAACTATAATTGCTGACATTCACAATCATAAGTTTATAACCATTTAGTAATAACTCTGAACCTCTGAAATAAAGGATAGATTATCAGGTATGATAAGTGTGTAATTGTGTCAGGCCACACCCTGATGCGGAACAACAAATGAGACATAACGACTTAAAAAATAAAGAAATTCAGTAAAAACCTCCAAAACATGTTGGATTCTTAATGATCCAGCAGTAGAGGACAAAAGCTATGTTCAATTCCATAGCCTCAATGCATCACACACAGCTGCTTATTCACAGGTGGAGCTACATAGGTAAAGACAGTCTGCTACTGCTGCTGAACACATCAGGTCCACTCACACTATCAACTGAAAACTGGGTCTTGTGAACCAACCAGGTTATAGTGCATTATTGTGCCACTGGACAAACATGCACGCTACTGCAGGTTGCAACACTCTGCACTGCAGCATGTATGCATCCTGTGCAACGTGCTGACACTGATTGAACATATCTACAAACTGATAATTATATATAATTGATAAATAAATAATCACAATTGTGTACCTGTCAAAATGGTACACTGGAAAGATATCTCAGTGCCACATCTTGAAAGATGTATTATTCCTAAAAATTCATCTAGTCAAGAGAGGCAAGGTTTGCTGGTGGAGGTGTGAGCAAAGATTCACAGGTGTATCACCTTTGATGTATGAAAGAGGTGTGACAACTAAATTATACAAACCATGGGTAAAGATGGACTCTACAAAACATTTCTTTTCTATTTAAAGGCTGTACTAGTCATTTAAAATGATCAGCTGTGCAGTGAATGTCTTTATGCTTCACCATTGGCAGATATGGTATGCCCGCCCACCCACTCATCCATCCAGGTTTGCGTTGCAGGTGCAGCAGTCTAAGCAGAGAAGTTCAGACTTTGCTCACCCCGGTCATATCTTCCACAACATCTGGCACATCTGCAAACTCATAATTTTCTTTCATCATTAGCGTTTGGGTCTTCAGATCTTTGAGAGCTCAGGGCATTAAACTGTAGTTTAAAAAAGCCCAAAACAAAAAAACCTAAATAAAACACTAAAATAACTCAAGTCATTGATTTGAGAATGCAGCATCCTAGAACAATCTGTTTTATCCACAAAATAATCACAAAAATCCAGGATATTTACCTTTTAATCAGATTACGGAGTATATACATGTAGTAAGTCACAGGAATATTTAGTGAATTTAATCAATCTTTACAAAACATTTAATCTGACAGTGCACTAAAATCCCATTTTCCTGGAAAAATGAATGCAGCAGGTTCCTGCAGCATCACTGTACCCTTGATTATGCTATGAACCAGTTTACATCGAGGGAACCAGTTTAAAAGCACAAACAATCATGATTCACAGATCACCACATTGTTATTATGCTCCAGCTTAACGATCTGAGCTGCAGCCAGATCGCATATATATATATGGGATTATTCTCCGCATTCTAGCCATACCACTGCATAATAACGAGGTGTGTTTTTTTTTTTAAGATATAAACGGTACACTGAGGAGTCGGAGTCCACAAACACAGACAACTGCGAAACAGATTACCTAAAATGCACATATTTGTACATCTGGACAGCCTACAACATAAATTATTGTGCATTTGCCCTGAAGCTATTCCAAGCAATATTGACACCACTGAGCTCTCTTTTACTGTACACTTATCAAACTGAAGTTGATACAGTTTCAGCCTCTACTTCAGTTCCACTTTTTGTGTTTTTCAGGTCTACTACACTGTATTAACCTAAATTCTAGAGCAGAAACGTTCAAATATGACCAATAATTTAAGATTATAGGTCAGTATCTTCTCTGTCTCAAGACTCTCTCAACAGAAATCATCTGATAAAAGAAGACATTTTCATTTTCAGCCACGGCAAGCCGACTTCTAGCAACTAAGAAACCTTCCTGTCAGCCTTTTTCATAAGCAGGAAAAGATATCCAAGCTCAAAGACATCTGCTAATATCTGAGCATATGTACAATAAATCATTTCTACTATTGGCAGTTGGGAACAGATATCACAGGACTAAACAATAGCTGTACTTCCACCACAATTAGAAAGGCACAGTCTAAACAACAGCAGAGGAAGTGAGTGTCAATAATTCATAAGCAGGCAGCATCCTAGTGGTATCGTATATGGAAAAGCTAAGAACTGTTCTTCATAGCAGTCATGGCTGTAGTGTCATTCTCCATGTTGACCTGCATTATTTTGAGACTAATCTTCATTATTAACTGAGGGTGTGTAACTCGGCATTCTCATGATGTGCGAAAAAGTGAGAATGAACATTTTTACTGAACACAGACATGTTGAAAAGACCTTTTTCCCCCATGCTGACTAAACGTGGCAAAATTCACAGACTGGTATCCACAACAATAATGGTGAAACGTGATTTTAACTTGACTATAAATAGCATTGATGCAGTGGGAACATATCTGAGTAAACCCAGGCTAGAATTACATAATACACAGGCTTGAAGAAAATCCAGTTGCTCTCTGTGGTAATCTGCCCTGCAAAATTCTCTCTTAAGATTGCCCTTAAAATTTCTCCTTGAGTTCTTTAGAGGGTATAAAGAGCATGAAAAATGATGGTGAAAACTTGACCAGACTTTTCTCCTTATAAAGTTAGACTCATATATAAATTAAGGCCAAACTTTTTCTGTCTCGAACTTTCTCCATCTTTGAGTTTTCTGAAAACTCCGAACTGATTACAGTTTCAAAACCCTCAAAAAGCTCTCATTAGCGTTTCAGACTTCGGAGCAGCGGCTGTGTCCGACCCCTCCTTCTTATGTTCACCTCGTGGAGCAGAGAAAACGAGAGAACTGGGAGAAACGACGAGAAGATGCTCAGAGAGAAAGATAAGCAGGGAGGGAGGGATAGAAACCTCAGCATCTATAGGAATCTGAATATTAACACTGACTTAAGATGATAAGACATGAGTCATAATGGCCATTCTAGGCAGCTACATTCTGGATTTTCCTTCTGGCGTGACTCATATTTAAAAATAAAAACATTTTAAAAAATGATTTATTTTTAATAATGCTGTCAGAGGCCTACTACTCATCCTGCACAAGTCCGCATTTCAAATACTTTACTAATAATTTCTGTATTATTTTACAAATTCACTCTTTGTGTCCAATGTTTTTGTGTTTTGGACAAACAAGCAAAATTAATTAACTTATTTTTATACTTTACCTTGTTTTGTACTGTAGCCAACACATAGAAACTTGATAAACTGTAACTAAGAATTTTAAGCTGTCACAAGCTACTGATCTCTATAAACTAAGTAAGGCTGCTCTGGCAAACCAGAGACGTTTTTTATTGTTAAGTTATACAGACTCTTCCTTGCCCTTAGTTCAAAGTGACCTACCTTCCATAGCAGGTGGTGAGGCTCTGCAGCTTGACCACTTGACCTCTTTGTGTGTAGATCTGTGTTTAAATCTGTCAAGACCACAAGCTGTGGCTGCAACTTACTCAACCAACCTTCCTGTGTGTATGTGTGTGTCTCACATTTACTACAACCTCACCACAAACACAAACCACAGGCAGCGAAGGTCAGTGCCTCAGTAGGTCCCTCACTCTTTAACATCATTTAAAAGCCACTGCTTGTCTAACTACCCTGCTTCTCTTTCAACTATTTTTCTACATTTCATTCTCCCGCTCTCTCTCTCTCTCTCTCTCTCTCACACTCACACACACACACACACACACACACACACACACACACACACACACACACACACACACACACACACACTCCTCTGCCTAATGTCACCATGCCAGCTACAGCAACAGTCACAGTAACAAATGCGTCTGGGCTTTCTTCCAGGAGCTTGGCCGACTGATCTATCTCTTAAAAGCTTCCGTTGCCAAGGAAGAGCCACTCTTCAAACTCTCTCTTCTTCTGTCTCAGTTTGTTTCCTGCTCTCCATAATCACCACAGCATGTAGTGCACAGTCTATTTACCAGAAACTGCACCCCCAGAACACACACACACGCGCGCGCGCGCGCTTTTAAAGAGAACAACAGAAATAAGGCACAAGTGACAAGTTTTAGTGAACACTTTACTGTGCTTGTTTAACTCACTTTAGTTGAAGCCTGCTGTCCAAAATTAAGATTTTCTGGCTATGTTGTGTCAAAACTGACGAAAATCACACCGTGGAAATGTGTTATCTAACGTGTTCCTAGAAACACTTGCACAAAACAACTCCCGTTTGATACCATTTCTCTACCCACAGGCAAAATGTGGAGTCACTTGCTGAGCCACCAGTTTCTGAGACTCTTAGGCCTTGCCTGCTCCTGAGAAATAAACTTTCTACATTTTTTCAGACCAGTGCGTTACTGTTCTTATTCTCAGGCTGAAAACTGACCAAATCCATTCTCACAGAACTGAGGACCTTACCTTTGCACTCCTGAGTTTTGTTTGTGTCGTTTTCGATCATGTGATCATTCAAGCTTGGCTATTTTTAGACAGTGTAGGATTACCTTTAAATCACTTTCATCACTAGGAAAGTATCAAACACCATAATCAATGTTTTCCATAGTCATCTACTTGCCTCTTTAATTTACCAATCAGCTTCTCCATATGACAGGAGAGTCATTTTGTATTTTCTCAGGATTTAACTTTGTACTGTTCAGAAAACTGAGGTTAATCAGCGAGTACAGATGTGTTTACCTGACAGAGAGGGTAAAATCCCCCGGGTTACTCTTGCTGGGCCGGGCCAGAAAACTGCCGTGGACTCCCCGGGTCAACAGGAGCTGCTCTGCCTCGATTCCGGTAATGTTAGGGTGAAACCACCTAAATATTTGTGCACAGAGAATTTAAAAAGAAAAGACATAAATTAGGACTAATCAGTGCGTATAAATCTGCCACATATATTCTTGTACTAAAAATGTTACAAAGTCCTTTTACATCAAAAATGTTGGTGCTGCAGTCTATCATGGGCTTTCAGTGTTTTACCTCTACTAGTGTACAGACCTGTTCCATATAGAGTGGCCATAATGGATGCAATGTGTAGCATTAGGCTTTTGCTGCACTCTGGCTTTTGACTACAACAGTTACACAACAAAAAGTACACAATCGCTGTACACAAGCTCTATTGATTTTTTCATCTATGTTTTAACAGCAATACCTGCAATCGTGACACTGATGGACTAGTATACAGTGTGCTTTATTAGAAAAAGTACACGTTCTTCCTTGATGAATCAGTGAAACTGTATGTCCTGTCCTAGTTTGAAAAGGAAGGACACCAAAGGTTACAGTTCTGCAAAGGCAAAGCTAATAGTTACACATTACTTCCTGTGCTGCAACACACGGCAGGCAAATATTTATCCCGACCACTTCTCAGGTGCAGTTAGAAGAAAATGTCCATTAACCCTTTGGAATTACCATGACAATTGATTTCTAATAGGAATATAACATGTATATAATTTAAGAATATTTTGACTGAACACACAAAAACACGTCATGTCTATTGAACCTGTAATCATTTAGTGTGCAGACTAAATGATTACAACAACATCAACATACACCATAACATCAACAACCTCCATCAGATGTTTCCTGTTGTTGCTTATGAAACCTGCAACACCATTTCTGGGCTCTCTTGATTAAACAACTGTCTTCAAGTCACAGCATGCGAACCGAGTCATGGGTCGGGACCTTGGTTTGGACTGTAAACATGAATTCACTTCTTTTACAACCAATGTTTGGTTGAGACAGGCTCTTTGGGTCATTGTCTTGCTGCATCGCCCAACTAAACTTCAGGTTATGGACTACTGACGTTAATATCATCCTGTAAACTTTCTTGATACAATTGAATTCCTGGTCTCCTCACTGATTACAAGGTCCTGAAGTAGCAAAGCAACCTCAAACCATGAGATTAGAGTGTTAATGTGTAGTCCACCTCTCCCCCATCACACACATCATGGTGCATTTGACAAAAAACTTCAACTTTCTCAATCTGTTCATGGAGCACTTTTGCAGGAATGTGCGGAATAGCCACATGGGCTTTTGCAAAAATGTGACATGCGGAAGTATATTTTTAGAGAACAGTGATTTCCTTTGTAGCTTTCTTCCACTGACATTTCTTACTCCGATATATTGTAGTCCTGAATATCCTCCATTTGTGCAGTAATTCTAATATGAAAGTTACTATGATAGAGGCATGGTGCATACCAACCCACCTTTTTAAGAAGAGCAGACTTTATGAAGAAAACATGAAAAATCCAACTGCTTGGGTGTCATTAGTTTGAAAGACTACATTAGACTTTAAGACGCAGTGAGAAGCTAGTGCAGTAATGTCCCAGTGAATGGCTCTGTGTCAGCTGTGTGGATTTAGAGCCCATGTTTAAGCAGGGATCATTGGGTTAAACCTCCCTAACTACTGTGTGCCATTGCTGGCTATTCCAATGCACCATTACCCATCCAGGACCCCATTATTGTATCAAGGTACAGCGGGCTGACAAAACTGACATGGAACAGAATAAGTAAACACTAGTTTGTGATCCATCATGGGCGACACAAAAATGTGCAGCGGCTCAGGGACATAATCACTTTCACAAACAGGCTCCAAAAACTGCCATTTCGATAAAATGTCAGCACATTTGGCAGGCAGCATAAAAGCTCTCCAAACTCCACTGATAACAATGTCATTATCTTCCTATAATACATGAAATCTGTCTGTTTGCCCACAAACTACTCCTACACAATCAGGAGTTGAGCAACCAAAACTGGCACACAGGCACACCTGAAGGTTCTTATCTACATCAGATATTATGATGTCATCATGTTACCTAGCACCCATTTAAGCATGGGCTAAAATGAGTACTTGTAGCCTTTATGCACCTATAATACCTTAGAAAAGCACTAGCATCACTTTATCTTTGCAAAACCTAATTTATATCCACAATGTTGCCTAGCAACCACCTAAGCTCAGACTAAAAAAAAAATACTGTAGCACGGGATTGTGCTAGTTTACTTAAATATAATTCCTACTGCCTGTACACATTGCAGTAGGATTTAACTGTTGTAATACAGAAATACTTTTTTAAAGCATTATTATTAAATAAACTGAATGCATAGAAATGTTTTTGGCCTGTTTTTAAGCTGAACTTTGCAATGTAGACATCAATCTTGCTCCAAGTTTGTATTTTATAGACCATATAATTCAATCACTAACAAAAGCTGTAAATGATGAAGACAGGAATAAATCTGTGCAGCAGTCTAATCATCAAAACATTTTAACATGATGGCTTTTTTTACAACAAGTCTGAAAGCGTCACACGGACATTTTAACGTCAACTCACTGGATCCAAGACTCCTGGTAGCCGAGTACCTGGAAAATTGTGATTTTCCAAGTATTTGCAACAATGTCAAATTAATGATCAAGTTAAATCTCTTCCTTATTCACAAATAACCTTTATCTGCAGCCCTCAACCTTCTCTGTGAGAAAAGTGCTTGTAAATGTGAGTCATGGAAAACATGCATTTCATACCCTAAATCATAGCCTTTCACCACAAGCCCGACATATTACAAAAGCTTATTATTGATTAATACAGCCCAGTTGAGAGCAGGCAGTGGGCGACACAAGAGCGCCTTTATAAAACTCACGCTGAGAAGATAATATCAGAAAGCTTTAACAGTGGGCGAGCATTTAGGCATTGCCATTTTTACACACTGTATGACACAAACCCATGACAGTAAGATAAAAATAAGACTCATGTGTCAGCTCAGCAGATCCTGTGTCACCTCAGAGCGGCAAATACAATACCAGAATACTTTTGTGGTCACTGCTATTGTAAGTGTCTGAACCTCAGCTCGTGTTATGTGACACAATGCTTTCTATTAATTTCCTAAATAACTTGAAGCCACAAAATATAGCCCTGTAACAAGGATACTTAAAAAATAAACATAAAATACTTTTAAAATTTACATGTACAGTCTTAGAGATTTTGAATTCATTAGAGGGAAAAAAACAAACAAAGTGAAACTGATGGTTTCGCCATCACAGAGTAGCCTGACCTGCTTTGACTGTGGAGGAACATGAGAATGTGGGAGAGACGAAGTGAGAAGCAGACAATGCAGGCCAGTGAGTAATGATGTAAGTTTATTATAAATAATAGAACACAAGAAAACTAACAACCTTCTTGTTGTTGAGGGGTCTTAGATATAAAGTGCTCAGTATGAAATTTTAAAATATGGTAGATTTGAACTCAGAGTATCATTTGAACAGAGACTCATGTCCAGAGAAAATGAGACCAAGACCAAGACCTGAACTTGACCAGCTCGCAGCAAAGAGACCACACCAGCTGATACATCTGACCCAGACTGAACCTGACCGCCCTCTTACCCTGCAAAGCAGCACTACTACACTCTCATTCTGGCGAGCAGATTATAGGGGGAACATTACAGCTAAATTGTAAATATTTACAAGAGAATTAGTCCTAAACACATGCAAGACTAGAGGGAGAACTGGACAAGGCCCTCCCTGTGGCATTAAATATCTCTGCAAGCCTAGTGGGGACAGTGAGCATGGACAGACAGGAAATGACTCGAAGGCAGTGGAAGAGTGATAAAAGTAATATCTAAAATAGTCAATGTGGCACATTCAACTGACTGAGTATTTTGTCTCCAGATAGTAAAAAAATATAACTCATGTGACATCTAGTTGTGTATGAAGACAGCCAAAAACAGGAAAACCATTATGAGTAACACAGTAACTATATTCCCTTTCGGTGCAATCAAACTTCCAGGCTAGAAGTGCCCTCTGAAGAATTGTCCTTTGGGAGTTGCTTAAGGTTAAATGTCATTTTCCGATCCTCCACACATGATTGTTTATTGCTAAATTTACAGAAATTTAGAACAAGATCCGAATTTCATACCCAGCTAAGATTGAGACGGCACCCACTCTCCTTGATAGACTGGTTGTTCCAACTTGCCACATTTCTTCAGTGGATTTCGGCTGTTTTAATGTCAGGTGGCTCGTCGTGTAACCCCAGAATTACTCAGTGCTGATCAAAGTTCTGTTGGAGGACTCTTTGTTTAGCTGCAGGTAGTTCATTTTTGACTCTCACAGTACTTTTACCTTTGTCACAGAGGTTATGTGTTTGTTCTGTTTGCTTGTCAGCAATGTTATTCAAAAAGTTGTGGATAGATTTGTTATGGGACTTTTACCAGAGGTGGAGCTGGGCCCAACATAGAAGTGATAATGTTCTGGATTTGAACCCAGGATTTAATTTTTTTTTATTTATTTATTTTTTTTAGAAGGACAAAATTTCGAATCATATCTTCACAAATACACATCAAACAGTTCAAGAAACTGTCAAACTAATCTGGATCCAGGAACTCAAGCCCTAAATAGTGTGGAAGGAATTTTAAGCTAAATTGTATTTGGTTGCATGTTTGGGTTCACACTGCTAAATCAATCTGGGACCAGTCAGACACCTTGCCACACTTATAGTGTTTTACACACCAATTTTACTGGGGAAGGCTGCATAAGGCTGCATTCTTTATCTATCTGAGAATACAAACAAACAATCTAGTGTAGAATCTCCCCACTCTTATTTTGAAAGGTCAGTTGCTATTTACCAGCTAGCCACAGTCCTTATCTTTCCTACCAGCAGGAGGAGCAGGTTGATGCTGTGGTGGTCCTCAATATTTAGCTGCCACTCTAGTGAGACTCTCCTCCCGCTGTTAGACAGCCTCCAGCTCCACCATACTGAACTACAGATGGGGACAACAGCCTTTGCTCTTCCCTGGGGAGCCACTGTGAGGGCCACTAATCAGAAACTGCAACAGACTGAGAACTGGTTTATGTATTGCTGCAAAGGCTGAAGCAGAATGAGAACTACAGTTGCTGGAGTTGGACGCCATCAACCCGAGGAGATACTTACTGGGTAGACAGCAAAATATTTTTAATAATTAATTTAAGAAAGTGCAGATGTACACCCTTTTATACACACACACACACACACACACACACACACACACACACACACACACACACACACACACACACACACACACACACACACACACACACACAAGATTTCATTATTTTAATACAAATTTAATTTCTTTCCAAACAACAAGCTGGACATTTTACAGTTGGAAAACCTCTCAGTGGTCTTTGGGATCAGCGTTTTGGTAATTCCCTGTTGCTTTAACAGATACACCAACAAATTATTTGCAAGAAGAGCTGACGTAATGTCGACTAATACGTTTAACCAAACAGTTTATGTCATATCACACTACTTATTTAGGGATGGAATTGTGAACTTGTTCAATGGGTACCAAGTACTTTCTTAAACTAGAGCCTGGCACACCTGAGTTTAATCTATGCCTTTTTTCTACTGCTGGACAAAACAGTGGCAGTCATGCTGAAAACCTGTGAAGTCCTGCAATTCTGGGCCTACAATCAGAATTTATCATTTAATTAGTATCAACATTTTATCAATATCTATCCCAAATTACAAGAACTGGCCGATGCCTTTAGGCTACCACAGTGAAGAGTCAATAACAGGTCATGGATGTCAGGTGGGAGGCACATTATTTGTGGTATTGTTTTTAATCCTACGCAGATTCATACTGAAAATAAAATCAGTGGGACACAAATGCCTTATGCCTTTAATCCATTTCTAATCCAGAGCGTGGCTGTAGCTCAACAAGTTATCACAACAATAGAAATGGGCTGGACCAAACACAGGATCCCTGCTTCCAACACTACAGAACAAACTACTGCACGCTGCTCACAGTGCCAGGTTGACAGAGGCAAGAGTGCACCTCCCCCTCTGTGCTGACACAAAAACACACACAAACAATTCAACAACCTTCTTAACAACTTAAGTGTACTCCTAGCCTCGTCTTAAGCCTTCTCTCACACAACAGTTATGTTAGAATAATACTATATTTGTACGCACTTAGCAGCCAGGTCTCTACATGCTTTCAAGTTTCCATAGTCTGGATTCAGTGCATGTAATTAATAAAAGCTACAACAGAATTAAGTGCATTATTAATGGGAAGAGGGTGAGCTAAAGCAGGATGAGGGCTGTTCACAAGAAAAAAAAAAAAAAACTACAACAAAATAAAAATAATGAAAAAAAAAGAAGAGCAGCTGAATGGGATAATTTCTGCCCTACCTCACCATTGTGGTCGAAGCTTGCCACAGCCCCTTGCTTCAACAGCCTCAGAGCTTAGTAATCCAGCACTGGGCAGTGTTACACAAGGGAGGGTGGAGGGAGTGAGGGAGATATAGAGACGAAAGCGGGGAGGGTGGAGGGGTGCTTGTAAAAGTGTTACTGGGTTAGACCGAGTGAGACAGAGACAGTGAGAGAAACGACAGAAGTGGAGGGGGTGCTTTGTAAGAGTGTTAGAGAGAGAGATAATGTGCAGGAGGAAGAGTAGACAAGGGGGAGGGGGCCTTTAATCTGGGATTTGGATGAGCGTGAGCGGGCCTGATACCGGCACCCGTCAGTGCTATCAGCAGTCCTCTACCCCCCACCCCCGCCTTCCCTCCTTTCCCACCTGAATGTGACAGGCACTAGCTGACTGGTAAACCACCGTCTGCCCTTCTCACTTCAGTCTCACCTTCTCTTCCCCATTTGTACCCTAAGAGGTCACAGGCTCTCGCTCTAAAGCTCGCTCTATCCCAAAGCTAATAGAGCCTTCTCTGGCTGTAACACAGTCCACGGCAGGCCAGATCAGGGTGCCAGGTCTGCGAGAGCTACAAGGTCCTCACTATCTTGTCGGAGGCTAAATACAACAGCTGTGTTGCCTGTGCTTGGAGATTAAATATGCCGTAGTTACACCGGATCACAGCTAGCAATCGCCAAGCTAAAACCCCCAATCCAGCCAATTCAGCAGTATGCCATTAGCCTATTAATTTTGCAAGGGTGGGTTAGGAAGCTTTACTCAGGAGTTAGAAAATAATGCAGAGAACAAAAGCACGGCAGAACTACCCTGTAGTTCAACTCTTGACTACCTAACAGTGAGTTCTGGATTTTACAGCCATCTGAAAGGACCTGCAGAACCTGACTCAGTCTACTTTCATTATTATTAATCCAGTATCTGCAAAATACTAAACACCAACAATTATTATTATGACACAAGAGTCAGTAAAGAGTGACTAATAAAACTATAAAAATGCAACCACATTAAGTTTGGGAGTTTGTAAACAAAATCATAATTTGACCTGCTCGCTCTCTGGGAGCTGCAAATGTGTCTGCAAGAACTAGGCACCATGTTAGATGTTAGGTAGTAACGATAGTCAAGAAAATCACCAAGAAGCTGCCTAATTTATCCTTGTACCACTTTTCTTCTGATACCCATAGATCCATGTTAAGTTCCTCAGAGCTTTAAATTCAATCACTCAGTAATCTGCATAGAATTATTTTCTTGGTGAAGACCACACATTTTTCAACCTTGATTCCAGCGCTATCCTTTTCATACAAGGCAGGACAAACTGACAACCCCCCCCCCCCCCCCTAAATTTGAGGCAATGTAAAAGAACACACTGATTTTGTGAGTCTCCAAAGTCCCAGTACAAAACTCTGGCTGCAAACAAAATGTAAAATGTACAACTGAAAGCTAAGTGGTGCAGAATTACACCCACACCAGCAGCAGAACGCACAAGAGCAAAGTTATCTCCTAACTGCAACTTTTGTTTGCCAGAAGTATGTATATTGTGTAAATGCGTTTCTACAGGCCAATTTAATTGATGTTAAAACTGATAATCAAAACGTGTTCATCTTCACAAATAAATCCCCTGCTATTTAAAATGTATGTAATGGCCACATCATTAGTGCAGCACAGATCCAAACTCAAGAGACTATTTTAGTGCAACTCCCATGCTAATAAAACTGATGTCCTGAAAATGTTGTTGGATAAGACTAGTTTATGTAGGAGTGAATTTTGAGAAGTCTGGAAAGCAAACTCAACAGTACATCCTGCCTATAACGCCTTATCCATATTCTCTACCAGCCTCAGTTCATGACTGCAGGAGCAGGAGTGACTCAGGGCTTTCCAAGAATAGGATTGCCTTTGACAACCACCAGGCGCCCCATTTCCCTGCATCTGGCCTTGGGCAGCGAGGAGAAGAGATACAAGACAATGAGTCTGAGATTTCAAATAGTCTGGTTATATCTGACGAGACATCGAAAGGAAAGAAGAGAAAAAAAGTGGACGTGCTGTGGGAGAGACGGGGGCAGCTGGGAGCTGTAGGTTAGGCCTTGGGGAGCTTGAGGGGAAACAAGCCCAGTGTGCATCCAGCCACCACTCTATCCTCTTACATAATGTCTCAAGTTCAATATAGCCCTGGTTGGCTATTTAAAGCATGCCTGTCTAGGCCTGCTGACAAAAAGGTGATATACTTAGTAGCCACAGTGCAGCATGAAAGCCTCTGCTAGGACTATATTGGTCACAGACAAGCCTGGGGTGTGGATTTTGGTAACACTGCAGTTATTTTTAGCCCTGCTGATGATCTCGGGTATTTACATGAGGTGAAAAACTCACTTCAATAATTCCCTTCTGTGGAGAACAAGTCCTTTCAGTTTACTAGAACATGATAAATAAGAAAAACTGTGCATGAATTAAAAAAAAAAAAAAACAGTAATAATTCTTATCCATATTCACCAAAAGATTGCTCGCTGATTACAAAAATGCAAGTTGTGATAAGAAAAAGAAAAATAATTGAGGGTAATCGTGATTCTTTAATCCTGCAAAAACAGCTTATAACACAGGGTACAGAGCTGTGGCTGTTACATCAACTAAACAGGACTTGGGAAGCTCTCAGTAAAAGCAACTCTGAGCATTAGTGGTTAATCAATAACTCGTGTTTTTTTCCACAGACACATCCAAGCTTTGCTTTTTGTTTTTTTTTAACCATATAGACATCACAGAACTAGATATGGAAGGTAATTATTATAATCACTACATGCCAGACTTGTCTCTCTAAATGGCAAACTATGTAGAAAAATATTATAAATGCAGTTTTAAACGGTTCACTTATCTTTGAAAAATGAAATGGTAATGTGTAATTGGTTTATATGACATTCGTTCTCACTCTACTACAAAAGCAAACAAATTTAAAGA
Organism: Archocentrus centrarchus; assembly: GCF_007364275.1. NCBI lineage: Eukaryota > Metazoa > Chordata > Actinopteri > Cichliformes > Cichlidae > Archocentrus > Archocentrus centrarchus. The sequence goes on along the minus strand of NC_044352.1, from coordinate 28,913,224 downwards.
GGTTTTACAGTTTATAAGGGACTGCTCATTGGCTGCCTTTGGGCGTTTATTCCAGAGGAAAATGTTATCAATCACAAGCTTATCATTTAATGCAAATGCAGCATATGCTGATACGTTGCTAAGATTTTCTGCACCTCATTTCACTATGCAAAACTAAGGGAATACTAGTTTGAATATAATTCATGTTTATCACCAGCAAGCTGCAAATAGGTAAAGCATTCCTTCTTTTCTCCAATACTGTATTATAGCTGCCAGTTAAGATTACATAAAATTCTTATTTCAGACATGACTTTTGTGGATACATTTGCTATTGTATTGTATGTAATCCTGTATGCAGGATTACCTAACTGATAAGAAAAATAGTAACTGGCTGCTACATTCAGTTTGAAATCTCTCATTTAAAACAGGAAGAAAAAACAAACACTGCAGCGATGACGAGAAATCTCATGTTCATCTTTCTGTTCAGTTCACCAGTTCACTAAAGTGTCAGTGTGACATGAAACTATATAGTTAAATGGTTAATATTAGTCAGTGGGGAGTCACTGACTAATCTTCTCCAGCTTACTTTTTTCCAAACAGATAGCACTTTTTACTGAATCATAAGACTAATATTCAAAGTCAGGTATCTACAGAGAAAACTCAGAAAAAAGCAGTAGCGGTGGTATTAACCTGATCAAAGCACAACTCTGAGTCTGAAAGGAATTAGGTTTTGACGTGTTAGACATAAAATATTTGGCATTCACCTAAAAAAAAAAAACAAAAACATGTCCCTTCTGCTTTTTTAAGCAGGTTACCCTTAAAAGACCATAGGCATGGGGAGCTGTCAGGCATGTAATGCCTTCTCTAGTGTGCTCTATTTGCATTGTTTTGCACCTGAATAAATGAATAAAATAAAAGCATGTATCTGGTTTAAAAAAAAAAAAAACTGTGTTCAGAGCACTCATGGAAATGTTGGCAGTGCTATCTTATTCCTCCACATGGGCTGTTGTTTTCCTGTCGGCTTATCGAGAAAACTGACTCACTGTTCTCAGCTGGTCAAATGAGTTTCAGTGACAGACGAGGTCTGTTCCATAAACAAAGAGGGGCAGAGGTGGTTTCCAATAGTGGAAAGTTTGCAACACAGACGCAACTGGCAGAAACAGAAATGGAAGTGAAGTGATTCACCATTGCATCTTTATCTGGGCCCACAGTTATGTTGAAGTCATTACAATGCCTTATGATTGTTAAATTTATGGCAGTCACAGTAAGGGACAGTACAAATTGTTCCTTTATGACCTAACTTCAATGAAATAATAAAATATGTGGAAACTCCAGACATCCGCAATATTATGATGAACTAAAACCCTTCCTGAAACGGGGTGTCGGACCGATACCATCATCAACAACAGAGTGGGCTGGTTAGATCAAGATGGCACGCATTGTAGTATTGTTCCCCTGTGGTATTTCAGCTCAGGAAGTACAGAACAGAGCAGCAGAACAACAGTCATACGTGTCTCAACCAGCGGCAAAGCATAGAAACTGCCTCAGATAAAAGCACCTTTATACTTGGTCTCAGTGCTTTCCTCTGCTTCCTCTTAGCCTGGTGGCTTTAACCTCTAGCTTTAACCTCTAGGCTTTAACCTCTAGGGAAACTGGACACTCGGCTCTCAGTCAACCGACAATTGTTCACTATGATTGTTGCCAATATCTGTAAAGTATTTATATATATATATATATATATATATATATATATATATATATATATATATATATATATATATATATATATATATATATATATATATATATATATATATATATATATATAAAAACCTAAAATTCTAAAAGCAGAGAAATGATGAGACTTTTTTATTTTGGCTCTTTCTGTACCATCCCTGTCAACTGATAAAAATTTACTGACCAGCATTACTGAGATTTTGGAACATCACTCGACACATTCTCAGATGTTGTTGTGGCAACATCTTCTATCCAAGTCCGGTTTAATCCACCAATCTGAATCATATTCGGCATTCGGATATGAGTTGAATTTTAAAGGGAGTTACCTAACACTTGTCGTTTGGTTCTGGTTCAACTTGCAGACACGGTTCATCTACTTTAAGTCTGCACATGTGCACACGCTGTTTGGTTAAGCTCCTCATCTGTTTATTCAGAATCAAATAAATAAATAAAAAAGGGAGGACATCAAACTGAAAGGACTTACCAACATCACCGCAACAGTTTGATGAATAGATACGCTACTTTTCCAAGTTTACTCAATTGCTTATACAAAGCTGAGCCAAACGCCGCACCATTATAAACAAAACTGTGCACAGCATGAATACCCTCGCCCCAAATGTCTAACTACAACTGCAGGTGTTGTAACATCACAACCAGCATATTTTATTTAAGCAAAAGTTCAAGTGTGGTGGCTTAAAATACTAAATAATATATTCTGGAGTGGTGTTAACAACAGCACGCGACGTAAGTGAATAAGAAAGAAGGCTCTGGATAGTTGGCCAAAGAAAGCAAATTATACACGGCTTTACCCCAGGAAGCTTTACCACAAGATCAGAGCAAAATGATCCTTCAGTGGCACCGAAAATTATTCATGCTTTCCTTACCTTACACCTGCACTAAGTGTAAGGTGCTCTGTAACTCAGCTTCAAACTGTTCAGCCAGACCTCTGAAGAACACCAGTTTTACCACCTTCTTTTAAAAAGCTACTCATGACTTACAAGGCTTTCTGTGGCCAGGCGCCAGGGTACGATAATGAACTCTTAACTCCTTACTATCCAAAAAAAAGCCTCTTAGATGTGCTGGGTTAGCTCTGCTAGCTGTTCCAGAGTCCACATTAAGGTCAAAGGGTGAGAGTATGTTTGCTGTACTGGCACCTCCGCTTTAATACAGTCTTCCAGTTAGTATTCGATCTGCCGGCACACTTTCTGCTTTGAAATCCTGTCTTAAGACACGGTTTTTAAACACACTTGCCGTCTTGCATGACAACTTTTATATGTTTCCATAACACACCTGTAACCTCATTTTAAGTTTATATTGTTTTTTTTCTTTTGCAATATTTATAAAATTCTTTTATACACTTTGTTTCCCAAAGGGATCGCCACAGCTGATGGACCCACATGTTTGATTTGGCACAGATTTGATGCCACTTGCCCTTTCCAACGCAACCCTCCCATCTATGCGGGTTTGGGACCAGTACTAGGAGCGCACTAACTTGTGACCGCTGAGGCTGGGTTTGTGTTTCCTCCTGGCCTCATACAGGAGATCTTTCAAGTGTAAATAAAAAAGGGCCAAATCTTCTTTTTAAAACAAACAAACAAAAAACAACAGCTACATGCCATCCCATTCTGCGAAGCTGGATTATGTTAAACTGGTGGACACCATCCAACACAGCACATCTGCTTCTTTTCCACCCATATAGTGGTAGACTATTTGTATCAACAGTAAACTCAAGCTGCCAACATTGCATTTTCTTGATTCCACAACAGCCATCATGGTCAAAAGACAAGCCAGCGGCTGTAGTTAACTTTTCAGCAGCCACCTTGTATAGTTTCTGTTCTAATGGCTTCATTTCCTAACACTATTTGAAATACCTAAAAAATAACATTAACCCTATAGATTTCAGAATATTGCCCTTACACATACAGCTTATTAACTCTGCACTGGGAAGAAGGACTATCTAGGAGCAAATCTTACACTAAAAAGCTACACACAATACACCCCTTTGTTTTTATAGTGTTAAGTACAGCCTGCCTGCTGTAGCGCTTAATTCCTCCTATCTCAAGCCAGGCAAATCATTCAAGGGAGAGCTACAAATCATTACTAGTCCACAGATGTACATGTGGTCAATATCATGCAGCCAAGGGCCCACGGTTCTGATAGAAAAATAAATACACTGTGATATGTTTGACTGAGACATCACATGCATTAATGGTAAGCAGGCAATCCCATCAGTGTCAAACAGACCAGAATGTTACAGTCACAAAAATACACTGTCAGTAAACTTGTAACACACGGCTGTATATTTCAGGTCTTTATTAAATCCACTTAGTAATCATGGCTGGAAAAACTGAACTTTAAAATTTAGTAACTCAAGCCTTCATTAAAGGGTTTTTGTTTTGGTAGCTGCATAAACATGAGGAATTTTACAAAACTATTTCATCAATATTTCTGGAATGCTTGAAAATCGAGTTCATGCCACAGACCTGTCCAAAGGACGTTGTATTCACGTGGTCTTTTTCAAAATAAATAATAATAATAATAATAAAAAAAGCAAGCTGTAGAGGTTTCTGCTGGTGTGTTGCTGTTATCTTTTTTCTTTTTCACTTTCAGGATAGCACATTGTGATCTTTGCGGGGTGCCCACTCTGAATTTCCTTCACGTGTAGACAATTTGTGTCATTGTGGGCTGAAGAACACGCAGACCTTTAGAAATGTTTTCAGCCTTTTTCAGCTTTGTGCATGTCAATAATACTTCTTCTACAAACCTATTGAAGTCCTTCACAAGAACCGCAGACCTTCTATGGTTTTATTTATACAAAAGGACACCTCTAGCACAACTCACACTTCTGATCTCATTTCCTGACTCCATGTAACTTTTGGAGAAGTCCTTAAAACAAAAGTTTATAAGCCTGAACTGCCAGTTATTACCAATGGTGCTCAATAAAATTATAAAAAGGTACACCCATGTCTGCATTTTCAGTTTACACAGACTGGGGTTGTCTATAATTGTGACTTAGATAAAGATCAGATCAAACTAATTCATGCAGAAATCACAGCAACTCACAAACTTTTTCCTGGGATTCTGTTGTTTTGAAGAACCTACTGCAGCTTAACATTAAACTGTTTCCATAGTGCCGTAAATTTGGGGATACTTCAAACTGATATGAAATATAAGGAATTGTTTTCCCAGAAACACATGAAAAAAAAATCCACAATATAAAAACAAAATGAAAATGTAAATCACTGTAATACCTGGTGGTACTGAGGTACAGACTTCAGGGCGTTATTTAACTGTAACAGGTGACCAAATTTGAGAAAATCTCGACAGCTTTTCAAACCTTTCAAATGCCTTAGAGCAATGCCTGAAGTCAGTCATATAACTCAGTGCAAGTTCATATTTAAACCACAAACTTATAATAATTACTTTGAATACAATATAATTAGAAATGCGAGGCATGAAGTAATAACGGGGTCTGTAGTACTAAAGAAAAAGTTGAGGCGTCCCTGCTCCAGCAGGCTGCCTCTCTACCTCTGACCGCTCGTGCAGTGATAATCTCAGACCGCTCGTGCAGGCTGTGAAATATTACAGTGGGATTAGTGACAGTTTAAAAAAAACCAAACAAACTCCCGCTCACCTGCGAGATGTCATAGCAGTCTCTGAAAGCTGTCAAGTGCCCTCAAACGTTCCCCTTGCGGCTCCGCCGACTAGCTGAGAACAGTGTGAGATCTGCGGGACCTGCGCGCTGGGCTACACATAACTACCGACACGCCTTCCGGTTTTTAACCTTCAAAACAAAGGCCTCATTTGGGGGTAAAAGAGAAATCCTGAGCGGATTCATATGCCACCTGTATGAATATTACTTTTGAACTTCTGTTTTATTTTGCCTAAAAAAAAAACAAAAACAAAAAAACTGGTATATCAAGCCTCGACTTGTTTTGTTGCTTTTTTTTTTTTTTTAAACAAATAGATAAATAAAATAAAAATCCAATATATTTTTTGAATTCCTCCAAACTAGCTCCAACATTTCCGTTTTGATTTGGGCGATAGATATTGTTGTAGCCTGTGTAAATGTGATGCACACTAAATTTCCCACTTTTTTCACGTGACAAACTCTAGCTTGATGCCATGTCAAGAACTTTGAACTTCAGATTAATACCGTAGACTTATAATTAAAATGAGATGGATTACGTCCTCACTTCTGATTAGCTGAGCCCCTGTGCAACGTTAATAGTAGGAGTATAGTGAAGCTGTAGGTTAACTGTATAAAACAGGCCAATACGAAGTGCCTTTAAAATGCATTATTTATAGGGTAGTGGAAAATAAATGCTACTTTTTTCACATTAATAACATTCAACTATTTTCCATTGGTTTATCTTTTTTAAACAAGTTATTAGTTATTATTAACCCCTTTTTTCTGTACCATTGTAAAGCTGTAGCTGTTGTCTACAAGGCTTATCTATTAGCATTACCATACATACATCCATACGTAGAGAATGGTGGTGCAGCAGAGGAGTAAGCGCTGAGGCAGAGCAGCATTGACGTCACCAGCCTGTGGTTATCTGTGGAGGTTAATCTACTTGGGATGGATGGGCTTATGCAATTGTCTGTGAGCCCACAGGCTCCGCATCTATGGATTTACTTTTCCACTGTTTGACCCAGTGTTCCGTTGCAGCCTGCAGACAAACACTGAGATGACAGAGTGGGAATTTCTCCTCTCTCTGGAATTTCTAGTAGATGTTTCTCTCTCGCGCGCAGTGTGCTTCAGGCTGGATAAATAGGTTTGAAGGCAGAGTTTATTGTTTAGGTGTGGTGAGCATTTAAAATGATCCCGTCGCACATTACTGTCTGATCAATACCTGGTGGAAATTGATGAAGACGGCGAGAAATAACTTAATAACAGGGAGTGTTTAATGCTAAATGTGACTGAGAGACTTGGAAAACAAAGTCATTACCATTTATTGCTTGGGATGCCCTTTGTAGATTTTGTGCTGCACCTCCAGGCGCATATTTTAGTAGACAAGTGCTAGAAATTGACTTTGGCTTCTGTGTGTGTTGGAGAAAACGATCAATCAGGCTTTAGAGTTTATGTGTGTTTTGTGTTGGGAGTGGGACTGAAGCATTCACTTTTTATCACCCAGCAGACCCAATGTCCTGTTGAATCTGTGTGTGTGTGTGTGTGTGTGTGTGTGGGGAGGAGGGGGGGGGGGGGAATGGACCTGAGAATACAAAGCATAGTCTCCCTCGGGGGAATGGAAACCAGGATGTCCCTTCTACCCTGAGGAGTCTGCTTCTATATGCTACTGACCTTTGACCCCCTTTTGCCTTGAGACTTGCAAATCTGGCTGCACAAAGATTAGAAAAAGAATCTGGAAATGCAAACAAAGAGGTCTTATAGTCAGAGTGATGCAACTGGACAGCTGGAGCTCAGCCAGAGATAAAGAACTTTTATTACCGTGTGGACATAAAAAAAAGAAGAAACTGTAGGAGAGAACCTTTATGGGCGAAGCCTTTCATACAGAGGGAATAAGTGCTCAGCTATTTCACAAAACCTTCTTCAGAAGTTGATTCAGGATTTTTCGAAGAACAGCTTCTTCCATCATGTCATGGTGTTTGGCTTAGGTAGGAAGATCTGATGAAATGCGTTCCACTCTGACCTTTGAACAAACTGCACTCCCCAACTTGTGCTTAAAAAAAAAAAAAAAAAAATCTGAAAATGCTCCATCTACCTCCGAGCTCTTGCTAAATGCAGCTTTTCTCAGAGCCACGCAGTCAGTTGCTCAACGCATTAATCAAAATTAGCTTTCTCTGTCTCTGTTTCTGTGAATCGTATATCCTCGGAAAGATGTGTTTGACTGTCCACGCCCAGCTTTGCTCTTCTGGGAGTCACCCGGGATCACTGTTTAATTCTTCTTGTACATGTTCTATTTTGTTTTGATTTAATTCTTGGGAAACCCTTTAATCAAACTACTTGCAGTTATTAACTTGAAAATGATCTGTCCCTCAGTAGGATCCCTCGCTGGGCGAAAACTATTTCATCTACAGCATTTCATATAGTTTTAATTAGCGCAAGATGCAGTGTCTTTCTCTGTCATTAGCAAGGAATAAATTAAACTCATTAAATCTCAGGCTTAATGAAAATGCTCAAGACAGATTTAGGATGTGCTGAATGATGTATGAAGCCGTGCAGCAGCTACTTTTTGTTCTCTAATTCCAGCCTTTCAATTAGCAGTCGGCCACCACAGACTGCTGTTGATGAGTTGAATTATAAGAAGTAAATATCACTGCAGCCACGAATGTTGTTTATAGACATGTTTATGAGCGTGTTTGCTTTAATTGCTTTTGAAAACTGCTTGGCTTGGACATTTTGAATGTGAGCAGAAACCTCTTGTTAGGACAGAGTTGTGATTGCCTCCGTTTGAGCAGGTTCCAGGAAGCTAACAAGGAGACTGACAATCCTAAACGGCACTTAAAATATTAGAATTTTTATAAACTGATTTTCGTGTGGAAATGCAGTAACTGAAGTGGGCTCACTTCCCTTTCATTGATTGTTTTATTATCTACAGAAGCTGTGAGCTTACCTGCACTAATGTACAGTAAATGTACAGTTAAACCTAGCCACTATTGGGTTGGACCCCCTTTTGCCTTCAGAACTGCCTTGACCCTTTGTGGCACAGATCCAACAGTTGCTGCAGATTTACCAGGTGCACATCATGATGCAAATCTCCTGTTCCACCACATACCAAAGGTGCGCTGTTTGATTGAGATCTGGTGACTGTGGAGGTCATTTGAGTGCAGCGAACTCAGTTATGTTCAAGAAACCAGTTTGAGATGATCCGAGCTCGCTGATCGTGGTGTGTTATCCTGCTGGAAGCAGCCGTCAGAAGTCGGGGACACTGTGCTCATAAAGAGATCGATATGTTCAGTAACAACAATCAAGTGGGATGTGGCATTTAAATGATGCTCAGTTGGTACTAGGGAGCCTAAAGTCTGCCACAAAATATCCCCCAGATCATTACACCACCACCAGACTGAAGCATTGAGACAAGGCAGGATAGATCCATGCTTTCATGTTGTTTACACAACCAATTCAGACCCTACCATCCAGATGTCACAGCAGAAACTGAGACTCATCAGACCAGCCGATGTTTTTCTGGTGTTGTAGCCCATCTGCTTCAAGGTTCAATGTGTTGTGTGTTCAGAGTTGCTACCCTGCATACTTTGGTTGTAACAAATGTTTGTTTGAGTTACCGTTGCCTTCTTATCAGCACTCTGGCCATTCTCCTCAGACGTCTGATATCAACAAGGCATTTTCACCCAGAGGCCTGCTGCTCACTGGATGTTTACTCTTTTTCAGAGCATTCTCTGTAAACCCTGGAGATGGTTGTGTGGGAAAATCCCAGGAGATCAGCAGTTCCTGAAATACTCAGACCAGCCCGACTGATACTTAAATCACCTTTCTTCCCTATTCTGATGCTCGGTTTGAACTTCAGCGGGTAGTTTCGACCACGTCTACGTGCCTAAATGCAGTGGCTTGCTGTCATGTGATTGGCTGATTAGATATTTATATTAACATGCAGTTGATTACTTAATGGCAACAGTCACTCTGCTGAGATGATGATGATGAGTTGGCGGTTACCCCCCATTCAAATAAAATAAAGTCATTCTCTGTTGAATGGGGCAACGTTCTTTCTTGGACTACAATGTCTCATCATCCTGAGAGGACATGAACTGCAAAGTTGGCTCTGCAGTGACCAAGTCAATGATGAACAGAAAGAATCAAAAGGCTACACTAACATCTGCTAAGGAGCATAGCATGTGGACAGCGGGGAACGTGCACAAATCACTTTAGCAATGACAGCAAGTTTCATTTAGTTCGTTCAGACAGGAAAATGCTGTGTGTGAACAAGTCACTTGGTTTGGTTTGGGGGGGGGGGCTCTTAAACAGCTACATGACAAGGTGAACGCTAATGCTTATTACAAGCTCCTTCACCCACACACTGTTCGTTCCCTGCCATCAGTTCTGAATAAAGCAGCAAATTTTCTGAAACAGTGCACGCTGTCACCCTGATACGTGGGTAAATCCATTCACTGAAGGTGCTAACACTGTAATAATGAAATGGCAAGCCCAGAGTTCTGATCCGTACCTTACTGAGGATCTCTGAAAGATCACTGACTAAGGAGCCCACTGCACTTGCTAAACTTTCAAAGAGATAGAACAAAATCAAACCAGAGCGATGTGAGAAATCTGTAAGATCCCACAGGCACAGATGTGCTAAAATCATTCCAAGAAAATGTCCTTTATGCTTCCTGCTGGTTGAAAGTTGTAACCATCAATAATTCAATTTGTAAGCTGCTTTTTTTTGTTTGTTTTTTTGTTGCTACAATAGCAAACTGACTCCAGTTTATATTAGTGCGCTTTGGAATAGAATCTTTTTTTAAAAAATCAAGTAAATATGACTCATGCTCTAATTTTGATCTCTTATGCCACATGAATGAGGACGAAATGAAGACCACCGACAAGATGAGGCTCCGTTTGGTTGACATTTTATTTCATGGTGGTAGGAACACAAGACAAAGGTCATAAAGTTAGTAATGTTCAGGTCATGCCACTCTTATCGGTGCACTGCCCTTTGACGAGGTTTGCGCAGTCAGACAGTAGTTTACAGAGGCCGGACATGGAGGGTAATCCACATGTAGACATAAATAAGGAACAGAAAATAGATTCAAAAACAGTAAATAGAAGATTTTTTTTGTAAAAAGCCAGATGGGACATTTGCGTAAGCCCTCTGGGATATTTTTTTTTTTGTATGAGCATTATTACTAATATAGTTATTATTATTATTATTATTTTGTATTACTCATTTACATTATCTGAATGAGGCTAATACACTGGCTAAAGTAACGAAACAGTTACATGGATGACGTCTTTGTCACCTGCTCGCAGTCAAGATGACTGGTTTTTAAGGCAATTCATAGTTTCCACCCAAACCATACATGGACTGCAGTTGTCTTCTTTTTTTTTTTGGATCTTGAGTCCAAGTGTTCCCACCTGAAGTGGTCAAATTCAGAGAAGAGTGTGGTAAAAATAAAACCAGTTTAAGCTTAAGAGAGTGAGCGCTGGAATTTAAAAGCATCTCGGGACACCAGAAGAGGGTTTCCTGCCCTGGTGCGGACGCCCGAGACCTCTACGCACACAATAGCTCTAAGGGTTATTCCTCCCCCATTTACAGATGTATAGCATCGTGTGGGTGAACAGACAAGTCAGACATGGCTCCAGTGTATATTACTAAAAACATAAACCTCCACAGATCACACATTTTGCTAAATTTACACTTAAAAATTGCAGGGCTGTACAAAAACAGGTTGCTTGATGATTTAAGGAGGGAAAGATAATTAAGAACATAAGGAAAAAAGAAAATAGTACAAGACCATTTGATACTCAACCACGAACAGGCATGACTTTGTCTCAGAATATTGCCAAGGTTCTCATATCAAAACAAGTGTCTTTAAGTCAGTCATCGCAGCTTATTGTGATTCAGCAAAGACGACTCCACATTGCAACAGTTCACTGAAGTGTACAGAATTCGCACTAGTTAAACAAACCCATGCGTTACTATGTTAAATTGCAAGTACTGTAGGATTATGTATCTTTTCCCAGTTTTTGCGGCTGTTATGGCTTCAAAAGGTCACATGGACATTCAGTCTCTCTCTCTCTCTCTTTCTTTCTCACACTCAACAGCCGAAAAAAAAAAAAATAGATTCCTCCAGGAATGGTGAAATAGGAAAAAAAATGATTTATTTTTTTTGAAGGTTTTTCTTTGTGTCTTGATGACTGACTGCTGTTTGACAGGATGCTCCCAAGAGAAGTGGCTCTCCTCGAGATAAGATCTCCCCTTGCCTCCTTCCTTCAGTCTTTGCTTTCAGCACCTCCTTAAGGTCAGATGTGGTAATAACTCTTCCCTTATACGCCATTAAAGGTCCTGCAAAACTAACTGCTCCCGAGAATAATACAAAGTTAAAAAAAAAAAAAAATACAAGGAATGAGCAAACTTTAAAGATAACGGTGAAGCCTTTCTGAAATCACATCAGTGGAAAGAAGAGAAGAAAAAAGAAACCTTGATTAGTCAACCCCCCCCCCCCCCATTATTCAAAATAGATTCTTTCGTGGACCCAAACAAACAAAAACCAGATTCAAACCAACACTGCAGAAGTGCATGCATTTATAGTGGTCATCATTAGTTCATCTGCTGATTGTAGAACAGAACGCACAATAGTACATGAGAAGCACAATTCTCCAAAGAGAACCCATCTTACATATTCACAGTCTCAGGTATTATTTATATACTCTATATTTATAACATTTATCCATGTCTATGATTCATGTCTTGACTTATGACTAATGATATGCAAGTCATTGTGGAACGCAGCGCTCGCTCTCCGTCACGTCGGGTTGCAGTGTTAGTGAGTCATATTTCAAAACTAAAGGCTCGGATGGGATTCAGATCGAGTGGAAATTTTTTCTTTTTTTTTTTTTCTTTTTCGGAGCGCTGTGAGATGGGGTTGATCGAGTGCTTATGACTGCATACTTTCTCACTGTAGCAGCTTGACTGATTTCTGAAAAGTCCCATTAGGAAAATACAGTGGACTAAATACCAGGGCTGAATACAGAGTTTCTCGACTGTAGTCGGCAGCTGGCTGCAGCATCAAAGAAACGCGCGCACCGGCTACAGCATCCATCTCTCATGAGGGAATGTAATGTGGATCAAAGATGTATAGGCCATGCTTGGGGAATGTGAATGGTAGATATGGCACCAAGACAAGGCAAACCAGAGATCATCATCAGCAGGGTCCACTGTGTTCAAGTAATGAATGAATAAAAAAGAAAACAAAAAAAAATATAGGGCTGTTTTTTTTTTTTTAAAGTTTGTTTTAAAACATCAAAAGTGACATGAACTGAATATCTCTCTCTTTTTTTCCCCACAGAGATGCCTTCCTTTTGAAAAAAATTGAAGGGCCTGAAAGAAAAGGAATTCTTACTGTGAACGGAGGTGTGGATTAAAAAAAAAAAAAAAGAGCAAAATATATAAAACAAAAAAATAAAACAACATATTCATTTTCTTTCCATATAAAAAGCAATGAGAAGTATACAAAAATAGAAAATAATTACAGCAGGAGACATGGGCGCTATAGAGGGTGCGGGTGGGAGGGTTTCTTTTTCTTTTTCATTGCTTGCAATATTTTGTCTCTGCTGGGTTATTTGGCGGCGGAACAGTGTAATATTCTAGGGCTGTTTAAGGCGTCCTCCACCAGGTGGAGATCCACCCCATCCACCAGCACATCCTTGATGCAGCCAACGTAGCCGGTGCTGTAGGCCTTGGGCAACCGACGGGCCACCGCCAGCTCCTCCAGACCACCTGAGGAGAGACAGAAGCAGAGGTTACTGTGACTGGCTCCTTTTAACTTTTCATTTACGTGCAGAAAAATACTTGCACAAGTAGTCAAGTGATCTTAAAAATCAGCGTAGTGGCCCTTTAAAGATCAAACACCAGGATAAGAGTTTGGCTTTCATAACAAATTAAACTGGAAATATCCATCAAATAGCCAAGCTTTGAAATATTTCGGTACAAACTACAAAAGCAGCTACATGGTTCTGTCAGGTTGTATTACAAGCCTTTGATATTTTCCGCTATGACACCAGCTGATGGACACGACAGGATGACAGTGTATTTGTCAGGCTGCCATGATCAAAGTGAGAAGGAGCCTAGCACAGCAGTCACACAAAACTGAAGTCAGACGGAGACGAGAGAATGTTCTTTTAATTTGACACGGTGCATAAAGTACTCAAAAAAACAACAACCGGAAAAAAAAAAAAAGAGCTACAAAAGAAAGGTGGTGACAGAGTGTAAAATGATGAATGCCTAACATCCTCATTATTTTTAATTTGTTTCCATCTTTGGTGCTAAGCGATCGCTGCCGTGCTGTGAACTCCCCACGTATCACATGTCCATCACCTAGTGTTTTCAGATATCTGGCAGCCTTTGTTGTAAAGAAATTTGAATTCATATAGGTGCTGCTCTTCGGCTGCTCAGTAACCAAGGTGGCCCCCGAGGTGCAAAACACAACAGCATCCTGAAAACAGGAGAAAACTGAAAACACAACGTTTCAGGAATGGTCAGTTTGTGTGTTTTTTTTTGTTTTTTTTATGTTGCTGTGTTTTGGATCTCGGGGCCACAGCTTGTATACAGCTGCTAACTACCCACTTTTGCCTGTGCTTATTTCAAAGAAAGCAAAAGCAGAAAATTATTCTTTTCTGGTGTGTCTCAAAAGGCTGAGCGGATGATTTGCAGTCAGTTCAAGGCAGATCCTGATCTATTGAAAATTTGTGGACTGCGCTTAAAAGCCGGGTCCGTCCCAGGAAACCGACCAGTTTAAATGAACTCTACCAATTCTGCCAAGAAGAGCAAACATCAAACATCCAGCCAGAGTCATGCAAGAAGCTACCCAAAGCTTCTGGTCGAGGTGGAACTTGTTAAGGAACATTTAACCAAATATTAGTGGTGTGCATGCATATATTTGTTTGACGAGTCTCTGTAAACTTCTGACAACAACTGTATATTATCAGTTAAGTGGAAAAAATATGTTTTATTATTGGCAGTCCCATATAAAGAGCAGAAATTCAGAGTTCTTAATATGATTTGCAGCCAGTTCACAGATGTTAAAGGTAGAGCCTTTATGATTATAGAGTTGGTTTCTGCTCCTTGAATTGTCCTTTTTGTGTTGCCTATAATTTTTCCAAACCTCTTTATGTAAAGATGCCGATGACCTCATTTCTGGGTGTTTTTCCAGCTCCTTTACTTCTTTTGACTGTGTTTCGAGCGAACCCAAAGTGGTCATTAGTGTCTTTCTCACTAAAACTATATGAAACATCTTTATTCAGAATTAGCTGAAATCTGTTTTTACTGGAAGAGAGACTCACCCTCATTTTTCCACGTTTTCCCATGTTTTACCTAGCTAGCCCACTCCCCTTTCTCCTTCTTTGGCGTCTACACAGTCAGAACCCTCCCGCATCCCTCTTTTCGTCTTTACTTCATGGCTGTGCGACTCATTTCATCCCCAGACTTCCATCTCTTCCATGTTTTTGTCAGGCCGAGAGTTCACATCCCCGCTGAGCTCTTTACATCCCCTGTCCCTGCCCACATTAATCGGATTGTGTGCCTCCGAATCAGGAGTCGACAGGGCTAATTTCATGCGAGTTACAGATGAATTAATGATGAACAGCGAAAAGGGGATTTAAAAAGGGAGAAGGGCTCTCGATGGGAGGGCTACGTGAGGATTATATATTCTTGCTGCAGGGCTCGCTCAGCACCTGTTCCACTGCGCTGCCTCCCCATGTGTGTTTGTATACGTGTACCTGAGTGCACGAGCGCACTTCTACATGCGGCGAGACTCTTTAAATGTCACTCCGGCTGCTTCTCCTCTCAAGCCTGCTTCTTTTTCCGCTGCGCACTGTGCATTTTAAAGAACAGTCTGACTTTATTTTGCTGCCCGTCTTCAATGTTATTTCCTCAGAATGTTCAATCCAGCGGTGCCGTGTGTGTTCTTTCAAAGCCATTTCTCTGAGCCAAGTTCAGCCTAAATTGAACTCAAGGTAGATAACGAGCCGACTTTGGTCATTTTCAATTCAGGAGAGCAGACAACTTTGGAGTTAGTCAGATAGCCTTTCATTTCTCAACTCAATACCTGAATAGGCTTGGACATTTTTTTTTTTTTTTTGCCCAAACTGCAATCTTTTTTTCCCTGCCAGAGACTTTGCTTATCCTCTGCAACGACATTGACTTCATTGCTCATTTTTGGCAGCCTAACCAGTGGCTAGGATGAAAAAGCACTATTTTGCACAATTACAAGCATTTCCCTTGCTTTATGTATGGCATCAGTAGACACATTTTCAAGTCTGAATTAAGAGTTCCTCCTTTTTTTCCTGCATGCGTGGGCACCTACCCAACCAGAGTGCTCCATCTGTGTCCAGCTGTGTTGCTGCCAAAGGTGATGACCCCGTTACTGGCGCCTCGTTGCCAACCTGTAGAGAGCCGTCTCGAAGTGCTCTAAAGAGGAGAAAGACAAAAAGAGAGGGGCACTGGAAGTGAGTGCATATGTGTCACAGTGAATAGGTTTAAACTGCAGTTTCGTTTAGTTTAGCATCTAGATTCTGTTGCCTCACTGCCAGTATACTAAGCACTCACATAACTGCCTTTGCCAAGCAGTGTTCTAAATGTGCCTGTCTACCAGCTAACAGATGCCGTTAGAGCACCATTTATTTGAGGTGGCTCCGTGCGGCGCATTAGCACTCGCTTAAGAATTGTGAAGACAGGGCTGATTTGAACTCACTAAAGTGGGTTTCCAGCAGAGAGACAGTCATTAGAGGCAGGCCACAAACACAGCTAGCTATACAGCTATGTGAGCCGTGTGCCACATGCTGCGATTTACACCATCATTACCATTGAAATGATGTCATCTTCTCATGTGGTCTCCATGTAAGTCTGGGATGAGATTTGGCCTAGTTCCTGCTTGCAATGGATGGAGCAGTTTTTCAGGGATCGATTATTCTCGCCTTACACGGGGAAAGCGTGTAAGGCGTGTTATCCCCCACGTGTCCGCTCACTGAAAGTGAAATGTTCTGCAGCGGTAATGAAGAGATCACAAGGAAGGTGTCGAATGGGTCAAAGTTCAGGCGATTAATTTATTTTTAATGAAAAAATCCATTAATGTGATCTCACCATGGGACACAAAAATTACAGCTTTTTCTCTTCCATCCATTCCTCATTTACAAAACATTATTGTCTCTAATGCATGTGTTATTTATTGTTCATGTAAATGTGCATAGACTCACTGGCCACTTCATTAGGTACACTTTTCAACTGCTTGTTAACACAACTATCTCATCAGCCAATCACATGGCAGCGACTCAGTGCATGCAGGCATGCATGGCATGCACGGCCGAGATGACCTGCTGAAGTTCAATTTGAGCATCAGAATGAGGGAGAAAAGTGATTTAAGTGACTTTGAATGCGGCATGATTGAAGCCGCTGATCTGCTGGCATTTTCTCACACAACCATCTCTTGTTGAATCTATGCCACGAAGAATTAAGTCAGTTCTGAAGGCAAAAGGAGGCCCAATCTAACTAATAGAGGACTGTGTATACACGCATGCTACAGATTTGTACAGACAAGGCTCAAGTGTATCGAGCTGTCAAAAACTGTTTAATATGTGACTGTCTAGTTTTGTGGTAACTCTAATTTAAATGTGTTGATTCCTAACAGGAGAATATGAACCACTGCAGCACAGCATCAGCTGCCATGATGTGAACGTGATTTCTACATTGTGCCCGTATCCAACGATTGGTGTCAAAACGCAAATGATCCTAGCTGACTGTAACTGAGCCCTATTGCAATTGTTCCTAATATACTTCTTCTCCTGTGCCGCAAAACCCATAATAATACATACTTTTTGAACTTCCCATATTCTCCTTAGATACCAAAACTTGATGTACTGAACTCAGAGGTTGTACTGAAACTCCATCCATGCTTTCTTAAATGCTTATGCAACTTAGGGTCGCAGGTCAAAATAAATCCACCCATCCATCTTTGCACTAAGACATGAGCCTCAAACACATGTTTGTTCAGTTTTCACTAAGCTTATGCATTTAAGTGCATCAGGCTCCACCTCTGGATGGTAGCACATATGCAACAAAGGTTATACCTCATTGTTGGCTGCATGGGTTAGTGCAAGTTTGCACAATCTAGGGTCCTGGCTAATGGTTGAAGCATTAAACGTGTTAATGATTGATTAAAGTTTTTTAGGAGGGCCACTAATGTGTAACGAAATGTTTCACATTAAACATGAAACCCTGTGAATGATGTGGGATTTTCCCTTCAGAATAACAGCACACATATTTTCTGACTGTTGTGAGGCTTTTGCGTTTTAATAAACAGAAGAAATACCATAGTCCTGCATATATGATACGCCTGGCAAACCAAGTCTTTGCAGAGGTTCTAGGGTTTGTTAACAATATAGCAATTCAAGCATGTTGTTTTCAACTGCCCTCAGAGGTCGACAACAATTTGAACACTATCGGTCTGCTCGGACCTTGATCTTCACTGCTTGCAGCTATATTACTGTTATTCATACTGTTTCGCTATTCTTTTCATTGAAGCCTTCTTGTAGGTCACGTACAGTGTGCAATGCATATACATCAGTGTTCTGATTTTTATTTATTTCCCTCCTATATTTCCTGTAACATGCCTAAAACTGTGTAAAAATATGTGGAGATATTTCAGCATGTTCTTCCTCTTTGAACATTCATTACCGTGTCAAAGCAATTTGATGCATAATATCATACTTGTGCATGACCAGGCATGAAAATAACCTTAATCTGAAACTAATCAGAGACATCTCAATGCGAGGGATCACTGTGTAGCAGAGGATTCATGCAGGAGATCACAGTGTGCAGCAACACAAATACAATATGGATTAATTCTAATCCTGGTCTAACTGTAAAAGCTTCCACCGCTGATCCCCACCCCCCCAGCTACCTATCATCTCCCTTCTTACCTGCTGGCCTTGATGCGTATCCAGCGGTTGGTGTCAACACGCACAGAAGAGCGCAGCACAACGGGCTTGGACCCCAGGTCGTATGTCATTTGGACATGCCCGTCTACAATTGCTAGGGCAATGTAGTCTGAGCGCTCCACGCCCTTCCCGCTCCACAGCACCAGACCCTGGGTCGCCTCAGTCCGGATGCTCAGTTCAAATTTGTTCACCAGCAGAGCCTTCTCGCTAGAAGGACAGAAAATACACAAGTTAGTTGTTTGGGGTTTTTTTTTGTCTGCTGCATTGAAAAGGAGTTCTAATCCTTGGCATAGCTATGGATATTGCACATTGGAAGCAAGGAGCCTCTGCTATTGTCTCAAAGCTGCGTTACCTGTGATTCAATGATGACATCTGCCTCTATTTGCTATATTCAGGAAGAAAACTGTGTAGCTTGAACTCTGCAATCACATGCTAACAGAGTTAAGGGGATTTTGAAGGAAAATCAAGTTGCTGGGTGAGTAGTAGGGGGTTGTTTTGCTATTAGCTTTTCTGCATCCTACTGAGCCTGAATTGCACTGCTGTCTACTGCTTCCTTTGTTGCTTTGTGCATTGCTCTGCGTGTGTGTTGTTTAGGCAGCTATTTGATCTCCCATCTCTTGACTGCTACAGCTGCCAGGGTGATTTGGATGCAGAGACTAGGAGACTTTCCTTCTATCCTTAAGAGGCACTGTAAGCCACTGTCACCGCTGTGTGAGAAAAGTACACAAAGCAATGTGCCCCTACTGAATATGTGCACACACAGACACCACCACACATCCATCTGTGAGTCCACCAGAGATACAGCAGACATCCAGACAATCATACAAGCAGTTTTTATTCATCAGTCAGTCTCTGCACATTTGTCAGCGCATCAGCAAAATGGAACTACTTCCAAATTTTTCAAAGGGTATTTAAACACAAAGACAGACACAAAGTGAGGGCACGTACGACAAAGAACCAACGACACATGGATCAAATTAAAAAAAATAAATAAATAAAACACCACCAACACAGAGCTGGAGACAAAGATTAGACAAGACAGACGACAAAACAAAGGAGTCAGCACAGCAAACAGGGAAGCACATGGGAGTACTAACAGGACAGGAAATGGGAGGGAATAAAGAGACACTGAGTGTGACAACTCTCCTTAACCTGGAGGAGATTTGCTTCATTTTCTCTGAGTATCGTCCATTAAATAATGAGTAAAAGAAGCAATGAGATGAGATTTAACTTTGGAGGGAAGGTAACTTTGACAGCTCACGCCACAAAATGACTCAGCAGAAGCAGGAAAAAAAAAAACAGAATCAAGTATGATTTCCTTTTTCAGAAACATGCTTAGGTTAGAAACATCGACCCCTTTGATTAACCAAAACTGCTGAGGCAGACGGGAACAACAACACCCCCCCAAAAAAGTATGATTTCAAAGCATCAGTTTTTTTTCTCAAGGGAGAGAAAAAAAAAACAACAAAAATATAGCTTAGTGAACCCTCTCCTGGCAAACCCTCCAAGAGCTTACAGGGGCCAATAAATCTCCACTGGAGCGGATTGTCAGTGATAAGGTCAAGGTTATTAAAAGTGCTGAATATATCATGAATAAAACAACGCCGGCGCACAGCGCGCTAGATCTCATATACACCACTGACTTCATAGATTTCTGCTGTGATGCTGTTTCTTTTTGGAAATGGAAGAGTTTTATCTTATATTTTTTCCAAAGCTGGCAGGGTGTGGACCTCCATTTCAACTCTAGGTGGCAGTAGTGCTTAGAATAATAAAAAGCCATGTGGGAGGACAGCTTTAGCGAAGAGGCTGCAGCTCTGGTTGGCTTTGTGCTGTTATCAGAGCTCTTAACTTTTTCAGAATTTATTGAAGCATATGCAGAGGCTCTTTGCCATTCGTATTGGTAACTCTATCTCAGTAATGGAAACAGTGTTGTCTCTGCGGAGGAGGATTTAGCCCTGTGAGAGGTCGAGGAGGGGTTGTCTGGAGGGAAAGGGAGGAATGAGGAGGCGAGACGCAAGCCGACAGCACCAAAGTTTGAAAGCTTTGAGAGACTCACCTCTGGTCAGATGGGTTCTCCAGAGATTCAGGACTTAAGGGAGCAGGGGAGAAAGTCAACGGCATGCAGTGTAAGCGCAAGGGGCCACAAGGAGAAAGGGAAGGGAGGGAAGGGAGGAGGTCTAGTTTAGACCTGGAGCTGCAAAAAGCATAACTTATCTGCTCTACTACAATATCGACCGTGTCGAGTCGATAACAACTGTTGTGTGATCATAGGAAGTGTGTAGCTTAGCCTTGATAACACCACAACCACAAAAAAAAAGGTTCTCAAGGGAACCGCTCCGATTAAGATGGATGACTAACTCTACAAAATGCCTTGGGATCAAGCACTTTTTAAAAGTGAAGCATCAAGATTAAGCACATTCATGGTCAGTGTCCACAGAGGTGCGAAGCCTGCTTTAAGTCAGCGTCCAATTATTGACCAGCTCCTTTATATTTATGGCTCTGCACGCTACAGTGCTGCGCCAATTACCTTCTGTCTAGAGATGAAAGCAGCGAATGAGAAAAATTGGGCAATTGTCCAAAAATGGGGTCAAGCACGTATCAGTTGAGAGTCATAGCCAGATATGATTTGTCACTGAAATGATGGAGCTTGAGCGAATCGACCTGAGCTTTCAGATATGGAGGAGGAGAAGTGATCAAAAGGGTGCTGTAAATAGTAACGAAAACATTAACCTGAGGTTAAAGTTTGACATTTTGGCCTCGCCAGCACTTAATGGCTGAGAAATGTATTCATTCACTTTCCAAGATCAAATCACACTGAGCTGATTGTGTCCCTTTAGAGTGCTGCACCAAGGGCCCGATGTGCGTAGAGTCACCCTCGTTGTGCCTCTTAGTAAATGTGACATCCATTAAACTTTTGACAGTCTGGCTTCAAGGACCACTGTCCCCTCCTGCTAAGTGAGATTGATGCCCATGGCTACACACTGAGGAGAGAGATCTCAATTGGAGGTCTAATCTACAAAGAGAGACAAATCTGTGATTAACATGTCACAGCCTTTCTGTACAGCCGACTCTGTAATTATTCACAATTACAGTTAGAGATCTGGCAAAAATGAAATGACAGAAGCCCTGGCATGGAGTGGAACTCTGGGCTGAATCCAGTCGGCTTAATTTGAGCTGAATCCTGCTTCGCCGCTTTGTGGGACTTTTTAAAAAGAGGTTACTTACCAAGCTAATGAGCAGGAAGAAAAACCCTTAATAACTAAGTCGTGACCGCGGGTTTTCCCGCGCACAAGCTCCACAGGTACCAGAATTTAGGTTAAGGGGTTATTTAGTATATCCTCTTCTTGTAGTTTTCAAGGGATCTCATTCATTTCTCACGTAACACTTAATGCCATTCAGCATAAAGTGCGTGGCAATTCATTTTGTTTATGAACGAGCTACAACCATGCATAAAATATCGCACATTCTCAGTACAGCAATTCATTTTCTCTGAGGGCTGTGCACAATGCTTATCATGCAAACACTCATGCTTCCCTTTGCACTGGAAAAAAAGACAGGAGCTAGTGACGCTGCATGATGTATTCAAAATAAGGAAATCTGTCAAATGGATTTATGGATATGGACCTCGGATGTGAAATCTGACTTGAACGGTTAAGATGATTTCTGTTTGGATATTAATATGGGAAACTGAATGTGCTTTAATCTCTCCAGTTGGGTTATCAAACATGGAATTTAAACTGCTGTTAGTTGGGCTGGATTTGAAACTGGACAAATACCCAGTGTTAAAGTCTACTTACTCTGGAATCTCATTGGTCAGTTGGCTTGAGTGAAAAGGAAAGACAGTGAAGAACATTTACATGAGACAAAGACACGTGTGGACAAAGACAAGGGAGGTCACGACAAAGGACGGGCATGCTGACGCCATCGACAAGCAGCAAAGACGCATCAACAGCCACACACGTGTGTGGCAGAGTCCTCCAGCCAGTTGTGTCTGAGTGAGTGAGAGTTATGAGCGTTCACGGCAGCGTGATGATCTGCGCACTGTGGCCCGGTTTTCACACCTCCGAGTGTTTGTGTGAGGAGCTGTGAGTCGAAGATATAGAACCGTATGCTTGACGTCTTCAGGCTCATCACATAAACATTTTTGTTTATGCCAACCTGGAGGCGCTCTCTTGCCAACCTTGTAGATGGATGGAAGAGTAAAAATGTCTCATCAGCTGCCTAAAGGGAGTGGATTTCCTGTTTGTTTGGTTTTTTTATACAACAGCTCCCGAAATCATTTTCCAAGTACGTCATCAGCTTTCTTTCCCCTTCACAGGGTGTTAAAAATTGCAGCCTACATTTTTTTTTTAAGCCAGCGTGATGAAAAACAGTCAGAAGCACATTCAAAATAGGATAAGAAGTTTAATCATGTGTGCTCTTATTGTCCAGCGTCAGTGTGAGCTACGGGGTAGACCACAGAGCGAAGTGAGTGTGCTCAGGGCAACGCTGTGATTGTTAACTGTCTCGCTAATTAGTGAAATCCTGTCAAAAGCGTAGCAGAACTGCCACAGACAGGGGCGATGAGCTATTAGCCAAGCGCCTAGTTCACCCTGAAGCCCCGGGACTGATGATATCATCCACACTGTCATCAAAGTTTACCAAGGGAGGAGATGGACGAGGGAGGGGTTATTTGGCTAATAGCTATTACAGTGCGGATGGTGGATGAGGTTAAATGGGCTGTACTCTATCTTACCTCCTGGTAACAGCGTTGTGGTACTCGATGAACGTCCGTCCGTCAAAGGCGATGGCCTCGGTCTCGCCAGCGGACTTCTCGTAGATGGCTGTGAAGGACAGGGGCGGGGCGAAAAACGTTCAGAGGATGAGATCACACTAATCAATAAAGGTTTGGTTATCAGAGCTGAAGGCAATGAAGTGTGAGCACATGGGGTAGGTGGTTGGGTGGGTGGGGGGGGACGCTGGTGCGTTTGTAGTTTTAATTAAGGTGAAAGGGACAGCCGGCCACACGCACAAGGTTAATGGCAAAAGCAGTGACTGAGTATGTAAGACAGATCAGGCCAGAGCGAGTATATGTCTGGCAGAGTATCGTGAAGATGATGAAAGGAATGTGCAAACGTTTCATAAATATTCAGTTGACAGAGTTCATCATTTTCATAAGTGCTGCAGTAGTTTGAAATCGATACATAATGACACCGGCATAAAAGAGACATCACATGTCTAATATTGGCATTATTACCTCGCACAGGCAGAACACAATGGAAATAAAGGTCTTACAAGCAGAAAAAATTGAGACTGATATTTTACCTTCTATAGAGGCAAGCCAAGAACAAGCAGTGTTACATGAAGCATCACTGATTTTTAGTCCCACTCATACTATGCTTTAAAAGCAGCCAAAATGCTATGCTTCTGGAATAAAACCAGATAATCTTGGATGAGGTAATAGAACAATTTGTACGGTTACAATGATTCATTGCAGCTGCACGCTAGCGTGATAAGGTGATCTCAACCCAGCAAGCATTGCTAGCCACTGGCTTACACAAAGAGCAATCACACTGATCCTTAAAATAGGGGTAGGAAATGTGTTAAAGCACTGAGATTTTCTCTGGTTCATTGACTTGGATTAGGATAAAGCCAAATGCAATGTGTGCGTGTGAGGACATACAGCAGAGATCGCAGCGATACTCACTGTTCTGGCAGTGCGCTCCTGAGAAACCGCTGAGGCAAATGCACTCGTAGGTGTCCAGCTGAGGGTTGCAGCGGCCGCCGTTGTGACAGGGCTCCTGGGAGCAGGGGTGACCCTGGAACATGGCTATGCTACTGGAGCGCAAGGCATTCTCCTCCCTGAGGATGGGCGTACCCATCAGAATGATCTAGAAGCAGTACACATAGGGTGTCATCGTGTGTTATCGCAGTCTGGGTTTGGAGTCTGGTCACCCTGGGCACAGACTTTTTGACCCTCTCCCCTCAGGCAGGAGGCTACGGTCCATACGGACCAGAACCTCCCGCCATAAGAACAGTTTCTTCCCCTCTGCTGTTGGACTCATGAACAATTACCCTAAGACTGTTACCACCACCCTCCACAAACGCTGATGACCCTATGTCTATGCACCTGTCTGACTGCACTGATGTACATATTAGTGGAATATAGTCTACATTTTTTTATCTTTTAATTAGTCTCTGCACTGTATATTTTGTAATTTTGTAATATTGTGCTATAGTTATAGCTCTAATATCTCTGTATATTTGCAATTTGTATACTTGTATATTGTCTTATAGTTTTTATACTTATTTGTTTTTTTTTCTGTAAGCACGAAGTACCGCAGCAATTTCCTAATGCTGTGAACCTGTTCACCCATATGGCAATAAAAACCTTCTGATTCTGATTCTGATTCTGATTCTGAGATGTTTTTGAAACGAAAATCCAGCATTTAAGCAAGCACTCAGAAAATTACCATACTGGGGAGAAATATTTGAGATATCTGAGGTTCTGGTAGCGCAGTAGTACTTCTTAAAGCCTAAGTATTTCTCCTAAAGTCAAATATTCATTAATAAATAAGCCCAAAGTAAAAAATGTATTGTTTAAGAGTCATCAACGCTGACTTGGAGTGGTTTGATTGTACTCAATAATGACTTGGCAAAAAACAAGCCCACAAATGTGAATCATATTTTTTTTCAGATGTTGCTGAATCCTCTGTGGAGCAAATAAATATATGATGTCACCCTTTTCCATCTAAGCATCACCCATTTCAAACCAAAGCTCAGGCGAAACAGAAATGTGTTGTCTGAAATCCAAAGATCTGCCTCGGGGAGCGTGAGTTCACGTAAGTGTCTTCTGTGCTCGGTCGCTTATTTTAAGCAGACTGAGACCTTTAATAAAGAACATGGCATAGTGTACATAATGTGCAGTAAATACATATACTACAGAGTTTATAGCAGTGTGTGTTAATTAGAATATCTAGTTTTTTCAAGCTGTCTGCAACAAATCAACAGAATCTCATAAAAACTCTTCTAATTTCCCATTTTTACAGATTTACATTTATGTAATGCTCTTAGTGACCTTTCTTTGAAGTGCTGCATTTGCAATATAATTCTTGTCATGCTTGCATGCCTATTGCCTCTGATAAGTCGTTTAAGGTTTTAAAATTATCTGATTAAATTCTTGCCTCCTTAGCACACCACTTGAAGATTACCATTTACCACTCTCGATTGTTATCCAAAGGAACGCATCCATGAAGGGCTTTGTGTTTTCTGCTGAACGATCCCTAAATCGAATTATGGCAACACATCCTAAGAGTAAATAAATGCGTACAGTGAGGCTGTAGATTCAGTTTAACGTGCGCCTCTAAAGATGAATTCCCCCACTGCCACAGACAGAAAATTGCCTCAGAAAATTACAACATGCATGTTAAACAGTACACCAGACCCAGAATACTTCCTCATAATTAATTATTCCCTACAGGCCAAGCAAGACAAACGCCACGTTTAGCTTTTGATTTGCTCGAAACTGTCAAGGGAAAGTTTGCCGAGGATAACTAATGACAAGTTTGCGCAAACAGTAACATCCAGCCTTTGTTCTACCGAGTTATTTTTGGCACTTTGAGATGAGATTTTTTGCTGGAAAGTGGAGAAAAAAAAAAACTGGAAAGTTGTCAGAGAAAGATCTGAGAATAGCAAAATGGAGGGACTTCAAAATGTGCATTCTATTATTAGTGCATACTAATCCAAATGAGCAGAGTCGCTGTCTGTCACAGAGTGAGCTTATAATGGAAAATTACTAATATGAGGCTTTATAGTAGGGCGGCCGGACAGCAAATAACTCATCATTTGACTTTGCTGCTGCATGTCTAAGGTCGCAAGTCATTAAAATAACATTGAATCTATGAGCTGAGCTAATGACACTGCAGTTCTTTTAGAAAAAAGGACATGTACAAATTTACCTTTTGGACGGTTCCCTTGAAGCCCTCCGTTAGTGCAGCGGCTCTTGCTAGTCGGCTGTAATCGGGAGCTCCACCAACAAAAAGAGACTCTTTCAGGTTAAGATCTACGTGCCGGTTCTGGTGAGAAAGGACACAGTCAGGTTTTAGGTGGTGAGCCAGAAATGCCCCACCTTCTACATCTACCTTTTAAAATGTCCAGCTGAATCATTTCCATACCCCAACATCAACTTTTCTCTGGGAGTTGTCTGTTCAGAACATATTGGTTTATAATTTTACTGTAGCCAAGGGAGCCAGAAATAAGTTGCCACCTTTTCCCCGAAGATATAAAGACAGATTAATATACATATACCGCATTTACAGACATGTCACAAATGTCCCATTAAAAGAAGATTTTATATTGTAGCCAACAGAGGCTTTAACTGCACTTCCTTGCCTTCCTTCCACGCCGACACACTTGATACATTACAGCATAATTGATTTCTGTGTCTCTCAGAGAGAGTGGTCAATTATCCTCTATCTGAGCAACATAAAAAGAGACTACAAAGGAAAATCAGAAGCAGGCTGGGCTCGAGATATGGATGGTTCTTTACAGACATCTCTAATGAATGGCTGATTATAAGCACCGACCTTTCAAACAGTTGAGTGTGGAGACACATTAATTGCAATTCATTTGTGCAGCAGATGACTATGAAATTCGATTCTTTCCACCAAACCTTTGGAACAATTGCTTTGCATTAGCAAGGTGCCTCTTTCCTTCTTTTGCATGGGAGAACCGGCCCACTTCAGAAGGCAGGAATTAATGATCTTTATTTTATGTAGGGCAGTAATTGCCTGAGGGTTAAAGTGGAGTTAATTGCTGTAAAAATGATGGAAGGGGCCAAATAAACAGGCTTTGTGCAGGCAAGCTGGCATCACCCTGGCTTTTATTTAGGATGGGATTTGGAGTGCAGGAGGCAGTGGTGCTTGGCTGAAGCCCGGGGCTGTGTCACTGCACCTTGAGCTGCTTCCAGCAGAGATAGAGCAGGGACTTTGGCCAAAGCTGCTGGACCCAGTTGTGGCTGGTGCCTCTAGGCTTTGCCAAAATGTGTCACCAAACTGTAAGGCAAAGTTGGCCACCTCAGGCTCTTTATGCAGACTTCACTGCTCTGCAACACTCATCTACTCTGCAGGTAAAGTTACAGATGCACACCGAACCTTCTCTGAGATCTTACCCCTTCATAATGTGGGACTCTGGAATCCTCATCATCTATGTAAAGCTACACTTCTATCACGCTAAGTGAAACTGCATGCAATGAAATGGTAGATCATGTTCTATTTTTTCTCTCACAGGTAATAATAATCACCTGTCGAAGGAGAATGGTTGGTTCTATGGCGTGACTCTCGCTCGGTGATGTTCGGTGAGACTTGTTGTGTAGTAATGAGCGAGTGAGTGAGTGAGTGAAAGAGTGAGCGACTTCATGATATTATGGAGGATCATTCTTGTGTACAAAAGAAGTGAGAGCAGATGACAAAAGAACAGCCTGGCTTGGCTTAGCACCTCGCCTTCTCCTACGGTATATATCCTCCTCGCCTCCCGTGTCTTCGCTCGCACTTTTCGACAGGCACGCGGCACTGGCGTGATATCCCCGCCTACACCAGACTAATGAAGACATTTCTTTGTTGCTAAAAACAATGGCCACCGCAAAGATGACTGCCTCTTTTCCTTCTTCCCTCCCACCTTCCCACCCCCACAGCAGATGGACCGAGGTGAAAGCCAAACCTTGTTCTTTAGGAGCATCTCCTCTTCAGTGCCGTGTGTGCGTGTATGAGCTCATGAAAATGGCAAAGTTGTTCTACAGAACTGGCACCTTAAAGGCTGCCTGCAGCTCTGCAGAAGTACCCTTATTTTTGTGCAGTTGTTGCATGGAGACATGGGGGTGAGAGGACATAGAGAGTGGCTCAAACAAACCATGGGGCTAAGGTGTGATTGGGACTTGTCTAATTACCTTGCGTGATTTCTTATTTCCAGACAGCACATCATAGAAAAGGAAAGAAAATAGGGAGGAAGAGAGTTATTAGGAGGGTAACTAGAAAGTGTCTGTGCACAAAGGAGCATGCAGCGCTAGGCAAGTGCAAAAGCTCACAAAGCACACACATACTATAACATCATATACACACACACAGGCACACACGCACATCTGTAAGCGCATTAAAAAGCTGCTGTGAAGCACTGACATCCAAGACAAGTACATTAAATAAGAATATAAAAGTGTGCAGAACACACACTTTTGCATTATATACATACACAGACATGGAACCACAAAGCTGTGCGAGTGTGTATTAACACTAAAGAAAGTGAATACAAATAAGACAGTAAATCTAAGAAGGCCATGCATGAAATATACGGTGCCATTAGCAAAAGATGAAAAGAAAAAAACTTCATGGATGAGAGACTACGAATAGTGCCACTTAACCCAACCTCATTCATAGACCACTGCCATTCAATAAGAGGTGAAGTAGATTATTATTTCTCCTATCCAAATCTTTGAAAGTTTGTACTTCATTACGCTGGCAGCCTGAATAGTCTTTGAAATGAAGATCACTCCCAGCACGCTATATGTATCCATATATGTTCCTGTGTGTGACCACCTTTGATATGATATGGGTTTCTCTGAGCAAAGCGTATTGTAACGCCTTCCTGGTTCTTAGCGATGAAGTGGGAGAGAATTAGCTTAGAGCCATACTGGATAGGGTCTCTGCAATGAGCTCCATAACTAGTCTCAGCTCATCCCTTGCGTCCTCCCAGCCCCCCACTCGTCTTCGCTTTTCCCTTGCTCTCTTCCTTTAATAAGATTTTCTGCCTCTGTTGCTGGAGTAAAACACAATTACCATACGGACGATGGGAGTGAGAGGAGGGGTGACTGAGCAGCAAGAGAGAGGGGGAAAAAAAAAAAAGGAGTGTTGCATCTTAGAGGAAGCTGATGGAGTTGACAGGGTGCATGTTCATAGTCACAAATTACAATGTTTAATATAATTGGATGACTTACAGACTTATCAAACTATTAGATAGCCTTCATTTGGAACCATGTACCTGTTTTATTAGTCTAGTCACTGGGTTTAAAATTTTCATTAGGCTCTTCTCGCTGCTGCTATCTCCTTTATCTGCCTCCACCTCCCTAGGCAGCACCTCAAAGGCTAGATTTATAAAACTGACTGTATACCAGCAGAAAAGGCTGCTTTATGATTCTGATATCTCCAGAAAGCCAGCAAGCTTGGAGAAGAATTGCAAAATTAAGACAGCTTGCCAAACTGGCCCTTCTACATCTGGAGCACTTCCTCTCACCTTGTTGGATTTCTGGAGATAGTTGCGTACTTTAAGTTAGAACAAACTGGCAAAGCCACGTGTTCGGGGGCCGTGTGCAAAAGCAAAAAAAAAAATCAGTAAAAGGGTAAAGTCTGCTTTACCCCTTTAACTGTGCCTGAAATGGTAACTTGGACACTCCTTGCAGGAGCAAACATGAGCACTAAAGGCTGAAGATGTGGCGTAGATGAGACATGTGCACGCAGATGAGTATATATACTGGCAGAGATAAGGGTAAGCATAGCATAGGCCCATCAGCCCCGCATGCTAAAAGCAAGATAACCATTAGCAGGAGCTCGTCGGCTCGCTGTTTCTTACTGGTGCCTCTCCTCGCACGGCACCCTTCTTGTTCACCATGATCTCTCCTTTGCGGTTGGAGCGCTCCAGGTTGACGATGTTCCACACGTTCAGCTGGATCGCTTCCTTACTCCTGAATCACACATACACACACCCACACATGCATGAGCAGTCACATATTAGGAAAAACACATTCATTGTTGCGTCGTATGCCCTTTAATATGTAGCATGCATTTATAACTTAAAGTCTCTTAGGTTCTCAAGTCATGGTAACCTGATGGTGGCGGGTCCCTTTCCCAGGTCGTAGCGAAACTCCAGGATCCCATTATTCAGGGACAGCGAGATGAAGTCTCCTCCTCCGTCCGATTTTTGGCCGTTGTAAAAGATCAGACCGTTGGAGCCATTGGCCATGAAAACCACTGTCATGCTAACCTTTTGACTGCAGACGTAACAGAAGCAAAACACACGCATGAGTGAAAGAGCGCTACCCATCTCCTACTGTACATGGGTTCTTGTTTCTGGTGCATCGGCACCCTTTCTGTATAAAGATATTATATGTTCTACATGCTCAGGCTTAGATAACACTATTTGTTTCCTTCATTGTCAATTCAGTTCAGGCTTAAAGAAGGCTGTTGTGCCTTAGGCACAGAACAAGTTCAGCCTATGAAACCTACGTGGTATCCAGTGTTCAGTAACACATGCCAGACTTGACTGTGTGGGTTTCACGCTGAGGCATGGGACTTACCGCAGATCGTGCCCATAAAGATGTAGCCCCTTCAGCTCCAGGTAAGAGTCTCCGTTGAACAGTGGCATGTAAGCCCCTCTCCTCTCAACCACTGGAAAAAAAAACAAAACAAAGAGACTGTATTCAACCGCAGGTGTCGTTTTTGTTACTGCTGACAAAATTGAAATTCAGGGACAGTCGGTACATCTTTGAAGGGCCTGTCAGCATTAAGGAGAGAGATGGATTTGTGTTTTTATAGCTTTTGGGATTAAGACATTCTCCTGACAGAAATTCAAACAAAAAAATTCAAAAAAACCCTTATGTCAGACTGATTACACAGCGCGCCACTGTATAACAAAGGACCTTTGGAGACATGCGGAGTTTAACACCACAGCCTGGGACCTACGAAATAATACAGCTATTGTATTTTGGCAGGCCTTTTTACAAATTCATGCCTTCGCGACAGGGTCTGCGTCTGGCTGTCCCGTCTTTTGGCTGTCTGGAGTGATTAGGACAGGCAGTGCGCCATCCTGCTAACAAGTAGCTTGACATTAAAAATCATTCAAGTGTCACTGTGGGAGTATGTGTTTATGGTGTTGCTTGCAAAAGCTACAATCACCAAGAGGAATGTGGAAGGCTAGATGCTCACACACACACATATGCACATATCTATCTATGTAGCCGGCAAGAAAGCTTTTACTCGTAATTGGCTGGGATTAGTCAGGATGGAGAAGGCAGACATAGAAGAGAAAGCTAATTAGCTATTGTGCAGAAGACTGCTAATGATGATGATGGTACGCATCGTGGCGGAGATGGGAAAAGAGTTCAGTGCACGCAACGAGGAGTCCTGTACTAAAGTAAACTCTGCTTCTCAGAATGCAGTTTCTTACAGAGCAGGTCTGGAGGGTTTTTCTTATTTTTCACCTAGCGCTGGAACTGAAAGCACAGTGATCAATAGGTGAGAAGAGGGCAAGGCTTGAGAAGAAGCTGGATGACCAGGAAAAGCTGCGCGATGTGTGGGTGACTGAGTTTGACGGCTAAGAGAATTTAGTCAAGTTAAAGTTTCAACAGCTTTTCTTTGGTCAAATCCCAGAGAAATAGAAGCAGCATTCAGGCAGCTGTTGCTTCCATCGCTAAAGTCAATAGCAAACTCTGAGCTCATTTTGTTTATGTTCGGGTAATTAGTGCTTACCCTATCAAAAAAATTAGAGAAGGCTACAAACAGCTTGACTGCATGCAAGAAAAAAGGAAGATTTCACACACAGACACACACTAACTGCTTAATGTGGCCAAGAGGCTAAATGTAATTTATTTATTTATTTTTTTTTTGTGGACTGCCTCAATCCAAACGATCGTGGTTTCATCGCTAAATTGTAATGATTTACACTAAGACGGGGTAAAGGCAAGGAGTAAAGTAGGCCATTCAATACTACAGGAACACCCTTGAGAAAAGTCCTTGACTGTGAATATTACAGCAGTGAGCTGTACTGACAAACCCCTGGCGGAATTGAAATGGAAACCACAGCTCAGCCGAACGCACACACACACACGCTAAGATACAAACACTTCATATTATGACCAATTCACCTTCAGGCTTCTGATGAGAGCGCTCTAAGCTACCTGTCTTTTTAACTGTTCTCAGTGCAGCCCTCAGAGGGGACGTCCGCCTGGCTGCCGCCTTATCTCTGAGCTCCTCTCTGGGGCTGACACTCTGGCTGACTGACGCTCCCATTAATCACCGCGGGCAGGAAGGACTGATGCGATTAGTCATCTCATTGATTCCCGTGAAAAAAATAGCCTTTTGGAATTGGAGACGCTCCCGCTCACATGGCATTGATTTTGGTTCACCTCAATTTATTTTAATCACCTGCTAACTTGGACTTGGGGCGAAGGAAAAGGCAGCAATTCCCATCTGTTTTTTTTTCTAAATTCCCAGGGTTACAAGGTTGCATGTTTCTCTTTTGTTTGGAATTTGCATCAGAATATATTCTTTTTAATTTGTACTTGGAGTAGCCAAATTCTGCAAGCATTTATGACAACATCTACAAAGGAAGGGAGGGATAAACATGAGTAGTCTTCAGAATGCCACACCGCCCAAAGTGCTAATGATGAACTTCAAAAGCAGCTGAGCTGTGCTGCAGTCTTTTTCCCAGCAGCGCCCTGGTTCTGCCATGTGAAAGTAAGTACCAACAAACATGTTTGAACACAACACCTGTGGGCGGAAAGGCAGGGAGGGAGGCTGCAGCTTTGCTCCTGCTTACCCACTAACAAGCGTAGCAGAGTCGATGTGGTGAAAGGCCCGACGGGGCCAATCATCTACCTCAGTTCTGTAAGCCACCAACCCTCCCTTCCCCTTCCAGCCTGAAGGCTTAACCCCCCCCCCCCCCCCCTTTGCATTTGATCTCCCTTTTCGATTCAGAAGGGAAGGAAATGTCACAGAGTAGAAGAAAAGAAGAGGAAAAATAGGCGTGGAGGAGGGTGCTGCTCAGCTGACTCCAGACCAGAACTCTGGTTCTGTGGAAAGATTACCGTTCTCGCAGTGTCTTCCTTCACGTCCCATGGGACACTCGCATTTGTAGCCTCCCTCGGGCAATGCCTGGCACTGGGAAGATGGATGGCACCTGCTGGGGTTGCATG
The DNA here is from genome assembly GCF_007364275.1 of Archocentrus centrarchus. Classification (NCBI taxonomy): domain Eukaryota; kingdom Metazoa; phylum Chordata; class Actinopteri; order Cichliformes; family Cichlidae; genus Archocentrus; species Archocentrus centrarchus. The sequence continues at coordinate 28,879,946 of NC_044352.1, read as the reverse complement.
GGTCATGGATGTCTGCACACGTTGGACCTGGACAGAGACACAAAAATGTCTGCCATGAGAAAACCACCAAGGAAACCTGCCAGCATATTCAACCACTGTCTCTTTTGTATTCCATCTGAAATGAGGGGAAGACAGAAAAAGGGGAGAGAAGTGGGGTATGAGGATTTCCTCTGTAATAGAGGTCATTTTCTAATAGGATTTAGAAATATTACACATCCAGATTAAACAGTGGAGAGCCTCCGCGCCACGCGGCCATGTTTCTGGGCCAACGCCGACTGCGGGAAAGGCTCGCAGGCGTCTGGTGGATGATGGTTTTGCCCTCTGCCACAGCCCATCTGAATTCACCCGTCATTACTTTAGCAGTCAGAGCCTGTGGTGAGGAGAGTGCTTTAATGAACGCCATCCCCGCTGAGCTCACAGGGTTCCCCCCGTTTTCCCTCACTCTCACGTTTGGAAGCTGTATTTTATTCTCCACTCTTACCTCTTCACCAGCACAGCTCTTTTTTTACTGTCTCCTCTTCCTCTCCCATCTTTTTAATTCTATTACTCTCTCACCTCTCTCATTCATCCAGCTGTCCCGACATGCCCGCCCTCTAACTACAACTCTTCCCACCCATTTATTCTGTCTTCTCTCTTTCTGTGATCTGTCCCTTTCCTTCTAGCCAATCTCGGCCACTTTTAAATTGACATCATGACAAAATTAACTTCAATCTGAGGCTGCAGGCACTGGTCCAGCTCTCATTATCACCATTCACTTTACACGATGTTGCCAACACAACCTTTATCACAGCCGTGCTTCTCCAGAATATACTTCTTCTCAAGCTTCTCTGTAACAACCAAAACATAAGGGGAGCCCTTTATATTAAAGGCAATAGTAATGCATTGTGATACTTTATTGATCCACATTGCAGATTCAAGGAAAACGGCCCTTAAACCTCTGCTGACAGGTTGTTCCAATAACCATTAACCTGCTCCTGTTTGTGGATAAAATCCTTTACTATTCGAGCATAAAAGTTACATCTGACAATTAAATTGGTTCTTGTGTGAAACTTTCTGCGGTAAGCTGCAGTATAACCGGCGAGGGGCACGCTTGGCTAGGCCCCGCTGGTGTCTGCTCTTAACTATACTCTCTCTCTCTGCTGCTTGTTAGTTGCCATCTGCTGGAGGGAGGAAAAAGAAGAGGGAGGGAATAGCGGAAGCAGAGATAGGCCAAAGGCCAATCTCGGAGAATTTGTTCAAAGATTTTCATGTTCCTTGCACTGCGTCAACATTTAAACTCTCATTTCTATGTTGGACACACAGATTTGATGGTGTTGGTGTTTACAAAATGTCTTCCAGCGCTGCTGCTGGGGGCATGAGTTACACTGTCAAATTAGCCTGTCAAGCTTACTTAGGATTTGTGAGTCAGGCATGACCACAGCGAATCCCTGTGGAGAAGGCAACACTGAGATGTATTAACAGAATTTTAACTACAAGGTGTTAGGAAAGTTTGAAAATTACATATGAATAAGGCATATTTTCTACTTCCTTCCCTGCACTTATACTGGAATTAACTTCTCAGAACTCCATGACTGTACATAACTATTAGGAAAATCTGCTGAAAGGCACCCCTTTTTTTTTTTCCCCCTTCTCAGCATCTTACCCCAGAATCCTTTGGTGCACTTGCAGTGGAACATCTCAGCCTCCTTGACCTGGCATGCACCGCCATTCTTGCAGGGATTTGGCTGGCAGGGGTTGTTGCCGCATTCGCCCACTCCGCTGCCGTACAGACTGTCGCCCCCATTCTCCTGCAGGTTGAGTATCCGGTTGTTGACATCTAACATGCGGATGCAGCCCACCAGACCGACTGCCACACCTGTCCTCTCCCTTACACTGAACACGGAGGAAAAAAAAAAAAGCAAGTTACACTAAATCTGACTTAATTAAACCGAATATACATTAAAGAAATGCCAGATTCTGGGAAGTATCATTGATGCATTTAATGCAGCAGAGTACCCCAACATAGTTCCTAAAAGAGGAACAGCTTGAAGAAGAACTGTTCTTTTTCAGATTCATTTGAACATCCAATGAATTCTGATCAAAATCTCATTAACTGGTTAATTACAGATAACACTGCATTGACACTGACTTTTGTAGCAGGGTTCCCACAATATCATATCACACAATTACTGTTGCCAAAAATAATTCACAATAATGTTGGTGTTACAACTCCTATTCCAGAAAAGTTGGGACACTGTGTAAAATGTAAATAATAATAAGACACCTGCTGGCCTACAGAGCGCCGCTGCTGAATGTTTAACTTATTCAATATGTGACGTGTTGGAAGTGAAACTAATCCGGCTGTGGGTCAAATTTGCCAATGAATAAGGAAGGGGTAGCGATTGACGTTAAACACCAATGTACAATATTTCTTAAAATACAACACTGCGTAGCATCCATCTTTTAACAACAGCCTGTAAACATCTGGGAAATGAGGAGAGCAGCTGCTGAACTTTTGGGAGAGGAATGTTTTCCTCTTTATCGCATTTTTCGTGTCATGATGCTACAAATGTTTTCAATTGGTGAAAAATCTGGACTCTTCTATTATGAAGCCATGCTGTTGTAATGGGTGCAGTGTGCCGTTTAGCATTGTCTTGCTGAAATATGTAAGACCTTCCCTGAAAAGACATCATCTAGATGGGAGCATATGTTGCTCTAAGACCTGCGTGTACTTCTCAGCATTGATGGTGGATTTCCAGATGTGCAAGTTGCCAATTCCATAGCCATCAACCCCCCCCATACCATCAGAGATGAAAGCTTTTGAACTGAGCACTGACAGCAAGCTGGATAGTCTCTCTCCTGTTTAGTCTGAGGATGCAGTGTCCATATTTCTCAAAAAGCATTTCAAATTTCAATTCGTCTGACCACAGAGCAGTTTTCTTAGTCTTTCTCTGAACTCGGCCTTTCTTAGATGCTCTTTTTATACTCAATCTGTTACTGACCTGTTGCCAATTAACCTAATTTGTTGCAAATTTGTTCCTCCAGCTGTTTCTTTTTAGTACCACTTACTTCTCCAGCCCGTTGTTGCCCCTGTCTGAGATGTGTTGCTGCCATCAAAATTAAAAAGAGCTAAGATTTTTTAGCAGATACTAAAATGCCGCACTTAAAACATTTGATATGCTTTCTATATTTTATTGTGAATAAAAGTGCAGGTTTATGAGATTTATTCAACTTTTTTGGAATTGGGGTTGTACTGTACAGTAATGGTAAATCTATAGAAAATATGAAATAAAGACGCTCTCGGTTATTCAGATTTGTTCTAGAATTTGACCAGTGTGTTTTGTCTCTTTTCTTTTTTTAGTACAAAAGCACAAATAAAGAACAATTACTGTAGACTTAATCAGCTGTGACAAGGTAGTGGGATAAACTGAGAAACAAAACATCCACGAGGACAGCAACACAGTGTCAGATGAAACAAGATTAGCAGCATGGAGCAGGGGACAGAGTCCACCCGCCAGCAGCTAACAACTCAGTGGACAGTGTGACTTGATGCCTACTGTCCATGTCCTCAGCTAGCGGCAACCTCTGCGGCTCAAAACTCAAACTGCCACCTGATGCTGGCTCCAAAAGCGAGTTAATCCTCCACAGATTCCCTTGTTAAAATTCCCAACTTTACAACAGAATTAAACATGCTTACAGTCTGGTACAAAAACACAGTTATGGGCTCTATAGCCAATTTCTCTCTCCATTGCCACTGTGTGGGAGAACATCTTTTTTCTTTTTTTTTCTCATCCATTTAAGTTTTTATTAAGGCTTACAGCTTACATTATTAGCCAGCCAGTAGCTGTCTGCATGGTTTACCTAAACTAATTTAAGTCACTGAACTGAACTGTGTCTGGTGCCGTTTGGAGCATTTTAAATGTTATTATACGGCTTGCTGTGTGGTTACTGGTTCTAACAGCTCATCTATAAAAGTATGTGCAACACTTTAGTCCAGTCCTCCTACCTGCTGTGCTGCAACCAGATAGATATTGTCATTGGAGCATTTACAAAGCTTTTTTTTCTCTTTAAATATTCTTATATTGTGCCCCTCCTCCTCTGTACTGTAGTACAGTTCTAGTAAGACCACTGAATGAGCAAATAGCAGCTGGGAAAAAAAATTGAAGATTGTGCCACACTGTATGAAACCACTCTAGGCAACTATCTGCATATGACTTAATGGAAGGTATGAAATGAATACAAATATAGTCAATTTATCAAAAAGCTGCACATGGCTAATTTTTCCCTCAAAGGACCCAAACTAGGTTACGGGCCACTGAAGTGGGATTAACAGTGGTTATGTTTCCGCTGAATAAAAATGGAAGAATCAGCAAAATTAACATAAACAGGAAACGAGATTGGAATTAGCTGCAGAATGAAATATTAAAATAATCCACAGATGATGGACTTTCTGTCTGCCGCACTGCTTGCAGTGCTTAACACCACAATGCTGTAACTGTAACTGTAAATGGAAGGTCTTACTCTTGCTTGATGTCCTCAGGCACTCCTCCGATGAACAGGTTGGTATCGAGGTTGAGTCCATCTGTGCCCCGTGGGCTCTCGCCCTCGATGTGTGTTTCGCCGTCCACGCTGAGCATGGCGTTCCGGCGGTTGCGAGTCACCACCAGCTGATGCCAGCGGCCTTGACTGACTTGGACTTTGCTGAGGGCTGTGCCTGTGCCTGAACCTGTGTTGAACCTGAAAAGGGATGATAGAGAACAAGTTAGACACTTACTCAGTCAACTTTATGTGAAAATATTTCTGTGGACTTTTATACTTCACCAGCCAAGAATATTCTTGTTCTTTATTAAACAGCTCCTAATGACTAGAGGAAATCTGCTCATATTGCTCAATAAGACAGAGATGGAGGAAAGAAAGAAGGTACAAGAGCTCTCATTTGGAATTCCAAACTGGAGCATGCGACTGGAATGAAGCAGTAACTCACTTAAAAAATTGTCTCTCACATCCTCATTTTTAATTCAACCTCTTTTCTAATGAGGTTTTGTTGCGAAAAAGGCCGTATCATCGCAGAAAAGAGCCGTCGCGTATGTGCACCCACACATATGGTAGTATTATCACAACCTGAGAGCAATTATCTGCCACAAATAATTAGTTCTTCTCCCCACATCTTGGATTTGTGGAGCTGTGGGTGGTAATCTCACAGCTGTATTTCTGGAATTGAGGCAGAGCTCAATTTGAAAGCACAAGTGACTAATGATCTCCTTTAGTTTGCTATTGATTTTACTCTGAATAGAGCAATCTAACCTGGCCAGGTTGGGAGAAACTGAAAGACCTTCCAGGGGTCAGGGTGAATTATGAGAACCAAAAAGACAAGGAAAGCTGACAATGTTGGGAATAAAAGGTCCGAAACAGATGCAGCACAGCATTCCTAATTACCTCATTTTTGTCTCTTCTGAAGACGTTGCCTTACCCAAATGATTTTTTATTCATACAGCTCCACCACAGAGAAGAGATTAATACTTAGTGTTTGTGCAGGTTTCTGGCAAGAAAAGTGTCCTCTTTCAAAAGAGCAGATAAGACTTCAGTTACTGTCAGCTTCAGTCTAAAATTTAATACTAGATATTTTGCTCACATCCAGCTACAGTGTATGTCTTAAAGGGGCACAACACCAATTTTTACATTTTACCAATGTTGACTATATGTACAAAAACGCACTTTTATCACTTCAAACCCGACTGCTACGTGCACAGTCGGTGCAATTTAAAGCATGTAGTTGTAATTTCTGAATGCATCTGTCTCATTCGATTCATCTGTAAATACAAACACCACGTTTGTAAATGCAGCTTTGATTTCTTGTTTCATATGTGTGATTAAAGATAATACGTAAAAGCTTATGTTTCTGAGCATATACTCCCCTCCACCTGTAATCATGTGAATGTGGCTTTTTCTTTCTTTCCCCCCCAGTGCTGCCGTTTTCAACACATTCACTCACTGTAATTATTTGCCTCATTATCTTTAGTGCTGTCTCTTTGTTTTATTCTTATCTGCATCTGTTGTCAGCTGCTGCTGCAATGACCCTGTTTCACAGTGCGGATCATTAAAATTTCGTCTAATTTTGCCAGGATGGACTGGAAGGTTAAAAGCCTACTGAATTCCATTTAAAAAAACAAAAAAACAACAACGACAAAAAAATCTGAATCAGTAGCTGACAAGGTAAATCAGCCGATGCTCACCTGAGCTCCACCCTCCCGTTGACCAGAGCCAGAGAGATGAAGTCCTTCTTGCGATCCTGGCCGTTGTAGAGCAGGATGCCGTTCATCTCGGAGGCTCTGAACTCCATAGCAATGCGGACAGTGTGGTACGCGCTCATGGTCTGGAAGGCCAAGTAGGACTGGCCTCCAAATGATGGGATGTAGTATTTTATCACTGTGGAGGAAAGAAGACAACCAGCCATTCTCGTCATTATTATGCGATTTGCTTAATCACGGCGTAATAGAAGTTTAATGCACATAATTAAGTGTGAGCGGTGGTGATGTGCGACGAGCTTGCCATAAAAAAATAAGCCTTTCTGTTTATTTTAGGATTGATGCTTTTATGAAAAACAGGTTTATCAAAAGCAGAAGGTTGAGAAAGACACACACAGGAAACCTTTGTTTTTTTTTTTATCCACTTGACAATTCTGATTATTATTATGCGTTTTCTCTCCTGGGCTCCTTTTCTCTCCGTCCATCTGCCTTTCTGTCCGTCTCTCTGAGGAGAACGGCAGCTGATGAGCGCTCGCGTTTCTAATGACTTGATTGATCTGGGGGAGGCTGGCGTGCAGTTTGTGTGTGTGTGTGTGCATGATTTCATTTAAGCACTCTAACTCAAAGATACACACTGATTCTCACCAGCTAATCCCCATCAAAGCAATTAGTGTCAATTATCTTAAGATGCAGCTGCACGAGGTCGCTCCTCATTCCTGAAAATCCCAAAGTAGGGTAAGAGGGAAGAAAGAGAGAAGTTGCGCTTCTCTAAAAGTTCTCCTTGGATTATGATTTTCTCTTTGGTCTTGGCTGGATTTTGTGTTGCCTTTGGTGCACGGCTCAGTGGTCGCTCATTTCTGAGATGTTGGACCTGTCTGAATTGCTTGAGATGAACTCGAAGCGCAGCAACCGAGAAGAGACTCAATCACACTTCAGCTCTTTATTTCCACGTTTTTTTTTTTTTTTGCTTCAGCACTGAGCATAAAACTGTACAGCGGTGCGATTGCTTGCTGATAAACCGTTGAGCTTTATACGATCCAATAAATCCACATCTGTGACCACATAACATTTCATTTACATATTTTAAAGCTAACTGAAAGTCATTACTCCCACTGCCAATTAAGGTGTCACCTTGCACAAACTACAGTTAGACCAAACTAAAGCATAACGCGGGGGATACATTTTATTTTCCGCCGTTAAAATAAATGTTTTATTTGATCAAGCATTTCTCTAATATTTAATTTTTTTAAAAAATTATAATGGTGTGTTTCTCTTACTTTATAAATACATAAAAGCACTTGAGGATGTGGTTAGCAGTGATTATAAAACAGCTAAAAGGCATGATTGGCACAATGGAAAGTGGAGTGTCTAAAACCCACTTAGCTGCTACAAAATCTCTGTAACTGTTAGCCTTTGGTGGGTTCTTTGAAATTGCTAATTGCAAAGTAGCAAATTACAGGGAAAGTCTGTTTGAACTCATTTTCTTAGATGAGTCTGAAATCAGCTCAGACTTTGGAACTTTTGATTTAAGAGCAATAATAAACATGGCAAAAGACATAGTTCCTAAAGAAAATGAACAATCTCTGGCTGACCCACCCTTCTCGCACACAGACCCTCCTCGGCCGGCAGGGCACTTGCAGCTGAAGTCAGTGCCGTCTTCCTCGCAGGTGCCGCCGTGGAGGCAGGGGTGGGAGTCGCAGGGCTTCTGTAGTGCCTTGTGGTAAGGCTTGGTTGTGAAGTGGGCGACAGTAGTGGCTGGAGGCAGGGCAGTTGGGGTGAGAATCGAGGTAACCAGTGCTAATTTATGTTTGCCGTTGAAGGGCCTGCGGGTAGTGCCTGGCAGGCGACGGGTGACGTAGGGGGAAGCTGAAGACGGCCTGGTTGAGGTGGTGGGAGTGGCTGTGGTGGGAACAGCTGTGGTGACCGATGCTGGGGTGGTGAAGATGGGGCCGAAGGGCAGGCCTGTCAACAGAGCCGGGAAGAACAATGGGATTTGGAAAAAGAAAAAAAGGACATTAAAGTATGTTGAGCCTGCGGTTCTGAGACTTTCTGTTCAAGACCTGTAAAACCTTTGATAAACCACCTCATGAATAACTTAAAACTCCCTTTCAATTTTATTAATCCCTACACGCTCCTGTTAAGTCCACACTGTATTACCATTATTGTCGAAGTGAATATTCTCATCCTCTGGCTTCTTCACAGAGATGCCGGTGTCTTTGGAGGCCTTTAACTGTTTCACCAGCGCTCCTACAATGTCATCCACGGCGTATCTCGTATCTACAACAAACAAGGCGTACAAACACTCAAACCAAGGCCCCTAATGAGCACTCCAAAGTAAATACAGGACTCGAGCTCCTTAAATGTTAAAATGGATATATCAAACAGCCCTATGTATGACAGTTGGAAGGTCTCCGTGGACCACTTGTCCTCTAGCCGTTGATTGTCCGGCTTTTTTCCAGATGAATCGGTCTCATAATGTTCGCTGCAGATGTTTGCTTTACAAGCCATGGAGGAGCGGCACATAACAGCACCCGATTCCCCACGCGACGGGTATCAAGGACACTAAACGATGCTCATAAAAATACAGAATTAAAAAAAGAAAGGCGCGGAGGAGGAAGCTGGTGTTCTGTGTGGTACAAAACAGAGTTTAAAGGAGCAGTTGCAGCACATCATCAAAGATCCAAGACCAAAAGTATTCTAAGTATCCTACATCAGACCATAATCATGATGATATTTAGAGAACATTCAATCCATTTTTTTGCTCTTCTTAAGCATCTCTCACCTGGTTTGAAGTGAGCGTCGAAAAATGCCAGGATGGAGTTGCTGGGTCTCAGGTCATGTACACGAACGCTCATAAAATCTTTGTGCACCTCCGACTTCCTGAACAGCTCATTGAGCTGAGGAAAAGAGAGAGAGAGAGTGAGTGGGAGGAGAGAATGGACAGACAGAGGAGATGATAAATGAGGCTGGTAATGAGTTCCACGCTATCATAGCAGCGAGTCCAATTCCAGAAGACTGTACCCTATCTGTGAGGAAGAAAGAAGCTGCCTCTCAAATTGGGGTGCAGGGAAGAAACCCATCGGGTGTGGGTGCACAAATTGACATTTAGCTGCTGCCGTGGCATTAATTATAGGAACAAGTTTTCAGGAGGAGCTAAGATAAATGCCGTGCTACCCTGACATTCTGATTGGTTTTGCTACTGATGCTCGTTGCTGTGTGCACATTGTAACCGCCTGAAGAGCTCTCTGTAAGGTTTGACTGAAGTGTTTTTTTATTTTTTTTAATAAGCCAACTGTGATATTTTAACAGTTATAAGTACTGACGCTGCCTTTAACCTAAAATCTGGGCCAGTATGTCATCTTAAAATCAAGCTAGAACTTAAAAAAAAGTTGCACGTACTAGTTTAGTTTGTCAATTAATCCCATTCACACACTCAGTCTATGAAAGAGACGGGAAACAATTGGGAAAACCCTCTGCATTGCTCTCATTTCAGATGCTGGTTAAGTATCAGAGGAGCCACAGGACTCACTAACCCAGTTTACTGCGGCGGCCTTCGAACGGCCACTTCTGCGGTTTCCAGTGAACGCCGTCCATGTTCTAAAGCAAATCACTGTTCAGAAAATAATGTTTTTAAATAGCTCCACCCCACATATTTATATAAAAGACCTATTTCCTGTACATTTTAACCACGCTGTCTATCAGCAAGTCTTCAGACAATAATGAGGTGAGAGCCAGTGCAAAAAGCTGCCAAGTGACAACGATGTTCAGTGGACTTTGCTCAGTTTGAGAATTTGCTTTGTTAAAGATGATTTCCTTCATGCATTAAATGCCTCTAATTTGTGGGCTGAGGTGTGACAGCAAAGCAGAAAAATAAAATCCTCCAAAACTGGCTTAGTCACAGTGGGCAAACTCTCCTGTGGACCCAAGGTCTTCAGAACCACCTGATATTTCTTTCCCCTCCTTCTCTTTCCCTTCCATGCACTAATTTACCTGCAAATGACGACAGGTCGCCGTGCTGTCAGCGAAATGAACGGCAGGCTGATTCGTTTCCTTCCTATAGTGTGTACGCTCGGCATGTGCTCAGTGTGTGCGCTGGAAGATGAATAGGGGGTGGCTGGCGTCAAGTGGCACACCAGGCTTCAGAGACACACGGGCCGATAGTGTTAATGAACGCGCGCGCGTGCACACACGCACGCAAATCGCTGTGAGGTAGCAGATTAGGTCCCAGTGGGGCATAGTGACACTAATTCAACAGCTGGTACATGTGTACTGTATACACACACACACACACGCACACGCAAAGTTCCCATTTCATCAGAGGAGCAGGGCCCTGGCTTGACAACAGAGACATTTGTTCAAAGGTCTGAGCTCAACATAGAAAATGGACAGTACGGAAATTCAACCACGGTGTTGACGGGAGCCAAGCACTGATTACTGTACAGGCTCTGTGCCCGCCTCGGTTTTGGCTTTCTAACAGCAACTGGCATCGTGACCATCCAAAGTTATGAGACTCATATCCAGAATAAGGACTCGAGTTTTCAAATAGCTGAAAAATCATAATTAATCTCACATGAAAAGCTGCTTTTCAAATTCTGTGAAGTGTTTGGCAAGGAACTGACAAATTATTCTTTAAACAAGTCTGCAGAAAGCTGTTATTTATTTATTTTATACAGTGGTCTTATAAAGCTTGAAGATTCTTTTTGGTCTGTTTATCTAGGCCACATTCTTTGAAAGTTGATAATACTTCTCTGTGTATATATATATATATATATATATATATATATATATATATATATATATATAAAGAGAATGGGCTGAGTACTAATATCTTCAGATGTACCCACCTGTGTCAGGTAGGTACATCTGAAAATGTTATTCAATTACTTTACATATTCATGTCTACAGATCGCAGATTATAAGAGATTTCCAATATTCTCCTTTTATTAAAAATCAAATATCAGATAGACCATGTTGTCTCCCTCAGATATGATGTATGCTCCTCTCTGACTGCAGCCAGCATATGTGTTTTTTTCTTCTTCTTTTTTATCATTGTTGTTTTTCTATCAGATGTCAGAGCAGCGAAATCACTCCAGCTCAGTGTGGCAGAATATTACTCAGCTACTTCAGGGGTGTCAAGTCTGTAAAACGTGCGATGAAACCTGCCTGAAGGAGCTGAAAGAATCTGATTAGTCTGGCTCTCGGGAGGAGTTTTAGTGTGTCATGATACTTTGAATGTTTTCTGAGAAGCTTTCCACTCTTGACAAGGACATTCTTGGGAATACTAAGAAAAATTTGTAGCGTTACTCTCCAAGTTTCCCCAATGGACACAGTGGTAACTGCCATTTGAGTCAATTGGATCAAAGAGGTTTTAATTATGCTTTTTTGACACCTTTTTGACACTTGAGGGCAGCAGAAAACAGAACAGGACTTGAGGACATTCAACAGTACTTTCAGCTTTGTTTTGAGCTTCAACAAATATGCTGAAAGCTAAAAAAAAAAGCAGAACGATGTAAGGCATGAATTCTTTGATCTATTCATTTAGATTTTTTGCAATCATATTATATTACAGAAAATTCAGCCACTTACAGCACCCTCTATGCTGCGTGCAGTCTCTCCAAACAGCTCCGACTTGGGGTCCTCCATCTCAGGTGTGTAGAAAATCTCCTGGCCCTCCACCTGGTCCAGGTGCAGGAAACCACTGAACTTCATGGTGGCTGGAAGAAGAAGAGAAGACAGTGAAAGGCTGTAGCTCGAGCCTTCTTCCTTCACTCATTTCCCGCTGCCTTCCCGCTCGTTTCAGAGTAGTGCCAGTTTTGGGTTAGTGATGGATTGTGTGTTTGTGTGTGTTTGACAAGGAGGGGTTAGTTGAGTGTGTTGCTGATCGTCTGGGGCTTTAGAAAAGGTCTGGAGTTTGGCCATTAAAGGTGGCTGTAGAGGTGGTGGAAGTTGTGGTGGTGGAACAGGTGGACTGTGAAATATGAGAGAAGAAAGGAACAGAAGGTGGAAAAATGGGCCAGTTTTACCAGACCGAGACTCGTCCCAAAAGATGGCTGTGCCATGGAGGGCTGGGTAAAAAGACAACACGTTAGAAAGACAGACAAACACATGAAGGAAACAACAACACACACTAAAGTGAACACAACCCACAGGCACTCAGAACGGTGCCTTCCTCAGCAAAGAGAAAGCCTCCCTGTGTGACCTTGCGAGTTATGGTGTCCCACATCTATCAACTCTCTATATGGTTTCTTGGTACTACCGGCAGAGAGGTGCAGTGCGAAATGAAGCTGAAAGTCGAGGGTGTTTATGCGTGTGGTGGAGAACGGAGGAACTTTTGCGAGGCGCCGATGCCGGGTTTGCATGCCGCTCATAATCAGCAGAACAAATTGGCCAAATCAATCATGGTTGCCCCTGCCTGAGCAAAGCCAGAGAGAACGGGAAGAGCACTTGTATGATTATCGTGAAAGATAGTCATAATTGTCTCCTTAATGCCAGCAGACCAATGACTGACACAGCCTGGTTAAAATTGCATGAAAAGGACAGCAGACACTACCGACACACACCGCCCTCTCGCCCCGCCTCAGCTCCCCCTTCTCCCCTCGTCTTTACAGTACTTTCACGGGCAGCACACATCGATTCACATGTGACGGTGGCCATAAAATAGAGGCAAATGGGCACAGGCTGGCCGACGGGGAGGGGGTAAAGAAAGAAAAGAGAGGGGGATGAGCGAGATCTGACTTTTAATCTGCAAAGAAGACAAACATCAGAAAGAGTGATTTTCCAGACCACTGCCGTGACGGACGTAAAGAGAGGGAAAGAGAGTGATAAAAAGACAGACAGAGCTATTTGGCTATCTGATTCTAGTGAACTGTAAAATGTAATGGATATGTCAGACTTCCCCAGGCATATGGAAGAGTTTACAGTATCTGGAGCCCAATGTGCCTTTAACGTTCACATGAGCATTTGGCAATTATTTCCGATGCTATTAAATTTAACATATGCAGAACTGAGAGTAATTTTTTTTATATAACACTTTACAGGAAAATATACCCAATGCAATCTACAGCCACGGTCTGACATCCACTGTGAATACACTTTCATACATCTCTTTAAGCATGTAAATGTGGACTGCACTACACCTTGAGCATTTTCAACATTTGACGTCTTGATAAAAATGCAATGTCAACAATGAACAATTTTTTTTTTTTCACTGTGAGGCCGCCGGGCAGATATCAATAACCTGTGTCGTACAATGGGATTGCAGCCGATGCACGAGGCAGAGGGATGTGTCATTTCACTTCTAATGAGTGGAAGATTGGCTGAGCCCTTCACAGGAGAAAAAAAAGAAATCCAGCGTATTGATCAGCTTATCACGCAGCCGGGTTTTATTGGTAATAACACTTGAGCTGAATGAAGTATCGATCGTTGGTGTGCCGTCATTGTTAGCCGGGATAAATATTTACAGGCTTTAGCAGATTTGTTATAACAGTTCTCTTGTAGCTCAAACCTGTTTCTGTCATAGCCTGGATTTGAGGCTAAATGTCACAAGGTTCAACTTCAACAGAACCTTTCATGTTTCACCCCAGTTTGACTGTAAATTCTGTGAAAGAAATAAATGGCATAGGGCTTTGGACGGCCAAAGGTGGCCTCATAGCTTCAGGTCGTGTTGTAGACTGTGTGGCAATAAACTCTGCTGGTTTATTGGAAGGCTTAGGGACCTTCAGCACGGTAGAAATGCAACTCTATGCACTAATTTGTGGCCCGAGCTCTTTCAAGTCATGACCTGAAGCTCCCCTGGGAACCAGAGTGAATCCCTCTTTTCACAATCAGTCAGACTAGCACAGCTAGGACAAACAGACAGCAGATTTCAACCGAGGGATGAAGGGAGAGAGAGAGAAGCCCTTTATCTTTATGAACTGAGTGTGGCAGAAGTCACTGATTGGTACAACAGCGCTCGTCGGCCTCTTCTAGTCTCTGGGCTCTCTCGCCACTCAACTCCAGAGAGAAATGAACTGATGCAAGACTGGATTGAAACTGACTGGTTTGAGAGAGAGAGAAAAAAAAAATGTGACACACGGCTCAGAAGCATTCCTCTCTTTATCAGAAAGACTGATAAAGAGAGGAATGCGCAAGGGTGTGAATAAAAGAAGAGAAAAGCTGGTGAAAGAGGAGAGAAAAGGCAAGAGCACTGATGGTTCCTGATAAAGCAACGCACGGCGGCCAAACATCATTCAAGAATCTCGAGCAAAACAAGAGGAAAGGAAACTCAGTGAGTGTCTGTCGGGGTATGAGTAATATCAGGGTGAGACTGCAAAGTGTTGTCGAATTCATCAAAATGGATTACCAGGGTCAGACTAATGGTTTCACTGTTTGTGTTTTTTTTCCACTTTATTTCCTGCCACCTGTCAATAAGCTCATTTACATATGATGGAAGTGATTCATAAAAACACTGCAACATAGAAAAAAAAAAAAACACCACCTGTTCTGCACGATTAAGCCAAATGATCCGATATTCCTATTTGTAAAGTCAACATTAAAGGTATAATATGCAGCAAATGGTGCTTAACGTTTCAAAACACAACACTGAAAATTGGTTTCTGTATCCGACTCAACAGAGAGCAGCAGTGGTCGCACGAGCCAGATAATGACAATGAGGATGGGGGGCAGGCTTAGAGTCAGGGCTAATATGTTCCGATTGCTTTATGGCGCAAATACCGCAACACATGCACACTTTCCTCCATGTGGGAGGGTGCCACATTGCTGGGTTTTGTGCAATACTGTTGAGCTGCAGCTCTTTATACATCTCTTACCCAAACAGAGAGCAGAGGAGAGAGATGGAGGCAGCAGTGCAACCTGGTCACCATGTTTTTATGAGTTCCGCCCTCATACCCTCATATTATTGGCTGCAGGCTATGCTACACACGCTTTTTGTATCCCAAAAACCTTCTGGACACAGCAACATTAGAAGAAAACCCATGCAGAGGGGCAGGGTCTCTGCAGATAAATACATCACCACACACTTGTAATATGTCATAAGTGAAGATTAGGGAGGATTATTTTTATCTAAAAAAAATACTGCATATTATGCTTAAAAACACAAAAACAATATTATGTTTAGTTTTCATATTCTGGCATATTAATGATCTAAACTGAAATAGATGGAAAGTAGTGCCACAAAAAAGCAAGTTGATTTCTTGCATTTTATGTCTAGTCATGTCAAAAATGATCCTGATTCTGTTTCATAAGTAAGCAAAGTTAGCTGAGGGTCACTTTAATTTTCGTAATAACAAAAATTGCGAGAGCATTGCTTAACAATATGTTGTGTGGATAACTGTCTGGACACAAGCTGATCAATTCTCCATTGTGACAGTATTTTTAGCATTTTAACAAACAAACATTTTCTCAAGCCCAAGACAGCAGATCAATTACTGAAGTCTGGGGCAACACAGTGCAAGACGATGCAAACGGAGGCACAGGCTACAGCTGGAAAATTCTTGTTTTTTTTTCTTCCTGCATTCAAATATGGAGGTGAAGCTGGGACACGATTAGTTTGGAGGAAGAAGAAACTGCAAACAAGTCCCTGTGAAACTGTCGTCATCACATTTGAGTTTGTGTGCTTGTTAAATAAGGTGACACAAAGCGTTCACTGGTGAGCTTTGGAGAGAGATGCGTTAGCTGTTCTCTTCTGCTTCCAGCCTTTACTCTAAGCTAATCACCTCCTGGCTCCAGCTCCATACTTAATGCACAGGCATGAGAGCAGTATCAGTCTTCTCATCTCACTCTTGGAGAGAAAGCCAATTACTTTTCTCAAAAGACCCATGAAAGGCACCCTCCATATGAACAGAGCCTCAGCTTCTGTGACTCAAAGCAACAACTACAGGAGCTAGCGAAACAACAGCAACAGACAGAAGACACAGGACAGGAAAATATTTAGGTGATTAGCGTGTAAAGAAAATCTTTTCGAAAGGTGCGTTTGACTTACAGGGACAGTTGGCGCCCTCTGGAGTACTGGATGGTGTCTTGCCGTCAGGGCAGCAGCCGAACTCTGTGTTGTCGCAGGACGACCTGTCCTCAATCGTGGGTACAGTGGTACTTGCTACTGTGGGACCTGAGGGTGATACACAGAGATTCATAATAGTTCATGAAGCTTCAGAAAAGCCACGAACCCAAGCCAGCTTATATAGGAAACCCAGAAGAGAGCTACGATTTTTAGGCACTGAACACCAGGAGTGATTCCGAGGTCAAAACTTACGATTCCAATTTTCTTTTGTGTCTTACACACATTTGCGTGTTTTTAGTGTGCTGACCAGTGATTGGACGCTAATAAAGGCATCTGTCAGGAGTGATTATATGGCATTTTCTTCGGAAGTGATTGCACACTTGGAACTCCTTTTGTCAGGCAGAGAACACTTAATGGGCAGTGTTTCCAGTCATCTCACACATGGAGCACCTTTAATGATGGAAGGATGTGATAACTGCTCGCTGCAGATTGGATGACAGTTACCTTCAAGGACAAAAAAACATACACTCATGTTTGTGTTACTGTCACTGTATATCTGGCTATCTTGGGACATTAAAGGCATAAAAGTGGCTAGGCCTTCTCTATCTGAAGGATGAGAGTGTATATAACAGCAGCGAGCTTCGGTCCACTCTAATGATGGTGTTGGCGAAGGGGGAGTTGTCTTGGTCGAGGCAGTGCACTTTATGGCCGCAGAGAGATTAGAAATAATCGTTGAGGCAAACAGCTAGCGGCTAAACAAGCCATAAACACGTCAGAGGCGAGGGACGTCCTTCTCAAGGACATGCGGTCATGGGATGTGGAAGGAGGGAGGAAGGGGGGTGGGGCTGGGGTTTATGGGGCATCTGTTGGCATGTGGTCTGCACATTTGCAGAAGCCGAGGTGAAGAGGAGGGTGCCGGTGGGGGAAATAGGGCAGTGCACAATGACAAGGGTCTGCATGACTCCTATGGGAGCCATGTGAGCTGTCAAATAAACACACACACACACACACACACACACACACACACACACACACACACACACACAGATTTGTTTCAGAATTCAGAAAAGTATAAACAGAAAAATGTGCAAATATGCACCTCTGACCTACTCACATTTGTATACTCAGACAATGACATGTGCACTCTGAATTGAACAAACTCAGTGACATGAGGAACAGGAGATAAGACTAACACACACATACACATACACACACACACACACACACACACACACAAAACAGATGAAGAAACAGATTAGTTCAGTTCTTCAATATACAAAACTGCACAGTAAAAATTGTCTAATCAACTCTCAAGAACTGACGTGTTACTACTTGAACACGCTCTCGCAATGCAAAAAAAACATCCAGGCACGCTTGGGTACACATTCATATACATGCACGCACACACACAAACACACACACACACACACACACACACAGTCACAAGACAGCAGGTCTCCTTTGCCGACAGGCTACATGCTCCTTGCGTCACCGAGCACTCTGGTCAGCCTCTGACAAGAGAATAAATCTAAAACTCGGGGAGAAGGAACAAGAGGGGAGGGGGAGGAGGAAGAGCTGAGGAAGAGCACATTGGGACCTCGCCGTTCCATCAATCTTATCCTGTTACCGCAAGCTGTCAGGTGAGGTGGATAGACGGATGGAAGGCAACGTCAGAAAAATAATAAAAAAAAAGAGGACTGATTGAAAAGTCTCAGTCGTCCCTCGTTGTCCGAGCGGAGGCCCGGCAACCGCGGCACCCAGGAAGGCATGTCGAGAAAGATTTGAGACTAGTCATGTGACAAGGTATGCTGCCTCACATGCTCACACCTCAACCTCCCAGTCACATCAGCCTGTCAAGTCAGGCTCCAGAGATCCTGAGATGCGGGCCAGCAGTTTCATCTAGAGTGTATTTTACAGAGCTTGGGTTTGTTTTGCTAGCTGTTGAGAGCTGGTGGAATGGGAGGAAAAAAAAAAGCATGGGTGATGTAGCAACAGTGAACCATGCAAATACATTCTTTTCTGTCTGAAATTGAGATATACATCTTATGCAAGTGGAAATGACACTAACAGCACCTGTTGACAAAGATTTCTCTTCCCCGCCTGCCTGCCTGTGACATTTGTCTCCTCAAAAGCAATTTGCATACAAATACGTAAGCCTGTGCCTATTTTTCATTTTCAATTAACAGATGATGGCATGAATGTATTATGATGTGAGCTAAGAGAAGACTATGAGTTCGACCAACCCCTTTCTTTACGCCCCACCCCCCCCCCACCCCAACACACACACACCCTCAAAGCTTTATGGATAATGAAGTGAAAGACCAGGGATTTACCGACAGGCTCGTCTGCCCCACTGGCCTCTGCCGGGATGCCACTGCCCTCTTCTTCGTTCTGGTCGTCCCCACTCGGATCCCCGCTACCTGAGCCCTCGAAGGAGGATGCGGCAGCAGTTGGGGTAGGACTGCTGCGAGAGGATGAGGAGGTGGCGGCGCCAGCGGTTGGGGTGGGCTGCAGCGTTTGAGGTTGGGTGTGGATGGAGCTGTACTTGTTCGCTTGCGCGCTGTTGTGGGAAGGGGATGAAAAGGGGGTGGTGGCCGCAGGTTGCTCGAAGGTCTCGATCATTGGAGGCGGGACGCCGTGCACCATGTTAGGATGGAAGGGGGCGGCAGTGGTGATGGTGGCGGCAAAGGCTGAGCTTGGGGTGGTGGCGGGGGGGTTGGGGGTGGGCCGATCTGCTGGCTCAGAGATGGTTTCTGGTGGAGGGAAGGGGAGGAAGCAAGGAATGGATGAATGACTGAGCATGGAAATGTTTGACCTTGTTTCACTTAAGTCCAGTAAAATCTCAAAAACATCACACCAGAGGAAATAAAAACACAATTAACCAACAAAGCAGGACAAAAATCACTTAATGATTATTACAACCCAGTGCTGACAATACCTTTTTTACCTCTGCATTCAGTGAGTGATTATGGCCTTTCAAATCTTCTAACCCATCTCCCAGATGCTCACCAGTGTCATTAAGTAATTACATAAAACATTTTCTCACACACATATACAGGCAGGCTCGTAAAAATAACCTGTGATTTAAAACCCTGCGATGGATGAGATGCCAGAAAGCTTTGTTTCAGAGGCCTTAAGAGTGAATATGGAATATGCCAACAGATGACACACCGCATTCGGGCACGTGCACTCCGCCTGCAGACGAGTTATGTTTCCCAAACCGGGTTAAACTACTCCAGTTGGTGTCAGTGCATTGTGTTGAGAGTATTTGTGCTTGCGTTTGTACACATATGGCGTGCATTTGTGTGCACAATATGCATGTCTGTGTGTTGTTGTGCCAATGCCTATGAATTATATATCCATATTCAAACGCTGCCCTCCAGTAGCGCAGCTTTAATCACCAACAGCCAGTGCCTCTGGTGATGAATGATTGATAGAAATGGGGCAAAAAAAAAAAAAAGCAGACTTTAACTCTGGCTTCAAAGCGCGCTGCTCGCACAGAGAACGAGCATCCGTCAACGCCACCACAAACACACTGCTGTCAACGGACGCACGCAAACACACACAAACACAGCAAAAAAAAAAAAAAAAAAAAAAAAACCCCAAAAAGAATTCTTCTAAATGAGGGAGCGAGAAGAGCCTCTCTGTAGAGCCCATCATTACCAATGCAAAAAGCTCTGGTGCAAAAGGACAAACTGTTGGCGATAAAAGAGAGATAAATAGGACAAAAACTCCTGCGGGAGACAAGCGAGTTGGCAGCGAGATGCTACGTAAGTGAACACTTCAGATCTAGCTGTGGCAAGCAGGCATGACAATATTGTCATTATTTCTTTGCTTCCTTACGTCCCACGAGCACAGATGTGTGTTAACGAGCAGGTTAAATGAACAGAAGATTAAAAAATAAAAACCTATACCATAGACTTGCGTCTCATTAGGATTCACCTAACATTATGTGTAGGACTTAATTACACCGCTATAATCGCTTAGTTGATCGGCAATTATTCACCGAGGTGTGAAATGTGATACCTACTGAGACGGCAGAAAGCCTGGGAGACACACAGATTGTCAGCTTAAAACTCAGAAGATATTTGTAAATAGAGAGATTTGGAGTGCATAGAGGAGCGATGCTATCACCAAGAAAGGTGGCGTGCATTGCATTTCCTCTTGGCTACACCTGTCAGTCTTGTGCCAAGCTTAGCGTCAAGTGGCTTGTTCCCTGGAAAGGGCCTAATGTGTGTTTGGGTGTGTGCGCATATCTCGAGGAGCAAGCTCGGTGACGTGGGATAAGGCAAAGAAAGGAGCGCACGTGGGAAAAAGCAGAGAAAGACTGGCAGCACAGTCTCTCCAGTTGACGCTTCTCTTAATCAGGTTTAACAGTCCATTTGCCTTTTTTTTTGTGCTTTATTTCCTCCCAGTCGAGCACTGGACAGTAATGTCACGGAGTAGAGAGCAAAATAAATCATAGTCATCTCGCTGTGCTTCAGCTGTGTACTTATTGTTGAAAGGTGGTTATTAAGATTGTTTGTGGAGTCAGCCACCCTCAGTGAAGAGGAAGAATTTGGATACAGGAAGCTGAAGGAGAAAGACAAGGGAGCCACAGAGGCAAGGAGGAGAAATGATAGGGGAAAGGAGTCTAACAGAGAAAGGGTTTAAATCAGATGGAAAATACAGGTTAACAAAGCAGCAGCAGGAGAATATGGCAAGGCGAACTGAACGAGGGATTGAATAATGACAGAAAATAGCAGGACATGGAGGAGAATGCAGCAGAACCCTGACTAACATGCAGGCAGAGGGCTGCCTGTGCCATATGCTTGCATTCGTTGCCAATTTGCTACAAACTTACAGGTAATAACACCATATGGGAGAGGCAGGTCATTGCCAACATGGTGGCCATTTCCTCCCACTGCCAGAATTTGCTCACCAGTACAAATGCCCTCCCTCTGGTGCTTGGTACAGTAGTTCATGCATCTTTTTTTTTTTTTTCTTTGCTGGATCCCTCAGTTATCGCTTCATCTTTTGCTGAGACACAGCAAAGAAGCCGGGAACACTCCTCGCCTTGCTCCGCGGCTGCTTGGAGACTTCAGAGCGAGCTCGGTAACATCACAGTTCTCTGTCACAGGCAGAATGAATTGAGGAGCTTTTTCTGCAGGCTTGTAATTTTTTTTTTTCCTCAGCCTGCCCATTAGTGGCAGACTGTGCAGCAGCAGTCACACTCCATTGTATAATAAAAAAATTGCAACAGATCAATGATGTTAAAAAAGATCAATATTCACTCATTTATAGCAGCCCTTGGCATTGCTCTCCTGTCAAACCGCAGAGCAGCTCGGCGAGCATTAGCATGCCACAGCGCTGAGGCCGGGCGTCTGGAGGCACTGCATGTAAACAGTGGGAGGGAGGGCAGGCATGGCTTCGGCGTGGTGAGGGGTGGAGGCAGAGCAAATGCTAATTCGCACCCAGCCACACGTGAAATGAGCTCGAGATCTAACTCCCGAGCCCACAGCGGCGCCAGAACAGCAACCCGCGGTGCGACCGCATCCGGGAGAAGAAATTAAAAGATCCTCCGTGGCTGCCGGTGGGGCCCGAGCGCTCGCCTGTCTGTTCATCCCCCGAGGGTTTGATAGAGAAAGAGTCCGCTGTGAGGCATCTTCGTGCCTTCTGTATATGCAGAAATGCTAGGTGAGGGATTACACACAACCCACATCTCTATTGCCAGGCAACAGAGGAATGTGAGACCAGACTGGATTTTGGCTCCTTTTGCTGGTAACCCACGGCACTGAATTTGTAATTACCAGATGTTCAGGGACTTATCAAAGCCTTGTCAATTCCTTGCTGAGCATATTTTTTTTTTAATTTTATTTTTTTATCTGTGTACCTGCAACTGCAGATCAACCTACTCCCTTACTCCTATCTGGTCTACTCTAATTTGAGGCTGATGAAGACCACTAAAGTGAGACAGGTAAAAGGGACTCATGTCTCTATATGTGGTCACTTGATCCACTAAGCGATGAGGTGAATGAAAATGTTTCTACCCAAAAATGTAAGACACCTGGCAGTGGCTCATAGCCACAACTTCACAGCTGGCATTCCTCTTCCTCCTGCTCTTGCCGGCAGCGTCTCTGGAATTCTGCTGTGACGCAAGCTGGCAGTCGCCGAGACCACTTCACTGTACATGAAAGCTGTGGCCTTGGCAAAGGTCCCAGTGCCTATTACACCGATCCAAGCAATGTCCATCAGCATGTGGGCCAGAGGGCAAGAGCTGTACCTTTTCCTGTGTACACATGTATTCTACATGTGCAATCATACTTCAGCAGCATCGTGTTCCTGGCAGCATCAAGCTGCGAAGGGATTGATGTATTCCCCAACAGGGGGGTTTGAAGACGAAGCCAAATCCCAACAAAGCGACTGGAAAGCAAAGAGGAAGTGTCATTGCTATCTTGTGGGTTTGCAAGGCACAGACTCCAGTCAAACTTGTTTTTCTTTTTGGGGTTTTAAAACGCCAAAAAAAAAAAAAAAATCTCCATCTTTCTTAATTCTAAGATCCCTGTAGTCTGGCACATGCTTTCATCCTCACCAGGCAGTTTAAAACTAGGGGGAGAGACAGGGTTGTTCTATATACAAAACTGTTATTGAACACGATGCATGCAAGATGCTCTTATTATATACTTTTCAGTACTTGAATTATCCTAATAAGAAATAAGCACAGCTGCTGAAATGTATGCAGAACCATTTATTTTAAGATAAATGTGCTCTCACAATGCCGTGACCTTACTTTCTGACTCAGAGACGGATAGGAGGAGAAACAGCAGGAGGGGGTTAATTTGAGGCCCTCGGCACCGCTCATTATCTTTTTGATCAGGGACTGACAACAGTTGGCCATCCGTGTGTCTCGTTATGCACGGAGGTTTCGACGGGGCTCACCTGTGCACTGTCTAAAGTATTGCACTGTGATGTCCTTGTCCTGCCTACAGGCTATGGTCCTCAGCTGGCACTGGTCGGCATAGGTCACCCCATCTGAGCCGCACACCTGCTCCACAGTGACAGAGACGGAGCGATGGGAGAACACGTTAACTCCCTACAGGCAACTCAAACAATGTGTTTCCATTCAAACTACTTATTTCTTTAGACAGTTTTGAAAGACCCACCTTGGTTTTGTTTTTCAGATCGCAGTCAGGTGAGGGACACTCACAGTGGGCCTGGCCATTCACCTCAATGCAAGTAGCTCCGAAGTTACACACCAACTCTTTACATGAAGTCGGGGCTTCAGGACCTGTGGTAGGAACAGGTTTACACTGCTTTACATTCTGTAAAGTCTCACAACAACATACACTATTTTTAGTGATTTCCTGCTTTATTGTGTAATCCTCGTTCGTTCCTGTCAGTGTTATTTCCGCCATTTGTTCAGTGTCCCACCTTTTTTCTGTTATACTCACATATAATCATGTAATCCCTGTTCCCAGAGATTTATCAGGACCATATGGTGGTCAAGCCTTTCAGCCATTCATCAAGTTCATGTTTGCCTTCCCTTGTATTTAGTTTTGTGTATTACCACCTTTGTGTTCCTTGTTATTTGTTCCTGGTGTTGTTCTAATCGTATTTGCACATTTAATATCTTTGCTAGGCTTTACCCATTGCCTTTCCATCAGCTGGTTTGCTGATGGATTAAGGATTCAGATTTTTGACCCTGCTCTCCCATGTTCTGTGTTTGGGTTTCTGAAACCATGGCAATTTCCTGTGTCTGAATTTTTCAACTTTTGTATACCTTTACTAAGTTAGCAAAAGTTCTGCCGATAAAAGATCCATTAAAGAATAAAATACAGTTTAACACAATACTTAAGAAGTGAAATAAAAGTAATTTAAAAGTTGATGCTGATGTTTCCCTTCAGAGTACAGGTGAGTTCTGATATATATGCTGGGATCAGGTCATGAAGGGATTCAAGCCATATTTGTGCTAGTGTGCTTTTTTAGCACAGAGCCACAGTCTTATAACACTGTTATAACACTGTTGCTCCACTCTGGGTGATTTTATAATGCGAATGGGCTGAGCTGAAAGACCATATTTAATGGTTCTCCAAGTTTTTCTCTTCTAAGCGAGTGGCTTGTTTTTAGTATCTTTACACTAACACTATAGCAATGTCAATAGAATTCCCAAATTTGCTGAGTCTCAATTATTCATGGCATTCGCAGCATCTTTCCAAAACTGCACCAAAAAAAAAAAAAAAAAAAATCTTCTGAGGGGCATAAAGGTGTGCACTCAAGCTATCTCCTCAGATCTTCCCTAAAGCTCGTCTGAAGCCTTGAAGCTGCCGCAGCAGGAGCTGCTGCAGGGAGTCCACCATCCACCCACCGGGCTGTGAGTGTGGGGTCTTTGCATTGTTTCATCCCAGAGGCTTAGAGTACCCCCCCACTCTTTAGCTCCCGCTTTTATGTGCTGCACCCTCCTAGTACCTCGTCCTTTTTATCTGGCAGGGTGTGCGGCAAAGAGCCCCACCACTGTGCTGGGACTGCTGGCTTCATTAAGCGTTTGACTTCCAGTCGATATGTGATGGTGCATCTTAATCAAGGAGCTGCAGGCCCCCACAGCAGGAACTAACCTTTCCTTCAACTGGCTTTCCAGCTTGTACAATCACAGGGGCTGTTTTCATTATTAATCAAAAGTAATCAATAGTCCTTAAACAGAGGTATAAAACTACACATTCAAGAACAGTGAATCATTACAATTGAGCATGTTGTCGAGAAAATAAAATATCAATGGGAAATGTGTTGTCCACATGCCATTTGTACACTTGAGTATTTTCCTAATCACTATTGATTAGCTCTCTTGCAGCCATATCCTTCTTTGCCAATAACCCTGATGGATGCGAAGAGCCGATGAAGAAAGAAATGGCTGCTTTGAGGCTGATCCATAAATCAGATAAGTGACAGACAACCACTTTGGAATGATAGAAGGAAGCTGGGACGAAGGAGAAAAATGTGTGTGTGTGTGTTTGTTTTCTAAATGCTCCACCCACATGGTACTCTTTCTTATTACCTTTGTCGCAGCCATTCATGCCCATTTTACTGCCATCTGGACACACGTTGCACTTCATGCCCTTCACTCCCGTCTTGCAAGAACACAGACCCGACATCTGCTCGCAATCATCCCGGACTGAGCCCGTAGCGTCGCAGTTGCATGCTGCCGTGGAGAGGTGGAGGGAGAAAAAGAAGGGAAAGATTGATGAGAAAAAAGGTCAGTCAATTAGTGACGATGGCAGGAAGAGGGATAAGAATAGCTTGGTTTATAGTCAGTACAAACTGTGCTTGAAGCAATCTTAGCCTGTGTAGTTTTGCTTGAGATACATCTTTATCTCAGAGTCAAGGGTTGGCAATAGTTCAGCCAGCCCTAGGGGCCACAGCAGAAGGACAAGGAGGAGAATGAGTACGTAAGAGAAACTCAAGAAAACAACACTGGGGAAGGACATCAAGTCCATTATGTTCCTGGAATCAATGACGTGTGTTGTTTTCTACTCCTCTCCTGCTGAACGTGGTATTGGCGTGTGGTGTGCTGTCTGCTTGCTTTGGGTAAACCTTGTTAAGGTCAGGCCACGGGTGAGGCACCTGCAGGCTTCCTGCTGTTGACTGAAAATGCTCTGTGACTTGGGGAGCTATGTCCTATGATACCTCAACGGCAGTATACGAGCTAGTCACCATATTGCATTACACCAAGACAAACAAGGGGTCCTGACCCCGTTCTTTACTCGAATACAAATGAGAATGGTTCCTTCAGTACAGCATTGACAGGTCTAAAGGACACAGAAAGACTTCTTTCTACAAAACTATCATCAAGTAGTTAAGATCTATTATAAATAAAGGTACTGTAATTAGAAGAAAATGGAATCTGACTGCCTAGATTTTATGGATATTCATTTTATAGCTCAGAGGCACTGTTATTAATTCAGTGAGAAATGTATTGTTGAGCTATGATTGTTATCTTGAGAAATATGTTTCTCACTTACCCAGAGTGGACTCTAACCATGCAGATTTGGATTTGTTTGCCAAAGATTTTGAGATGCAGGTTTTGGGTTTCTTCCCAATACAATGGGGGAAAAAAACTGTAACACTGCTTTTACTCAGGGGGAAAAAATTAATGGCTTTAAATGGGAAGTAGATCAGAAGAAAAGCGCCCACAGAAATATTGATGGACTATCTAGAGCAGGGGGTGGGAATCATGTCCGCAGAGATGTGGGGAGAGAGTCGCTGACAAGACCCGCTGGAGATCAGAGTTGGCTGTGTGAACTAAAATGACTTTGACATCCCTGATCTAGAGCAACTATTTCACTGTTTCAGGATTTCTGAAAACCAAATAAAAACTCTTTGCATTGCAACACTGTGTGTGAATTTTACATTTTTTTATGTGTGCACAGATCATTTATGGAGAGAAGATGTAAGGATTAAAAAGTAGCATAGATACATACAGTGACTGTCAGCAAAATAAAACACATTTGCACAGTTGATCAGATACAAAGAAGGACTTCCTTACGCGTGCAGCCACTCATGTTCTCTGTCACGATGCCGCGGAAATTCCAGAATCCCGGCTCACAGCGGTCACACTTCTGCCCCCCAACACCCGGCTTACAGGAGCACTGCCCAGTGGTTGGGTCACATGTCCTCTTGTAGGAACCATAGACATTACACTGACAGGTACCTGAGGGGAAAACATTACTATGATACAGTGCTGTTGTTTACAGATTCATGTAGCTTACAAGAGTTGGATACTGCTTACTATGATGGATACTCTGTATTAAAGATTTATGCTAGGCTCAAATGTTGGATAAACTTTATTCCACAAATAAAAAGGTGGATAAAGTGTGCTGAGGTGATTTTCCTCTTTTCTAAATCTCTGCGTATCCTTATTTCTGTGTCTGCATTTTCTTCATCCATAGTGCATCCCCTGGCTAACCGCTCGATGCAGCCTTTTCTCTTCCATCTGCGTGCTATCAACTGTCAAGATCATCAGATGAAGAGATTCTTCTGTTGATACAGCGCAGAATTATCATAATTATTCCTTGGATTAAGATGAAACGTTTTCGGCTCTGCAACTTTGCTACTGTAATTGTAGTCAAGGACAATGAGGCCCATATGCTGCTGCAGCAGCCCGATACAATCTACAATTTTTTTTTTTTTTTTTGAGTGCACACAACAAACTCGTGACACGCTGATGGGTCAAAGTGGGACACAGAATAGGACTCACTGGGACATCCAGCCTGTCCGACTCCTAAGGCGGCCGTCACATTGTCTGAGCAGCAGCCGTACACAGACAGGCTGCAATGTTTGGAAACCGTCAGCTCCGGCAGAGATATGGCTGAAATTGCTGATGAGGTAGGAAGGGAAAGGGGAGGGGAGATGGAAGATGGAACAAGGAGAGAAAGAAGAACACCAACATTTGAGTGATTGCTGTAGGGTTTGGTGGTGGTAGAGAGGAATTAGACAACACAATCTCTGAACAACATGTAACTTTTTGCCAACAATGAGATTGGCTTGAGGGGCAGAGGTGGAGAGGCTGGCAGTCGGCTTCAAGATAACAATTCTATTTGCTACTTTCTCCACAATGGCTCAAAATCAGGGGGAAAATGATGCTATTACCTCCAGTGAAAACAAACAATGGCATTTCTGGTGAATGTGCAGCAGCTGACATTTACCACCTACTAGAAGGCATGTACTCTTCATTTGTTCTTGTCTAATATTACGAAATTGCACCGCTGCCCTACAACCTTCAAAAAAAGAAAAAAAAAAAGAAAGAAAAAAACAAAACAAAACAAAACAAAAAAGGCCTGCTGCATAATGTGAAGGAATGTGCCAAGCAGTTTCTGCCTGCGCACACTGTGTGGAGAGCTCCTTTGTCTAAGGATGCACCAGCAGCCAAAGTAGTGTGACAGCACTGAATACAGAGCTACATTCAACAAAATAAAAACAAATGCATTCCTGAAGCTGGCGCTTCTCCAGAAATTGGAAGAGAACAACAAACCAGTCAGTGGGAGGAAAATAGGATTTGTTTAATGGCCGAAGCAAAAAAACATCATTGTTCAAATTTTCTCCAGATTTTGGAGTGAAAAGTAAAGTTGCAGATAGAAAAGGGAAATCTTTCCCTTCGTTTTCTGTGTGTGTCTCTCTATTCCCCTCCCCGTCATCCCTTCTAGTGTTGCTCATTTGGAGTTTGGAGGCTGGAGATACAGGGGCCATAAATCACACTGTTACTGGTGTGGATATGAGCCTCAGCCTAATGGTGATGACTCGGCGCGCTCTTTTTCCAGTGCTTTCCCACTCCAGAGATGGGCTCTGGACACAGTTCATTTAACTTGCCACTTTTCAGTGCTCCATTCGGCTATCTGTACTGAGCCTATTAGGACAAGGAGAACTTTTAATTTCATATGTTCTTCCACCCTTCAAGGGTCTCTCCTCTTCAGTGGCTATTGTCCGGCACAATGCACCTCACTGTGACATGCAATATTACCCTCACATCTTCAAGGTCTGCTGCTGTGCTTTCTCCGCTTCGCTGAGTGTTGCTAGTCTTTTTTATTCCTGCAAGGGCACATCTGCACACGTTTCTAGTCAACCAACAGTGGATTATATTGAAATCCCTGACCCTGATTTGAGTTTGCAGGCAGTGAAAAACAGCTGCTTGAAATGCGACGAGAGGCAAACTTTACAAATGTGCATGCAGCAGACAACTGTGTTGACGCTGTATGCAAAATAGGTAGCTTTTCAAACCGAGAACCTCTAAAATACAAGGCTGCTTTCATGCTCCGCTACTGAGAGCTGGCATGTTTTGATAAAGTTTCTGGAGCTGAGGTCAAATGAAGTTTCTCCTTACATAGCTAATGTGGAGGGCAGTAAAATTCCCCAAGATCTGAGTTTTTTTCCCCCATTAGCCAATAGGAGATGAGAACCCAGAGGCCTTGTACCCATAGAGGGCTCTTCAAAAAAGGATTGATTATCCATGGATGGTAGAGAAGCGTGACAGTCAGTGCCCAAGGAGGCCAGCTTAGGAAGGAGAAGAATCTGCAGAGATGTGTGTGAAAACACTGGCAGCTCCTTCATTCTCACTCTCTTCAACTCTCTCCATCCTCCTCTATTTCAGACCCATGGGGAATCAAACAGACTGGAATGATCACACAAAATCCCTTAAGTGCCTTTTGCTCTGCTCCCCGGCCTGTGCTAGCAAAAGCTCTTCATTTAACATAGCCACAGAGAGGAAGATGGTTAACCTTTGCTGCTTTGCCACTGATCTAACAACAGTTCTGGCTGATAAATGTCATTCATTACATGCAAATAGAGAGCGCTTATATTAACGTAAGAGGGGAAAAGTGGTGTCCTGAGGGCTAAGAAGCAGGCTCCAGTGCACAAGCTTGTTGGTTTAAATTCTCTGAATACCTAAAAAAAAGTGAACTGTTATAGCTGTCAGTTACAGTAGTTCATACTTTGGCCTGTGAGAAAGATTTTTAACTCTGCACACTAGCCGGCCCACGAGGACCCGTCGCTTCTCAGAAAACCTGAAAAGCTACAGTAGTAGTGTGCTGAGTCAACTTTCCCTGAGCAAATTATACAAACCCACACATCAAATTTAACATTGACCTCCCATCATTTCAGTTGCTTGTGGCTACCGTGGCCACACCGAAGAGACACACCAGCAGTGCTGTCAGAGTTACATTCAAACTGGAGACAATTACAACCCCATCAATGGGATGAAATGAGTGGAGAAATGGGATGTCGGTGTCAATGAGGCTTGATGAGGGTGCTCTTGTGCACTGTAATGACATTAACTGAGTGATGTAATGTACCGACCTGCACAGGGTCCCTGATTTTGAATCAACAAGTGCTCTTGTTTCTCACATCTGGCCTTCCTCAGCTCACACTCGTTGCTGTAGTTTTTCCCGTCTGAGCCACAAATCTACAAAAAAAAAAATATTTTTTTTTTTTTTACAGAAATCAGAGTCTGACACAGTGTCTGTTTTAACCCTCAGCTTCAGTTATTACCAGGTGCCATGTTTTAGTGAGGCATGCCTTATATTTAATGTGAAAAGTCCACTGGCCTAAACACTTGGGTGCTTCCTCATACCTCACAGCATTTATCAGATGGCATTTTGCTCAGTTGTAATGGACATGGCTTAATCAGATGTTATCACTTTCACCACACTTAGACCATGTGGTGACACCTGAGCCACAACCATGACAACAAAGCAAACTGCTGCTGCTGCTGCTGATGGTCAGATGACCTCGTGGAAAAAAGAGGATCTATCGCCTGGTTTTGTTCCTGCTTATTTGACAGATCTTTTTCTAACGGGGGGAATTCTCCTCATGTCATGCGGTGCTCCCCAGGCACCAGTTCTTGAGTCAGATGATCTGTAAATACAGTGGTTCTTTCCACTGTTATGCAGACTATATGCAATGGGTGCAATTTTCCATCTCAAGTTGACCTTAAAAAGTTACCCATGCCCCTTATTTTACAATAATGTCAAATTTAATACTAAACACACACAAATTCAAGAATACATTTTCATGTAATTTTATAGCAAATTTGAGTTTGTCCCAGATGGGAAAATAATCCAAAAAGCAGCACGTGTCTGATTTTTTTATGTATTTCATTTTGAGTGGGTATGGATTTAACCATGTTAACAGTTAGTGGCAAATGGTTTTTGAAGGCTGCTGTACCAGGCTGTGAGGCACGCTCGCGCAGCTGAATTCACAATTGCAACGGTCGCCTTCGTCTTCTGCATCCTCATCCCACACGCCTCCAAACGTGCGACAGCGGTCCTGTTCACAGCTCTCCTGGCCTGATCCCGACCCGCCTGAGCCACAGTCTGCATTAAAAAACACACACCAAAATACACAGTGTTGTTAATAAAACACATGCACACACAGGGGAAAGGCCACTCAGTCTATGGATCTAGTGAAAGCAAGTGCCACAGTTTTATTTGTTTTAAAGTTAACAGCACAAAGTTAAGATAATTTACATGTCCCCTCGTGATGGTGAGAGGGAACCAAAGGCGCTGCTGGTAGTACAAGATAATGACCGTGTCTAGCGAGGGCCACAGATTGACTAAATAAATTAGACATCTCTGCACCACCAGTGAGGCATCCTTTCATTTCAATTAAATCAGAAACAAAAAAAAAAAGGGGGAGGGAATTATTAACTCTGGCCTCCAAGTGTGCGGAGAGAATTGGTGGTGAGGCCCGCTTTATGGGTGCCTGCTTCCCGATATGAGAATGCAACTAATTGCAAAGTGTTCTGTAAAATCTAATTATCTCCCGAGACTTTAAAGAAAGTTGTCCCGGCAACTCTTTAACTGTGACCCTGAAATGGCTTTTAGTCGTTTTTAAAAAACGCACTTCTCTGTATCGCAGTAGGAGGAACTGCGAAGGCTGTTTATAGTGAAAGAGGCAGCAAAGACAAACAAAATGCCATAATTGCAATCCAGGATGTGCGGCTATACTAAACTACTTAAAGGGGGATGTATCTGACAAGAAGGTTGGCTTAAGGAAAACAAACTGGGGGTGGAGTGTACTGCAAAGTACAGGCAAAAATAGTGGGAGGATCTCGGCTTTTGAAGTTGCAAATTTTACCTACAGTGGAACTCCTGAGGGAGATTAGGTGAATGTGTGTGAAAGCGGGGAATGAAAGCAGGCAGCATGAAAGACGGAAAGAATGTCAGACAGAGAGAGGCACCCTGGGGGCCGGCAGAAAGTTCATTTAAAACAAATTTGTTATTCAAAAAAGGAATACAGTTCAACTAAAAGCTCCCAGTGCAGGCAAAAGACTCAAAGCACACTAGGTAATCGAGGTCTTTCTTTCTCTTCTTGTCTACTTTTAGGGCTCATTCAACTCTGTGTATCAATGCACTCTCTCTAATGGTTAAATCAATGTCATAGTGTAATGGAAGTAGCACTTAGCATAAACCATCTTCTAAAGTGGATTACGGAGCAGGTCACAGTGCACAGGCGGGGAGGGGCGGAAGATGAAGCCTTGGCTGTTTTTTGATATGGGTCATCAGCTGTGGGAGAGATTTGAGTGGTCGATATAGCGGAGGAGCCTTCACTTTATTATCTGTGGCTTCAACAGAGGAGTTGGAGCTTTGTGTAGAGCCCCCCCCCCAAAAAAAAAACATCAGGGCTTATTAAGGACTCGCTCTGTCTCCATTTTAAAGCCCCAACCCTAATCCTTTTACTTGAATTTCCCATTGTTGCAACTTATTGATTTTGAACCACAGTCCGAGTTAAACATAACATTTTGTGACAGAGCTAATGCGCTGCGTAATGGCTTTCAGCTGCCGCCGACATTATCGCAGGTGCCTGGCGTCAGATGGTACCTGAAAATGGGAAGAAGAAATCAGAAAGCGAGAGGGAGCTCAGCAGAACCGCGGTCGGCTTCCTGTATGTGTTTACTGTTTGCCAGCTCAGCACGACGCAGTGAAAAGGAAATGCAGGAGTAGCCCATTCATATTCCGCTCAGGTCCCTTCACAGAGACAAGATAAATATATGAAAGAATTAGAAACATTAGAATGGAATAAATAAAAGTGAAAGGCGAAAGGGAGGTCCTAATTAGCTGTTGTTCTTTGATGTGCCCGTCACCCACGCTGCTTATGAACCTTTCAATTAATATGTCCCCAGCCAAGATGGCTGCATCAGCTATTCTCTCCATACTGCCCATCCGTTTCTTTTTACTCAATCTTGTCAGAAGCCGGAGTCTATTTAGCCAGGGGAGCTCCATTAAGAAGCCAGAATTGAGCAGCGGAGAGAAGAAAGGAAATGAATTGCATAAGAATAATGTCCAAAAAAAAAAGAGTGAGAGGATATGACAGTAGAAATAATAGAGGAGGTGAAGAAGAAGACGGTATTGTGAAAGCTGCGTTGAACTGTGTGTTAAGGAAAACAGAGGGAAGAGGAGAGGACTTGAGAACCCGGGTAAATTATAGATGATAGAGAGGGGAAAAAAGTATGTGATAGACTGAAATGCAGCCTGAAGATGTTCAGTCAACCAGATTTGTTGTGTCAACATCAATAGTCCAGGAGCATCTGATATTATTATGATACCTCTGATATCATGACCTGAGTGAATGTCAACTTGGGACATCTGTCGCGTTAAAGAAATTCTCCCTCGTTGAAAATGACAACGCCGTGTAGTGAGATGCTATTTCCCTTTGGTTTTTCTCCCTCTATCAGTCCTTTGTACAGCCTGCCTTTTGACTGATGTGACAGCATGTTCAACAGTCCAAATAAAGTTCCTGTAAGATAGAGAAGGATGGAGCATCGCAGCCACTGGGGAAAAGGGATGGGGGTGTTTTTAGATGGCAGGAGGAGAAAAGAAGTTTTTTTGCCTCAACAGAAGGTTAGAAGCCCCTGTGATGAATGGCCCGTGGAGGAAAAATGCGCTGATCAAACTCGGAGAAGCTCTCGTCCCACGCAGCCACCCACTTCGCTTTGTTTTTCGTGCGCTTTTGTGTGTCTTTTGGAGCTTTGATCAGATCTGTGCCATGCGGGGAGCAGGGCACGGATCGAGCATCGCCGTGTGATCCTGCCCTCATAATCTTGTTTATTAAATGTCTATTCAATTAAAAAGGGCCTGGGCCTCCGTAGGTGATGCACTGCTCTCAGTTACCACTTTGTCAGTGTCGAGAAAAGGAGCTGAGGCCAGGCCTACCCGAGTGTGAAATTAAACAGGTGATAAATTTCCCTGTATGGCCAACAGTGGGAACACTGTCATTTTTCATTACTGCTAAATAAAAAGGCAGGAGAAAACAACTTTCATTTTTATGCTGTGCGCTCCCCTCCTCCCAGCAAGACTAATGAGGATGGTTTTTAAGTCAGGTCTACGTAAGCAAATAAATCACACATTCACTTCCTCTCTGGGCTTATCTTAGATTTGAAGTATGGAGTGCGGAGTTCTGCATACTGGTGATGTAGAGCTTCGCTGTTGTCTACAGTGGATGCCAGAAAAAACAGAATTACATTTTGTGACAGGGGTGCTCTATAACCCAGCATATGCTCTTAATTTTGCCAAATCTTCTGCAGATATTGTACATCCAGGCAAGGGCGAATACATCACCAACAAATCCTGTTTAAGACAGGTAGCCAAAGAGAAGCAGAACAACTTTCAAGACAAAAGTCAGCAACTTGGTTCTGACTGTTTTACAGGATTCCCGTGGAGGGTCCGGGTCAGATACGAGGGGGCTGACAGAATCAGGGAGAAGAGCCTGCAGAAAAAGACAGAAGTAGCTGCTGCCCCTGGGGTGAAATTTATTGATTTCCGCCAATCCCATCTCCACCCCTGTCTGTGAAAGCCTTGGTGCCCCTTTTGTCGAGAAGCACAATTTTGATGGAGAAGAGTGCAAAATGGAAAGAGACATGAGTGGGTGGGACAGCAGGGTGCGACGTGTAGAGCAAAAAGAAAAAAAAGAAAAAGATTCTATTGTGTAAGCCTGATAGTCCTCTCTGAATCAAAATGAGCAAGTGATGGGAAAAGGAGAATGCTGAGAGACAGTATGGTAGAGAGAATAAAATATAAAAACAAAGCCATCAGGCAGCGCAAAGCAGAGCAATGCCCCTGGGATGCAGATGAGAATACTTTTTTGCCTGATACAACCTGCAGACACTGAGGAGTGTGTAGCTGTGCGTGCGTGTGTGTGCGCGTGCATGCATGCGTGTGTGTGTGTGTGTGTGTGTGTGTGTGTGTGTGTGTGTGTGTGTGTGTGTGTGTGGTGACAGTAAGTCTGCATGTCTGCATCGGGGGCATACAGTTTCACATTTCTTCATGCTCCACATACAAAAAGAAGGTCACTTATCTCAGTCAATGAAATGATGTTAAATCGACCACAAGAAGCTTTGACGGTGAGATTCGCCTCACAGGCCCGGGGCCAACTATGGTAGACAATGGCAGCAGGGGAAAAAAAAAAAAAAGGAAGGAGGGGAGAAAAAAAAAAAAAGGGAAAAAAACCCACCCCTGGCTACAGCAATCAAAATGGAAGTGGATTCCCCTCATCTCTATTTGCTCTGTCCTCCATCTACCCCTTCTTTTCTTCTCTTCAGCCATCCCTCCTGCTGGCAGGTGTAATCTGCTCCCCTTCACACCTTGTCAGTGGATGACTATGTTCACTGTGATGGCCAACTAGCCACAAGGGAACAGCATTGCCACTGTCTGCATTTAAAACCAGAGGTTGGCATTTTGCTCCCTCCAGAGTTGTCCCCAAGATGGGCTGAGCGAGGGACTGCGATATCCCGCCTCAGTCTGTC
Source organism: Archocentrus centrarchus (assembly GCF_007364275.1). Classification (NCBI taxonomy): domain Eukaryota; kingdom Metazoa; phylum Chordata; class Actinopteri; order Cichliformes; family Cichlidae; genus Archocentrus; species Archocentrus centrarchus. The sequence continues at coordinate 28,844,464 of NC_044352.1, read as the reverse complement.
AGCGCTGATCAAGATATGATCTGCACGGTGAATCAGAGCTCATTTATTCAGAATGTGGAGCAATGACAAAGCTACAGGCATGGAAATGAGGGATACTCACATTAAGTGCCATCGGTCACGCATTTAAAAGCCTAATTGAATAGAGGAGATTGATAAAAATGTGTACCCTAGCTGTCATAACACAAACAAACCCAACCTAGCTCCCCCATAATAAAGGCCAAACATAATGATTCATGCTATTACAGCTCATATTGCAAATTCAGGTAAAAGTGCATGTGATAATCACCAGCCTTTTTTTTTAAACACACATAATATTTCCATTCTCCAATATACTTCAGTCACCTATACTGCGCACATATTTCATTTTAGCGACACAAATGCAGGAAGCATTGAGTTTAAGATGCATCTACAAGTTCCTGATACCAAATGAAAACCCATCTGTAATTAATTAGTCTCAGTTTATTGAGGCATCAAGTTGCAAAGGGGGAAACCGGTGAGATCCATAAACAAAAACAGCTGCAGCTGATACATTACAAAGCACGCTCATGAGCAAACAAGTCAGCCAGACAACCAGCCAATGTAAATACCGTTTTGAAAAAGTACAGCTGACCTGAGCTTAATAACCCAGAAGTCATTTCCGTATTTGTAACAGGTTTTGTTTACAGACACACACCGGCGACTGTCACCTCAGCTTTCGCTGCGTTAAGACGGCTTGTCGTGCCGCTGGTGGCATATGCCACCATTACTAAAAATCCACAGATGACTGAATAGTGCACCACAGGTCAGTCGACAAAGATAATTACACCACTTCAATGGACGATTGGTTAACATAATTACACCATTTTAAAGTCCATTTCCTACCGTCGTCACAGTTGCCGGGCTTCACCACATCAATCCTCTTCTTGTGCGTGCAGGAATCTCGGCGAAGTTCACACTCATTGTCGTAGGTGACGCCATCGCTTCCGCACACTGGGGAGAAGGCCTCGCCTGAGCACTGCGGGCACTCACACCTATTCTGGACACACCGGGCACCCATGGCACAAACAGTGCTGCCACATGTTTCTGTATTAAACACACAGCAGAGTGGCAAGCCGCAGCACGACTGGTGAGTTATTTTGATGCATCTCAACCACACAGACATTCAAAGTCATCTCTGGAATATGTTTTTAAATAGGATTTCTCTTTTCCTTTTCTATTTGTTATGCATGCTGCTTCCCCTTGTAATATATTCCACTTTTAAAACATATACAATAGATGCTGCCTGAGTAATTTCCCATCTGAGAATTCAGTTTGACAAGTTTGCTCTTATTTGAACTGCCTGCAGTTTTATGAGTTTCCTGATGGGCACTATTTTTACATGTCATTTCCATAGTTAAAGTAGAGCCAGAGGAAAGAAATATATCATGTAGCTCAGTCTTTTACATATGAATATCATGCACTTTTCTAGCCTAATATCTAATCACCAATCTTTCCTTTCATATTTATACTAATAAGGACATGCTAAACATGACATACTGTAACGACTGGACACATACTGCATAAATGTATGCATTACTCACTGCATTCTCCCTGGCTAACCACTCGGAGGTCCATCTGTTGTTTGCAGGCCCGCACATGCAGCTCACACTCACTGCTGTAGGTGGTACCGTCACTGCCACACACAGGCTGGTTGGACTTGACACACTCCGATGGACACACACACTGCTTGGTCTGGGCATCGCAGATTGCCCCAAAAGAACAGTTGGCACACGCCTCATCTAGACGGGGATAAGAAAACGTGTGTGCTTCAGGTATAATTACATAACCTTGGTTGTGAGGTCTGACTTTAACAGACACAGTGAGTTTAGAAAATATTGAGTTTCTTTTGCATTGCTCATATTAATGCATGGTAGACTCAAAATGGATTATCTTATGTCATCATTATGCATATGCAGTGCAGTGCTTTTCAACTCATCTCACTTCCTGACGATGCCTGAAACATCACTTAAGTGGATATAAAATTGCAAAGGAATGCTTTTCTGCCTACTACACATCCTTACAGTAGCTTTGCATGTCATTTAGTCTTTCAGCCACAACATTAAAACTACTGACAGGCGAAGTGAATAACACTGATTATCTCATTACAGTGCAATGTTCTGCTTGGAAACACTGGGTCCTGGCATTCATGTAAATGTTACTTTGACACATACCACCCGTTTTGAAATTGTTGGAGACCAAGCTGGTGTGGTGGTAAGCAAAGAAACAAGAATTGCACAAACAGAGAAAAAAAGTAAAAACTTGCAGTAAATATATTTTAGAGTTTACATTACAAGCTAAATATATGGAATGATGATTTGGAGAAATCTTCGCGGGGTATTGGAAATCAGAGTATTGCAAATGCTGGAGATCTTCTTCAGATGGTAATTACACACCACAGATTTGTTCAATACAAATACGCACTCACTGGACACTTTATTAGAACAGCCTTAATTCTTTGTGGCACGGATTTGTGCCTCAAAGTCTGAGATTATTTGAGATTTGTCACATGGTGCATTACCCTGCTGGAAGCAGCCATAAGAAAAGTTATAAAGGGATGGACGTGGGCAGTAACAATACTCAGGTAGGCTGTGGCTGTGTGTTTAAAAACAATGCTCGGTTGGTACTAAGTGGCTCAAAGTGTGCCAAGAAAATACCCCAAGAAAAAATATACAAGGCAGGCTGGATCCAGGCTTTCATGTTGTTAATGCCAAATTCCATCTGAATTGTGCAGCAGGAATTGAGACTCATCAGACAAGCCAATGTTTTTCCAGTCTTCTGTTGCCCAGTATTGGTGAGCCCATGAGAGCTGTAACCTCCGTTTCCTGTTCTTGGCTGACAGGAGCGGCAGCTGGTGTGGTCTTCTGCTGCCGTAGCCCATCTGCTTCAAGGTTTGACATGTCGTGTGCTCAGAGAAGCTCTTCTGAATACCTTGGGTGTAATGAGCGGTTATTTGAGTAACTGTTGTCTTCCTATCAGCTCAAAGCAGTCTGGACACTCTCCTCTGACACCAACAAGGCATTTTCAGGCAGAGAGCTGCAATTCTCTGTAAACCCTTGAGATGCTTGCTTGTGGAAAATCCCAGCAGATCAGCAGTTTCTGAAATACTTAGAGCAGCCCGTCTGTCATTACCAACCATGCCACATTCAAAGTCAATGAATTCACCTTTCTTCCCTCTTCTGATGCTCGGCTTGAGCTTCAGCAAGTTGTCTACATGCCTAAATGCACTGAGTTGCTGCCATGTGACTGGCGGATTAGATATTTTGCATTAACAAGCAGTTGAACAGGTTCACCTAATAAAGTGACTGGAGAGTTATGTAACTCCTGCAAAAATAAATTGTTATGCAAATATAACAGACAGTGCACTGAAGGCTGACAGAGCACTGAAACAGTCTGGGTAGAGGTCAGAGTGACATGTGAAAAAATGATTTCAAAAGAAGTTCCACTAGAACCAAAACTCTTTCTACTTGGTTTGTTTCTCGAAGAACACAATTACAGCTGAAAAGAACAAACGTTTAAAAAAATAAATAAACCTCAGCTTTTCTAAATGTCAAAAAGATAATAAAATAAAGTTGACATTTTATATGTCCTCTATTTTTGATAAGGCTTATGTCATGAATATGTCTCTTTTTGCAGTTTTCTCATGCAGGATGATTATAAGAATTAAGTATGACTCAGGTACATTTATATTGAAGAGCAACAGGAAATTCTTGGTTTTCTCCATATAACAATTCTAAATGAAGAACTGGCGTAAAACATTAGTAAGAGTCTACATGGGGTACATTCAACTGATTTTAAATAATATAGAAAGTCACACACCTGCCTTTTAAAGTTGTCACAGTCCACCTGTGTGTCAGAGGTAAAAACCAAGCCATGAAATAAAAAATAAAAAACTCTCCCAGACAGAGCCCTACCACAGCACAAATCCATGGAGGAGGATTTTAGAAAAGATGTTAAAGTGCATAAAGTTCCCAGGAGCACAGTGGGTCCCATCACTAAAGAAATTTCAAGCCTCCCAAAACCACTCTTTCTGGAACTGAAACTAAATAGCTCAACACAATGAGCTTTGAAAATTGTCACCAAAAATAGATGAAGCCACCAGAAGGTCATACACCTCTCCAGCACTCCATCAATCAGGTGATCAGAAACTGAAGCTAGTCCTGAGTCAAATCCACAAGAGGGCCTGGCTAGAGTTTGCCAAATTACACTTAAATCATTCTGAAAGCACGAAGGAAACGATTCTCTGGTCTGATGAGACAAGAATTGAGTTCTTTGGGCTGAATACCAATTGTTGTATGTAGTGAAAGCCAGGTACTGGCTACTCCCATCCCTATGGGAAGCATAGTGCCAGCACCATTTTTTTTTTTTTTTTTGGGAAGCTTCTCAGCAGCGGATGCCGAAAAGAGCTAGTCTCAACTGAGTGTGAAAAATCGCACTTTCCTGTAAGATTGTAAGGCTAATGCCCCAAAATGTGCTGCTTTTTCACTGCTTTTCATTCAGAATCCGGCTGAGGACATCTGTATTTTCTCACCAAAAGACAGTGCTGAGATACCCGAGGAAAGGCCAAGAGAGCTTTTGAAAGCTTTCATATTAGTTTGAGGATTTATCTGGATCATCTCTCGACTGATTGAGTGAGACGAAGTTTCTCTCAAAAGAAACGGCACGGCAGGCTCGGATATGCTCAGGGTGCTAACTGAGCGCACGTGGGGGCATGAAACAAATGAGAAGGCAAATCTAAGACCTCATAGACAGAAAAGGCTAGTAGCATAGACACCTTTTCCTCTGACACCAATTACACCAGGAGGATTGCATTAGCACAGCTCACTATCACATTCAATTAGGGGCAGGCTAATACCCACCGCTGATTTAGCACTAATTGAGAGAGGCGAGGCTGGCCGCTGGAACCCTCCACATTATTAATCTGTTTATTACTCTTTTAGAGCCATTCATTTCCTTCATCTCTCCATCTAGTGAAGGCATCCACTGCCTTCTTGATTAACAGCCTTGACTGTGAAGTGGATTTGGCTAAAAATGTGGCACTTTATGTACATTGCATTGCCTGCGGGAGCCTGTAGGAGCAAATGTTTCACTCTGTGCAGGTAGAATGGCCAATTCTATGAAGACATACTTAAATTAAACTGCAAGAGCAGGACATTCAGGACAAGTGTTTATGCTAAATCGATGTGTACTTTTGACTATTATTCAAAGTCTGGCCATCTATCTTGACTTTCAGTCTGGGAACATCTTAGTGGACATCTGTGACATTTTTCTACAAATGATATTTTTGCCTCCAAAGCTGTTGCAACAGTTTTTTGATTGCTCTGACCTTTTGCAACGTGTCACTTTTCCTGTGCAGGACCTTCAAATGATTTTGCTGTCGAAGACCTGACCAGCACAGACCAATTCGATACGCTTGCTGCTGTCGCGGTCACAGACGGCAATCCAGGCCTCAGTGTCAGCGGCTAGCCTCACTAATGCACTTTGTTTATAGGATGGGAGCAGATCCCTGCAAGTTCCAAAATCTTGTGGAAGCGCCACATTTCCAGCCATAGTTTTAGAATGGGGTGTCACATAAGAGTGTAATGTTGGGGGTACATTATTGTTTTGTCAGTATTTAATGACTCAGCATGACAAACATAACAATGAAGTGCACTGATATATATATATATATATATATATATATATATATATATATATATATATATATATATATATATATATATATATATATTCAGTGAAGAATCTCCCCTGCAAGGATTTTCTATGACATAAAATAAATAAACATAAAATATAGTAAAGGAGGGCTGCTGTGGTCGTTGCTCCTCTGTGGTTTAGGCAGCTATAAATCAGGAAGTGGAAGTGGTGAGTGTTGTCCTTTATCAGGCCCTGTGTCCTGATAGTAGCCTCGCTTCTTTATCAGCTCCTGCCCCTCGCACCTGGCTCTCTGCACTGCCTGATCCTCCAGACAACATGCATCACAGACAGAAGAGGAGGGGAGCTTCAGTTCAAAGCCAGCAAAAGAAGGGGGGGGATTGTTGCCATTACTGATAATGGTAGGATGTGTACTTTTTTGTCATGTCTGATCTCTGATTCAGTCATCTCCAAGTCTGTCATCACCATTTCTGAGTTTCAGTGGTTTCTGGAGGCAACCTCACAGCCATTAAAAGTTCAGAATTTAAGGTGAAAAGTCTGGCTCGCCATTATGAAACACAGACATGACAATAAAGAATGAGAGACATTACAACGGGGGATCTTTCATCTCATGCAAATGCCTTTCAGGTGCACTACTGCAAGGGCCTACAAAATATACAGTATAGCATTGATCTGTATCCCAGATCAATGTGAGATATTTTAAAGCCTTTTCTGATAAAGAACTTTACACTAATACTAACTAAATTAAAAATAATAGCTTAAAAGTCAAATAAAATTGGTTCTGCCTTTATAGCAGGCCAATGATTCATGATTCGGGCCAATAAAGACTTAAAAATGGCACCAGTCTCTGTCTCAAACACAGCTGCCAGATTGATGTTTTGTGAGTATGGAGATGGGCTGATGGGCTTAATCACATTTGGGCAACCATTTAGGCAGCACTGGCACCCAGAACAGGGGAGTTCGAATGATTTTTGCATGCTGTTTATAACAAGTCTGGCAACGAGGTGGGTTTTCTTTAGGCTCTGGCTGAGGTACACCAATTTGGCACATGTGAAATCTACAGTATGTTTTTAAGCTGTCTGGAGATGCTCGCTAAATTGTAACATTGGTGAGGCATGGAGCAAAAGCCTCAGGTCAAGTTGAACATGGCTGCATGCTCTACCACGTGAGCCACCAGTTTTTGGCACCCAAAGCTGGCATACTCATTTATTTTAGAAATGAGCAAAGTCATGTTGTGCTTTTTAACAGCACAACATGACTTATGAACTTTGACTTGATGAGACAACAGATATTTATGGGTCATCTCCTTATACAACCCTAATTCCCCCAAAATTGAGATACTCTATAAAATCTAAATAAAAGCAAAATGCAGTGATCTGCAGAGCTCATAAAAAGAACCCATATTTTGTGAATTTTTGGCAGCAACATGTCTCAGAAACCTGGGGCAGGGTCATGTTTACTACTGTGTGGCATCCGCTCTTCTTTTTAACAACAGTCTGTAAACATCTGGGAACTGAGGAGAGCAGCTGCTGGACCTCTGGGAAAGGAAGGTTGTCCCATTCTTGTCTGATGCTCAACAGTCTTCTTTGTTGTATTTTCCGTTTCATGATCTGCCAAATTTTTTTCAAATGGTGAAAAGTCTGGACTGCAGGCGGGCCAGTTCAGCACACAGACACTTCTACTGCGAAGTCATGCTGTTGTAATAGATGCAGTATGTGGTTTAGCATTGTCTTGCTGAAATATGCAAAACCTTCCCTGAAAAAGACATCATCTAAATAGGAGCGCATGTTGCTCTAAAACCTGTATACACCTCTCAGCATTGATGGCGGCTTTCTAGATGAGCAAACTGCCAGCTCCATAAGCATCAATGCACCCCCAGAGATGCAGGCTTTTGAAGTGAGCACTGATAACAAGCTCGATGGCCTCCCTCCAGTCTGGAGGGCACAGTGTCCATGTTTTTTTCTGACCACAGAGCAGTTTTCCACTTTGCCTCAGTCCATTTTAAATGAGCTTTGGCCCCAAGGAGACAGCACAGTTTCTAGATCATGCTCACATATGGCTTCTTCTTTGCATGACAGAGCTTTAACCTGCATTTGTAGCATGCACAGTGAACTGTGCTCACAGACAGTGCTTTTTGGAGGTGTTCCTGAGTGATTTCCATGACAGAATCATGACAGTTTTTAAAGCAGCTCCACCTGAGGGCCTGAAGATCACAGGGCTCGAATATTCACCAAAGATTTCTCCAGATTCCTGGAATCTTTTCATGATATTATGTACTGTAGATGATGAGAAGTTCAAAGTCTTCACAATTTTGCATTGAGGAACATTATTCTGAAATTGTTCCACTATTTGTGGATGCAGTTTTTTTTTTTTGCAGATTGGTGAACTTCTGCCCATCTTTACTTCTGTGAAGCTCTGCCTCTCTAAGACGATGTTTTCATACAGTCATGTTACTGACTTGTTGCCGTTTAACTTAATTAGTTGCAAAACGTTCCTCCAGCTGTTTCTTTTTTTCCAGCCTTTTGTTGCCCGTGTCCCAACTGTTTTGATACGTGTTTGTAATACGTGTTGTATGATATTCTCACATATTTCTATATTTTCCCTTCACGTCTTCAACTATCAAAAGAAACCTTTATTCCTTTGGCTGAGGACCTGCAAATATTTTGTCAAGGTCCCCTTGAAGTCACAGGGACCTGATGTTAGCAACTTTGCACTTTGACAGTTTCTGTCGCTGTGTTTGGTTGAAGTGTTTGTGGATTTGAAGGTGAGAATGAGGAACAAGGGCAGGTTGGTAGAGAAGTGCCCTTGAAAACCTAAAGAACTGACTCATTGAAGAAAAACAAAACAAAACAAAGAGCCTCCAGCTTTACAGCATTTTTTTTTTTTGGATTTTCCTACTGGGGGAAAACCTGAAAATTGCAGCTGAGGGGGGTCTGGGTTGAGTATTGCCTCAGGATTAAGAAGAAAGAAGAAGGCTGCTTTGTGTTTTGGAGGTCTGTGAACATGCCTGGGTGATAACAACTCCCCTGTTGATGCATGTCTGGCCAGTACACTATTAACTCTGCCCCCCCCCCCCCCCCCCCCCCCCACTTTCTTCGCGCCTCCTCATCTTATTTACCTCCATCTCCTTTCCTCCCAACATTTATCACATTCTCCTCCCTCTTTCCTCTGCCCTCTTTTATTTCCTCTTTTTCTCTCTCACTGCCTGCCTGTGTGACCTATATTTCTTACTCAACTGAGAATATCATTTCCAACACCTGTGGGAGGAAAAAAAAAGGGGAAGTTGTTATTTCCTTTTCTCAAATGATTCAGGCACCTCTGCTCTCATCTGTTTGGGTAGTCAACATGAATGGGCTTTTTTCTTGGGGTGACTGATATTCAGCTGGGGGGTCTATTAACCAAGTGTACCTCTTCCAGCCGCTGTTACAAGGTGGCCCGCCACTCAAATGCGTGAGGAGGAAAAAATCTCTGAATAATAACAAATGTCAGTCATATTGCTATCAGGTTGCACCTGAGCCATATAGATAACCACTATGTTTCCAGCCCGGAGGGATAGAAATGAAATTATGTCTGGGCCCATGAGAGGCTATAAGCCGCACACACATGCACACACAGAGCTAAGTACGCAAGCACAGTTAAGTTGCCTGTTGTGGCACTTCTCTCACCCCTTACACTATTGCTACCCTCACAGCCTCACCTAAGCTCCTACTTTTGAGCCTGGTAGCCATAAATATGACAGCTTACAGCTTATAGAGCATTTGGGCGGAAATAACAAAACGGCAACAGTAAACAAATGTGCCCTTTCCTTGGTGGCTATTTAGGAAATCATATAAATGAAATATTGTGAAGGCCTGCAGCACTGCACAACAGTCTTGAGCCACATCTCATTTCTTTATCATTTTGGTAGGAAAATGGGGAAACAGGTGCAGCGATTTATTCAAAAGTGTGCAAACATACATAGAAATACAGCATATAAGGCAAAAATAGAGTTTTTACAAGTCTAAGAAGCTTGAAAGTCAAAATCTGGTGTGACCACCTTTGTTCTCCAACACAGTCTGAACTCTCTCAGGGAGCTTTCTTGTCATTTCTTTAAGTAGTGTTCAAGAACAGTTCTCCAGGCTTCCTGAAGGACATTCAAAGCTCTTCTTTGGATGTTTCTGCCTTTTGTTCTGTTCTCTGTCGAGATGGGTCTGCCACTTCTTCTTTTGTCCTCCACTTGTCCAGTTTCCTCAAAACACCACGCTGATATAATTTATGCTTAAATGATTCATAGATCAGCGTTAAGTGGCTTAACAGACAAACATTGCTCCTAAAAATGATCAGGTACATGGACTGGATTGAAAAAGCTGCCAACGTCCAAAGAAAAACTTTGAAAGGAAGCCTGGAGAACAATTACTCAAAACTACTTACTTAAAATTGGAAGCAAAATATAAAGAAATATGGGGTTGCTCAAGACTTTTGCACAGTCTATATATTTTTTAACTCCAATTATCACCAGTTCTGCTGTGGTTCTGCAATCCAAAGGTCAGACCTTCTAATTTGATTCACCTTCTTTGCTTATATCTTTAACAGTTAATTCCTATTCTTCCAACTCCACCTGAAGGCAGCACATATTGTCTCTCTCCTTTTCTGCTCGGTGAACATGTATAGTATATTAGTGGAGGGAATAGCCGGTGATAATTAGGTGAGATAATAGCTTAAGTCAGTCAGTTGTTATGGTGCTGAATAAAAGCCCAGTAAAGCTGTGCAAACAGCCCAGAAATAACCCACATTATCATCGCCATCATTTCTCGGGCCGGCTCGCGCTTGGCAAGCCAATGCCTCAGCATTTTTATGGCACCATTGCGCTGACGCAGGCCTGTTCCTCTGGGAGCCAAGAACCATCCATAGTGCTGGATTACACACAGGGCCCCTCAGCCCCGCCAGCTCGCCCTGCCTCTCACTTTTTAAAATAAAGACTATTCATTACCGCAGAGGGACTCCGAGCCGACAGATCTGCTGTCTACCTGTGGCGCGGTGCGCAAAATTGACGTGCCTTCCCACCGACTGAACACTGCTTCAGATCTATTTCTCGTTGGTATACATCCTTACACGCTGGAGTTCAATTAAGAGAAGGCTGGAAGGAAAGGATGACAGATGCAGTACACAGAGAGGCAAAGAGTCCACATAGCACCTCTCCAGGTACTAACTCTGTCATTTTCAGTACACAAAAAACTCAAGCCATGTTTTATTAAAACATTTAGATTCATTTGTACAGTAACCCCCCCCCCAAAAAAAAACACCTTAGGACAGTGAAGTACAATTTCCTAACACCAAACTAATTCTGCTGCATTGATCATTGTGCTAACTGCTCATCTCACTCACAAATACTGTCCTGCAGAGGCCGACAGATTTTATTGTTACTGTCCTCAAAATATGCAGGAAACAAAAAAAATCCATTGCATTAAAATTGAGTTACACAGAGAGTCAGGCCATGGGGCTAACAGCCACTGTACTTCTGCCCAGTTTGAGTAAAAAGTGAATGACTTGACTTGTAGACAAGCAAGAATACTCAATAACCAATTAGAGTCCATGGGAAAATTGGCCTTCCAAAATGGCATTAAGCCACTGAGAGTATTCACTGAGTGGGTTTACCAAGCTGCAAAAACCTGTCCATATGGCTGTGTGCCAGCATAGTGGGTATGGAGATATTTTTACCACTTGAAGCTCTGCTGTCGCTGGTATACTAATGACTAGCTGATACTGCAGCAGTGCAAGACAAAGCCAAGTGACTCATGTAGCCAATTACAGGAAAATATGCAGCGCGCTCCGTTTCATCGAAAGCAAAGTGCATCTTCACTTAAAGGTCAAAACAGGCAAATTGAAGTTGCGGTCTTGCAATAGAAGCGCTGATGAAGAGCACGAAGGAACAGATAAAGAGTAATAGACAAGGGATGGTGAAATTCATCAGTGTGTTAAGTATTGATTTGCCTTTACTGGATTTGGAACGGCCTCCAGTGGGCTCACGCGTGAGCATAAATTTGTTTTTTATGTGTTAACTGTTAATGTCTGTGGATTATAATTTTGCCTCTCAGTATTGTGGCACTATTAATTAATTATCAAAATTATATTCCAGGGAGAGATCCCTGTGTGTGTGTGTGAGCTGTGATTCACACCATTTCACAGTCATTTCTCCACACTATAACTGCCTGCACGCGGCAGTGTGACCATACGAGCATGACGTTAATTTATTACTGAGATGTAAGTATTTTTTATATTTGTTTTTTTTTTTTTTGCTTTTTTACTCACTGCAAGGTCCTTTGTGTTGGATGCTGATGTCCTTCTGCAGGGCGCAACCCATGGATCGCATCTCGCAGGGGCTGCCGTAGCTCTGGCCATCGGATCCGCACACGGGGTCGGACGTTTGCGGGCAGGCCTCGGGGCACTCGCACACCGGTTCGTTGTTCTTGACCACACACTCTGCCCCGTGATCGCACACTTTATTCATGCAGGGGCTTGGTATGTTGAGATCTGAAGGCCAACCAGCCGAGAGACAGAGATCATAGTTAGAGGCAGGGTACCAAACAGTATAGCTGAGCGGTGGGGAGAATATAAAATTGAGGTTGGAGAGAAGTCTGGGGTTGGAAAGGGCACAGGTTATAGTGAGGTAAGTTAGAATATAGCTACACACAGAACAGGGTTTTGAGTTAGAAAGGGTTTAGGGAGGAAAAGAGATATGATGGAATATGAAATGCAGCCCTAGTCCTGTGACACCTCAGCTTCCTCAGTTTCCTATGTCATTTCCTTGCCTTTGTACCTATCCTGATGTATCCTGAATTTTTGAAGAGTCCACTGAATCCGGAGGCACGAGGACAGTGGATAAAAACATGGCCCTGTAGCACAATAGAGATGAAACAGCCTACGAACAATGGTTGCACAGGCTTTTTTTTTTCCTTTTTCAGGCGCGTAAACGCCTGGATTAATTGACGTTCCCAGTGTGCCCCTTCAAAGGCTGCCATTTGCATCTCAGTGAGAGCCATTGCTTCAGCCAAAGCTGGTTGAACTGACATGGACGAGCAAGGAAAAGGAAGAGCATGAGGGATAGAGTGCGCTTTTGAGAGAGGGAGAAAATGTAGAGAATTTTTTTAAAAAAAAAGAAAGAAATAGGCAAAAAGAAGAAAGAGCCCTCTGCTTAATAATTCAAAAAAGGCAAGCTCCTGGGCAGAGGCAGATATGAAATGTGAACATCAGAGAGAGGTGTCTGCCTCAGTCTTTCCTTCTTACACGCTAACTCCAGCATGACTTCATTAAAACGAGGACTGGATTTTGCACCCATGCTTCTCAGTAGCGGCACATGGGTGAAGGCTGGGCTGATAAAAACCTGACTTGATCAGAACAGAGGGGAAAACCTGAAAAAAAAAAAAAAGAAAACGGGCACGAACAATGCTTTGATCACAGCCTCCCATCTCATCAGTTCTTTAAAGCTTTACGTATCAATGAAAATATTACATGGCATTGTGTGTTCTGAGACGGGGTGCCAGCGTGTGAGCACAAGTGCTGTCGGCTCGGCTCGACAGCTGAAGATTGAGGCCTCAGGTGGGATAGTGTGCACTCCGGTATCGAGCGTAAGCAAAAGATGATAGCCTGGCTCCGTAGTGGTTTTCATTTCGGAAGTTTCACGCATGAGGAACGGATCCCTCCGCTAAATGTGGTGTGTCTGCAGATTAGCGGGAAACGCAGACGGAGGCATCAAATAGTTTTTGATGAGAAGCAGGGGTTGAAATTGAAAGTGGTGCATTTCACAACCAAAGCAAAACAAAAACTTCTCCCTTCTCTGCGCCACCTTTAGTTTGAGCTTTGGTTTAGATGAGTAGAGGTGCTGTCATGGAAACTGCCCTTTGTAATGATGCCACCCATGGCTCCATCATTATTGAGACCATTATGGGATTAGATGGCAACATGGGTGGAGGCTGACTTGGCATGTGCAAAGCCCCATGATTCATTTATTAGCTCAGGGATATGCAGTAGAGCCTCAACTCGTAGCCGTAACACAGGGGGGAAATTATCAACTGATAACACAGACGGCGGCAATTAGCTTGTTGCACTCTGATGAAAGAAGGGGTATGTGGGATAAAGATCACCGCTATCTACGACAGATAAGGCAGATCCTTTGGCTCATCCTTCTGAATGATGATCACGCCTGAGCTGAAGTACAGATGTTAAAATAAAAATCGGTGGAGGTGTAATATAGTTTGTCCGCTACCGCCTACTGGTTTCCAGCAAAGTTGTGGCTGTAATTGAACAAATCTTTCCTGAACTCGAGCGAGGACACGGGCGCTCTCATTTCCGAGGGTGAGCGTTTCAGATTAAAGGGTGAAAGACCATTATTGATTTCTGCGTTTTGAAGGCAAGCTGCTGTTTCAAAAGAGCTCGGAGGTGCCACATAAATATGAAAGCTGCTCAATGCCGCTTAATTCTGCGCCGCTTCAAAAACAACTGATTCCCTGTGATCTCATTTCAACGCCTTGCATGTGTCTGCAAGTGTGTAACAGTCGACGCTTGTGATCCGAGCTTAACTGTACAACCTTGGCCTGCACAAAAGTTCGCCAGCCCACTTCCCAAGGACGGGCTCCTAAAACACAACTGCAGCCTCCGATAAGGCCTTTGTCTCCTTTTCTCTTTGTTTCACACTCATAAAAAAGATGAAAGAATTCCCCTCCAAAACTATATATTTTTTTAATCATCCTCTACCTCTGGGGGGCAAAATTTCTGCCCGATTTATTAACTGGAGACGATGCAAGAAGAAGAAGAAAAAGGAAAAAAAAAAATCTCCCCAAGTGTAAAAAGTCTTGTGACACAGTTAAATACTGAAGCTGTCTTTTTGCTTTCCCTTGGATGCAGGGAGAAGCTTTGAAATGACAGCCTGTCACAACGAAGGCTCGGCGCTCACACGCCTTTTTCCAGCTCTCTTTTGCTCTCTGGTCTTCTCCCAAATATGAAAATCCATCTCTTCATGCATGTATCAGTGTTGCTTTCAGGCAAGTCCAGCATAAACCACAATTGCTGGGCTGAAACGGTTCTATTTTATGCACGAAAATGAGCTTGACTGTTAAATGTGAGGTGCCAAACACATAGTAGCCAAGGCATTGTTTTAATGGCTGAGCACGTGCGGTGAGTTGTCTCTTATGGCTTTAGAGAAACGTCAGGGGCGGGGGAAAAGAAGCTGGAATACTTTGGTTTCCAATCAAGGATTCAGCTCTGCTAGTGTGTAATGTGCTCTGTCTCTGTAGTACCACACAAGCTGAGAGGACTTTACATTCTGGGTGTCACCTCAGTCTGTATCGTCTCCTGCTAGGAGGCATGTAAATTTCTCTATTTTAATTAGTGTGGTATTTTAATAGCATGGCCCCACTTGAGGGCTCAGGAGGGGATTACTTCAGGTCAGGCCGCAGAGTCGCTGGCAGGCCACGTCAACTATTGAGAGGACACGTTCCTCTGATTCCCCGATTGCTTACCTGTCTGCCTGAAGTATTATTATTGCCCACTTAGTGGAGTTATATGACAGATAAAGTGGCAAGGACACCACGGTGTCACTTCTAAAGCTCCTAACAACCTAACAACTCCTTGTTAGGTTGCGTGATGGCACAGCAAGCTCCGGTCAGACTCTGGCTGTGACTGTGGTTGCTGTAGTGAGCAGGCCTACACTGTTAACCCCCCGTAACATGTCGCTGAAATGCTGGGAGATTATTTTGGCGAGTGCTTCCTCCCATCTCCGCTCAGCTCATACATATGTTAATTGGACTTTTTCCCCCTCGGGTCTGTGTGCAATTCCAAATCATTCTCTGTATTATGCAGGGCAGTGAATCAGTGTAATCCAGGTGATGCTTGCAGTAGCCAACTGGCAAGAATAATCACCGACAACTGCAACCCATTACAACACAGGATTCCAATAGGGTGCAGCCAATCTGCAGCAAAACCCCGCCTTCTGTGTTTCTTCACTGCCAGGGCTTTGATCCGACTCCCTTTGCCTGCCTCACATTAAAAACATTTATGTATCATATTAGTTGGGGGAGAGGGAGGTGCAGAGAAAAGGCTATATTAGCATACAGCAAAAGGCATACCCGCAGGCTGTGTCTGT
Organism: Archocentrus centrarchus; assembly: GCF_007364275.1. Classification (NCBI taxonomy): domain Eukaryota; kingdom Metazoa; phylum Chordata; class Actinopteri; order Cichliformes; family Cichlidae; genus Archocentrus; species Archocentrus centrarchus. The sequence continues at coordinate 28,828,680 of NC_044352.1, read as the reverse complement.
CTACCACTGAATACTTATCACAGGCAGGAGGTGAGTCGAAGCCTCTTTGTGCTTGTACAACTAAGAATGTGTTCCTCTTCAAAATGGAGACGAGCAAAAACAACATGGGGAAAAAAAGAAAGACAAGCTGGGATCCCTGATCTTTTGACATGTATCCGTCAGAGATGAAATGATATGCAAACATTGTTTGTTTAACCCAAAAAAAAGAGCTGATTTTGTCATCAGGATGTGCGTCTCGCAGGAAGTTTCAAAAAATGATCCTGAAGATTCTTGATGTACGTGAAGCAAAAAAAAAGGCGAAACAGTGGTTCTCATCATTTTCTGCATCTCCAATCAAATCAGAAGCTACGGCACGAGGATGGCCTCAGAAGAAATAACAAAAAAAAAAAAAAAGAAAAAGAAAAATGTGGGAATTGGAAGAACTGCATGGCTGATCACAGCCCAGCGGAACACAACACCCAGCCTGCCTCAAGTCACTTCTGACACCCCGTTGACCCACATTTCTCTGCAATTTCTGCTCAATGACAGCCTGCGGGCCGCAGTAAGTGGACCAGCGGTCCCTAGCTGCCGTCAATCAGGCTCCCACGGCACTTCCTCTAATTAACTTGATTAGCAATAACAGCACTGTTGATCTCAGGCTGACTTACATACTCAGGCTTCACGACTGTTTGTTAGTCCAATCACAAGCGTACACGCGCATGGGGCACGCGGAGGGGGGGGGGTGCTCATCAAATAAACATGCAAATGATAAAATATTCTGCACAAAGTCTTGACACCTAAGGTGACAGATTTTTCTTTGCTGCTTTGCAGAGCTCTTTGTCAATGACAATGTGTCTTCCACTGAGTGATTTTGTGTTAACCTCCAGAGGCGACAGGCAACACATTCCAAGCAACTTGCACTTGCAAGAGTTTTTCTGCACTTGTAATTGTGAGCTCGCTCTCGCGCGCAGCTGTGTACACACGAGATGACAAAAGAGTCGTGAATAAAGATTTTGCTCCTTCATTTGTTCACTCCTTGTTTTTATATGTGTGTGTTTCTTCTCATAGATTGTCTGTGTCGCTGATTTTACTGAATCATCCTCCTCTATGTGCTACAAAGCCACACTGCTGCTTGTATTACTGTTTTATGAACAATTTAGAAAGCCTTCTCTACTTCTTATTCTGTTAATACCAGACGTGAGGCTAGTACATGAACAGGCTCCAGGGACCCGTGGTGAGCAGCTACGCACTCCTGTAGTCTCTTCCATTGATTACTACTGAATATGCACCAAAATAGCTTGCCCGCTGGGCAGGAAGTAAGCTGCGGTACGACTCTGGGCCAAGACAGAGGAGAGAAAGCAAAGATTTAATTATGCATTTTCACTGCAAAAGTAATTAATTTTACACACAGTCTGGTTCCCTCATATCAAATAAATCGATTTTTAAAAAAAGGCATTTTAACAAGCGCAATCATTTGGGGGGAAAAAAAAAAGTTGTTGAAAAGATATTTTCTTCCAATTAATGGGTCTTCTCGTGTTGCTTTGTTGCTTTTCGGCATCAGATTGACTCAGTGTCTTTCTGGCAGCAAAGCATCACAAATGCTTCCCAAATACAGGAGCTATCAGTTCAAGTTACTCTCTATTTTGCTCCTTTATTTAGTATTACCTTTATCAATGGGCACATTTTTATAAAATCTGTATGGGATACAATAGCTGGTTGCGTGCATACTCTAAGTCACATCAAAGAATCTGCCATCGTTGCTTGGTCCTCTAAATATAGCTGAAAACAGGAGAATGCACACTTCCTTGCTTAGTTTCTGCTAGTGCCCTGTTGTGTTGACATCACAGGGGACAGACAGGAAAAAGCAGGAGTTCTTTGCATTGTGTTGTTGAACCCTGTTAATCACTACCATTTAAAAATTAACCGCTGCAGACATTTCCTTGCATTTTATTCAAACGCTGGATGGAAACAAGCTCTCCTGCACTGTGGGGGCTGAAATGATGTTTTTACTCTACTAGTGAAATTGTCTCGGTGCGCGCTGTAGAACAGCAACCTGGTCTCTGAAGAGGTTAATCAAAGTCCGGTAAATAGCATAACTAAAGACCTCTTTAACAGTGGATACATCGTTTCTTCCCTTAATGCTAAAGGAGTCTTTTGTTCCCATCTCAGAATCCAAGGATGCTGACCTGGTCATTCTCCTTTTCATGCTCCTTCCCGGCAGCTTACTCTGATTCATTTCCAGCAAGTCCTTCACGTGTTCACAGACATCTGGAAGATTTGTGACCCTGTCTGGACTTAAGTTAATCAGGCAAACGTCACGTGGTGTCTTCATCTCTAAATTGAAGGTTTAGATATCAATCAAATAGTTTTTTTTTTTCTGGGGAGGACAGCCGTCAGGACATTATAGACATGTTGGTTTCTTTACAGCACAATCCATTGTGGGGGTGAGTACCGGCAGGGGAGGGGTGACATTAGGGGCTGTCACCCACATGAAAAGAGATTTACGACTGTGTCAAAACTGGAGAATTTCATCCATTTGACAGCTGGCAGAGTGATCGATCACTCCGCCTCTCCCACCACTCAACCATTGAAACAAGAATGAAATGAAAAAGTTCAATAAATATTAAATACACTAATTTAATTTATCAATTTCCTTTTTCCTCATCAGATATATGAAACTTTGCCTATGATCTTGGCATGGTGGGCGAGCGAATGTGTGGAAGGGTACGACACAGTGCTCATTATGATCTGTCCTTTGACAGCGCTGTCACACTCTGTAAGCGTGTTTGCACGTGCTTTGTGTTAGGCTGTTGATTGATTTCGGACAAGTCGGTGTTTCGGAGGTCAGGACGACACCCTTAAATTATATGCATCTCTTTTTTAGTTTTACAGAGAGAGACCTACAAGCCACAATTTGTTCCACTAAAGAAAGAAAGAAAGAAAGAAAAATTGAGAGAAAGTTCTAATGTGATTAAACAAACACACTGACAAATACACACACACACACTCCTTGCATGCATATCATCTGTCTGACTAAACCAACAGTCTCAGTGGGCACCTAGGCTTGCCTCTTTTGATGTTTAATTAAAACCGTATCGGGGGGGTGGGGGGGGGGGGGGGGGGGGGGGGTGGCGTTCGTGGCGCTCTGTTTTGAAAAATATGCAAATGTCAATAAAAATGCATTAAAGAAACATACTACCATTCACTGACGGCTGCGATGCGCCGTGGAAACGAGGAAGGATGAACAGAGAGGAGAAAAAAAAAAAGTAAAACAGCTAAACAAATGAGGGAGGGGAGGGGCCTGAACGCAAACACCATTTGCTAGAAATAATGAAACAGAGCAAAAATATATAAGCGCTCAAACTGCCATTTCCACTATTTAATTTATTCACAGCTCAGACGGCCGAATAATGCAAATGAGTTTTGGTGTCTCCTGACGCTGACGACTGGAGATAACTTTGATATTCAGCTTCGCACCACTGCCTAGAGGACGGACGGATTTCTCCCGTTTTATCAGCCTCTGTCGCAACAACAATGAAAACGCGGACAGCAAGTCTGAACGTCGTTACACAATGAGTCTGTTGGGTGGATTTCTTGTTTGAGGTAATGTCACACCAAACAGCATGAGCAGATTACTCCAGCTTTATCACGCACGCTGGGCTATCAGCGTTGTGATGGGAAAGAGCAAAAAAAAAACGCTTCCAATTCTAAAGAAGATTAACTGAAGATGAGGCCTTCAAATCACCTCTAAAAATGATCACAGAGACACTTGGACAAAATATATGATGCGTGATAACTCAGTGCATTTTTGTGTTGCTGCACTGAAAAGATCTCATCTTAATTTGGGTGAATCAACCCTTTAAATCAACCCTTTAACAGTGGGAAACAAACTCGACAGAGCGTTGCCAACGCAGGGAACAGAATGGGCCTCGAACATCTTGAGATATCAGTTGAAATTCTGCCAACCTGCTTTTCACATTGAACCTCGAATGAAGTGCGTGCAGCTTAAGGTTGGCTCACTAAGCTTAGAGGCTAACAAATCTCTTCATTCTTCTTTTATTAACAAAGAGCAATTTACAATACACTCAGCTGGCAGGCTTCTTATTTTCACCAGAAAGAATGTTGATATGGGGCAGCCGAATTAAATCGGATTTTGTTCAATTAGAGTGTTTAATGTTTAGAAAATCTTTTTTTTTTTTTGTCCAATATCTGTGTCACCTCACCATGAGACGCTTTGAGCTTAGAGCGAAATCTATAGTAAACTATAGTAAAGGGATGGTTAAGGTTGGGCAAATATGATAGCTGCTAAGGTTAGGAAAAGGGTGCGGCTGTGGTAAGAAGCTGGTATACAACAGGAGGAAATCTCTTGTCTTCTGAATGCGGAATAGATGAGCTGCGCACACACACACACACACACACACACACACACACACACACACACACACACACACACACACACACACACACACACACACACACCCTGACCTCAATCTTTTTACCTGGCTTCTACATAAAAAAAAGCACACATCAGTCCCTATTTTATCAAATGTCACATAAACACCATGAGCGACTTGCCCAAATATCAACTTCTCTTAGGATGTGATTCATGTAACTCACATGCTCTCCATTAGACAGTGTCTATGCTAAACCAAAATCAAGTAACTTCATATTTCTGATTCCCTACTACTAGTTCTACTACTACTTTACAGTACACTTCTGTGTGTCACATCTTGTTTAGCACCAGCCCTTCATTGGCTCCCTGTTAAATCCAGGAATTAATTTTAAGTGCTCACATACAAAGACCTGAATGATCAGGCACAATCATATTGTCAAGACCTTGTAGGATTTAGTGTTTCATTAAAATGCAACTAAACCCCAGCCCTACTGCACGAGTCATGCTTACACATGGTAACAAACTAAGTTTGTTGCACTGTTGCAAGCTTTTTCTGATACAATCCTGATGATGGAGAGGGGGATTGTTTGGGAAGCTGTTAGGTGGGGAGCTGGCGTGCATGTTGCAACATGCAATAGGAAATTAATCAGAGGTAAGCACTGGTTAGGCTCTTTTTTGTTAGGTTGGAAATAAAACACAAAGAGGAGACAGGGAGACTTCTCCAACCTCAGGGATCACATCTTTGCAGGAGGGTAAACAGAAAGAAAAGACATTAATGCCACAAAGAGACACAGAGAGACAGAAGGAGTGAGAGGAAAAAGACAGCAGTACAAGACCCCTCCTGTTAGGTCCACACAGAGCGAGGGCAGGGGCTTCACCCCTCCGAATCCGCTTGATGAGGTCGCCCACCGGGTGACCCCACTTGCCACCTGCAGCCAGACAACCGGGAAGCCGGCCAAATGGACATAGACAGACAGACAGACTGACTGACGCACTGAAACAAGAAAGAATAGCTTTTTTATACAAGAAGAGCACACAAGACAAAAAAGACAAAGACAAGAGAGAAAAAAAACCGACAAAAGCCACTGAAGTGGAAGACTGGCACCAGTGAAGGAGTAGAAGACAGAGGGTGGATGAATGAAACATGAAGGTGGCGTTTCGTTTTGGTTGTCTGTTTGAGATGCAGGGATGAAGCGTGACAGGGGTGAGGAGATGGATGGGAGGTGAACGGGTGACGAATTGAAGGCACAGTTTTTATAAAGGAAGGCACACCCATCCTTTCTGAACCACCCCCCCTCAGAGAGCATCACCCAACCATTTCAGATACTTTTCAGGAAAGTTTCAAGTACAGACTAAACATACCATTGGCCTAGATGCTTCAGTAGGAAAATCAGACTGACTATGGATTAAAAATGCACAGACCAAGACAGGGATTCAGCACTGTGAAGCCCCAAAAGCTCCACTCACCACAGGGCCCTGGATGCTTGATGGAGATGAGGGTTTTGCTCAGACACTCTGCCTTGCGTCGCATGCAGTCATTGGTGTATGTGTGACCATCCCTGCCACACACAGGCTTGTAGGCGCCGTCGCACTCGATGGGATCACAAGAGCAGCGGGCGTTCAGCTGTTCCACTAGACACACGGCATTGAAGAGACACTCCACCTGGCACTCCTCTGCAAGAATAACAAAATAATGCAGCATGTTTGGGTTGTACAGGGGATAACCTAACCTTAACCCTTACCCGATCAAGTCATTCAGTGACCTTTATGCTCTATGTGGGAGCATCTGCGTTCACTGATTTATTCAGGTTTTTCCCTGACACCAAATTAGGCCTTTTACTTTCCAACTGCCAATTTTGTAACAGCATGACAGACTGATCATCATAGATGAAAGCACTGAAGAGGCACTTAGCAAGCATAAAACAAAAACAACAACAACATTTGATGCGTGAGAAGTGTCAACCTGTTGTTCTTCCTCCTGTGTGAACTTGCTGGTACAACCATAAGGACATAAAGCAGGCTATAAATTATCCAAGCAGTAATTATATGTATGTTTACTGCTGTTTACTGAGGTTAGTAATGTTAGCAGAGGCTAAGCTGTTTCCAGAAATGCATGAAAGGAACACATCAGACATCCATATATTTAAGCCTGGCCCATAATCCAAAACATATAAATACACATGTAAAAGTGTGTGTGTGTGTGTGTGTGTGTGTGTGTGTGTGTGTGTGTGTGTTTGTGTGTGTGTGTGTGTGTGTGTGTGTTCTTTTGGGTTGAGGTCAGGACTCTGTGCAGGCCAGTCAAGTTCTTCCACACCAAACTCACTCATCCATGTCTTTATGGACCTGCTTTGTGCGCTGGTGTGCAGTCATGTTGTGACAGGAAGGGGCCATCCCCAAACTGTTCCCACAAAGTTGGGAGCATGAAATTGTCCAAAATGTCTTGGTATGCTGAAGCATTAAGAGTTCCTTTCACTGGAACTAAGGGGCCGAGTCCAGCTCCTAAAAAGTAATCCTACACCATAATCCCCCCTCCACCAAACTTTACACTCGGCACAATGCAGTCAGACAAGTACCGTTCTCCTGGCAACTGCCAAATCCAGACTCGTCCATCAGATTGCCAGATGGAGACGTGTGATTCATCACTCAAGAGAACACGTCTCCACTGCTCTAGAATCCAGTGGCAGCGTGCGTCACACCACTGCATCCAACACTCTGCTTTGAGCTTGGTGATGTAAGGCTTGGATGCAGCTGCTTGGCCATTCCATGAAGCTCTCTATGCACTGTTTTTGAGCTGATCTGAAGACCACATGAAGTTTGGAGGTCTGACTGACTCTGCAGAAAGTTGGCGACCTCTGTGCACTATGCACCTCAGAATCAGCTGACCCCATTTTGTGATTTTAGGTGGCCTACCATTTCGTAGCTTAGTTGATGTCGTTCCCAATCGCTTCCAGTTTGTTATAATCCCACTAACAGCTGACTGTGGAATATTTAGTAGTGAGAAAATTTCACGACTGGAATTGTTGCACAGGTGGCATCCTATCACAGTATCATGCTGGAATTCACTGAGCTCCTGACAGCGACTCATTCTTTTACAGATGTTTGTAGAAGCAGTCTGCATGCCTAGGTGCTTGGTTTGATACACCATGGAAGTGACTGGAACACCTGAATTCAGTGATCTGGATGGTTGAGTGAATACTGTTGGCAGTATAGTGTATATAATATTACAGGACACTGGACAACATAGTGTATTTGCAAATATCAATCAATCACAAGGGAATCAATGTTGCATGGTGACTGCAGTGGTTGGAACCAATCAATCAGGTGTTCTTACAAAGACAGTAAGAAATGTCTGGCTCCACTGATTGTTTCTTGGCTTTCAGTTTTTCCTCTCTTTTATTAACATTATACTTGCTCTGTTCATTGGTGTCACTGTTTGAAGCTAGCCTGTAGCAACACTGATAGACAGAAGGTTCATCCAGTCATGTGCTATGCATTTTTTGTGTTGTTTTCTGCCCTTTAACAAACACAGATGACTTCACCGATGGTTCTGTTACATCAGGTTATCTGTTCACACATTAGGTGACAAAACTACCCACAAAGTAAGTTTACATTAAAATACAATAGTTATAGTTTTGGTTGCAGATAATATCATTTTTATTTAAATTTGTTTGTATTTTTAGCATTCCATAAAATTTTCTGGTTTATTTAAGTTGTGCCTTTGCCAAAAAATAAGCAAACCTTGTAGCCAGACACCTAGTAAGACTGCAATTACCTGAAAAACTTGACTATATCAGGTTGGCTGTGCCCCCCTCTAACTTTAATAATAAAGTTCAGCAATAACTTTAAGAAAAAAAAAAAAACCTCAAAAATTCATCATGAATTTCATTTTAGGGTCATGTTTAAATCTAAGCTATTACATTCATACCATTTTGGCTCACTAAGCAGAAATATACTGTGGAAATTAAGAAAAAAGAAAGAAATACTGGTAATGTGAAATGGCAAATTTGCCACTGAAGTGAGAAAATTCAATTTGAGGCAAGCCTCTGTTCTGGAGGCACTTGAATTGATTCCATTCCTGATCAGTGGATCAAATTTGTACACCAATTCAATTCCTTCTTCTCTTCTCTTTAAAAGCCTGTCATGCCACACTTAATTACATCGCTGCTGTATCAGAGTGAGAGGGATACAAGGATGTGCAATGTCATGGTTACAAGTCGAAATGGCCATTTTCATTAGTTACCAATTTGTAATTTGCTTAGGGATATGATTTCATGGATCTCTGTTTCAAATTGAATTATTCTTTCATTTGAAAAAGCACAGCAGAAAGAGAGGGGAGGGGAGGGGGAAAAAAAAAAAGTCCATCCCATTGCTCACATGCATGCACGTGTCTGCATGGACACACACACTGACGTACGACACAAACATGCGACACTACTTAGGCTGGGATTTGGGCAATTTTAAGCTCTGACGCTCACACCGGCCTGTCAAGCAGAGCAGAAAGAAGAACCAGGCTGCATCAGCCCTCGCTGCTGACCATACCAAAAGACGCCCTGCAGTGATCTGTCCTTGGTGTTGCCGAGGGGGGGGTCGTAGTACATGGGTGGGGGGTCTCCGCACATTACTGCTGTAAAGCAATACAGCTGTAGCTTTGTGGGACTTCAGCAACAACACAGCAGGAAAATTGGATTTCTTCCGATGGGTATCAGACATACAGTAAAAGCTGACAGCTCTTTGTTGACTACGGTCTAAACCTCATGTTGTAATAGCACAGATAACAGCCCTGGGGGCTCTTATCAGGTTGGAGGAGGCTAGTGCTAGCATGGATACAATACAGACCCCGAGACCCCAGAGTAATTTATCTCTCTGGAACACAGCTTTAAAGTTTGGTTTTGATGCTAGTCTACCTGCACGTGGTAGAAACTTGGGTGAAAGCATTTCCACTCTTGCATAATATATGGTAACGTTTCACTAACCATTGTACCATGTACATATAACACTACCAATCCAAATATTTCTAAAGGTTGCATGCACTGTGCTTTACTTGCTGTCCTTTTGTTTTGTTTAAAAAGAGTGATTTGTGCAGAGTAAAACACAAGTTAGACTATTATTAATAGTCAGCCCTTTGAATCCAATTCCAATTTGCCAGACTTTGAAAGCAAGCAGACAGTTGTGTAGCCTACTTGTAAGGGAAACTCTCACGTATCAGTGGATACATAAGTTGTTCAAATTCGCTGGCAAGTCTGCTGTTTCCAAGACTGCATTATGGCAGATGTGTTCCCTCTTTAAGCCTGCTCAAATATGAGTGGTCAGTCTAGCTTCTGCATATTCACATACCGATATACAGAGATAATATAGAGAATAGTAAAGTAGTGTATTGGGTTTTACAAACTGAAATTTGGAGCCTGGAGCAGCCAGGGATTAAAACACAAGGCCTCTGGTTAGTAGGTGACCTGCTCTACCTCCGGAGCTACAGCCACACTACACACTGCCATGACACACAAAGCCACATGTTGGGGGCGCTCATTTTGAAAATGCTCATCTGGATTGTTTTGAAACGAACGACTAATACTGTCGTTCGGATTGCAGGACATGTTGTTACACACAGATGAACTGCATCTTATCATCTCGCATTTTTTTTTTTTTTAGATTGTTAACAGGAAGAAGAGGGCGAGGTCTGCCAAAAACACTGTTTTTAATGCAGCGTAAAATAAGAAATAAATAAGCTAATGGAATAAGAATCCTTTATTGAAATGATGACATCTGGAGTTTTTAGTTGCTTGTGTCAGTAGATGAATTTCCAAGATTTTCTCGGATCTGAGTCGAAAGGGTTGCATTACGAAACAAATGCATCAATCAATCAACAGGTATCGATGCAAGAATTTTTCAGCACACTCCACGAAGACAACAAACTTCATCCTTACCCAGCCTTCTGCACTGTCCTGCATGGATCTTCCTGAGCTTGATGCCTTTCTGCAAGCCCGTCGCCTTCATGGCACACTCACTGGGGTACGTCCGGCCGTCGCTCGCACACAGAGGCTCATCACCCGGGGGGCACAAGTTGGGCGGCCCAAAGAACTGCGGCTGGCGGGTGAGAGCCTCCACACGGCAGTTCTGACTGTTCTCACTGTTTTTACATGAATCTGTGGAGACAGAGTTAAGACTGTGTACCGCAGTGCAGCATAATATGTAGTACAACATGATATGGAAATAGCTCACTGTTTACAGTTTTTCTCCTTTGCTAAATCACAGAATCCCATTCTCTGACCCACACTGTCAAAGTCCCAATCCAATTCATCAAATGAATCACTGTTTGGGAAAAAAAAACTTTAACAGTTTTCACCTAGTTAGACGCAATTTGCAGATCTCATTTAATCTTTTTTTGTAAATCTCCGAACACATTCTCACATTTTTCCACACTGATACACACAGTGATGCATAATAACCACTGGAGGCAGAAGTTAAACACAACTACAGCAGAGATGTCTTTTTTTTTTTTTTTTTTTAATGCAGCGGCTCAAATATGTTAACAGATGTTACTAATTATGTAATGAAACTGATATATGCCAGGTAGCAAGGGTGAGTGGAAGGCTGGTACCAGCAATGGAACAAACTGATCTTTACTGAGCGGCCGTGATGCGCCATGATTCTGCACATGGAAGGAAAACCCATATGAAATGAAATAGAAGAAACCTACAGCACAAGATTTACGTCTCACACAATAATTAATCATGAAAGTGTCCCCTTTTTCATTTTCACATACAATAACTATAACACTTTCATGAGTCATACTTCTTATAATGACAGTACTGTGTATAGCATATGGGTCACCTTATCAACCCAGTGAGCTGAAACCAGCAAGCTCACTTTTTAAAGTGTTCTTGAAAGGTTCTCCCGGCTTTCTGAAGGTTTTTTTTTTTTTTTGGACATTGGCTGCTTTTTCACTTATTTTCAGTCCAGGCCTACCTGACCATTTTCCACTTAACACTGACCTGTGAATCATAGCATGAAAAAGGTCTGAATTCAAGGGATGAACAAGCGTAGAGCTCTTTTCCAAAATGCTATAAATCCATTTTGATTGTTTTGAGAAAAATTACTTTTTTACACAGACCCAAAAAGAAACAAACAAAAACCTCATTTCTCTGATTTAAATTGTTTGTTAGAAAAGTCTGAAAATGTCCAGTTACAAACTTCCAATTGCACAAACATTGCACTGTTGCAATCAACATTTTGGTTGATTACATAGCCAAAACAAAAAAAATGTTTTTTTCAAAATGATATACAGTATTTCCTTTGGAGAAGAGGAAGAAGATGGATGGATGGATGGATGGATGGATGGATCAGTTTTGACAGGCTTATCATAAAATTGTGAAAATTCATGACTAAATCTTCAGGATTCAGCTTGCATGGCATAGCTGTGCGTTAAGAGGTGCAGTGTGTGTGTGTGTACAGGCTTCTGCTGGACACAGTACGTCACCAGAATGGCAAATTTTCTTAAATTTTTTTTGTTTGTTTGTTTGTGTGAGTTTAATCTCTGTCGTGGTTTGGGGCTGCATTTCAGCCAGAGGTGTTGGGGATCTTGTCTAAATTGACAGAATTATGAACACAGAAATGTATGGTCAGATTTTGTTCCATCCTGCAATAGCATCTAAAAAGCATCTGATTGGCAACAATTTTGAGCATAACAATGGCCCCAAAATACCTGGATAGAAAAACACACAGTGGAACATCATCACTCATGGATTGACCTCTGCAGAGCCCGGACCTCAGTAATAAGCAGTGTGGGATCATCCTGACAGAGATCAGGACAAAAAGCAGCAAACATCCAAAGAAGGGCTTTGAATGTCCTTCAAGAAGCCTGGAGAACCATTCCTGAGGACTACTTAAAGAAATGACAAGAAAGCTGCCTCGGAGAGTTCAGGCTGTTTCAATATAAAGGCAGTCAATTCCCCAACCAAGCAAAAAAATAAGGGGTGGCGCAAGACTGTTGCACGGTACTGTATGTTGGAACAGAAAAACGTGAAAGTGGGCACTTTCATAGCTAACGTATAGTATGACACACATAAGCCTCATAAGATATGCAACATAAATAAAACCTAAACTCTGTAAGATTTGTTCTATTTTCTTCTTATGTAAATGAGGCAAGTAGGAAAACAGAGAATAATACGGTCTCAGCAGATTTTCTGCTGCAACCATAACCTTGAGCCTTTAGTGTATACTCATATATTATTATTATTATTATTTCAGTATTTTTTTATGGAATTGCAAGACAACCACATCAAGTTGGAAAGACTTGAGTTCCAGGTCCTGAACACTGTGTTTACTGATTTCTGCTGCAGTGAGTAATGAAGGCTCAGTGGTGTTATGATTCTGAGTGCTCGTTTGAGTGATCTAAAAATACTGTTTAGTTTTGAGCATAGAAAAAGAAATGTTTTGATGCATTCCTGTGTGTGTGTGTGCGTGTGTGCGTGTGTGTGTGTGTGTGAAGAGTCAAAGGTTTTGTAAATGTAGTTTGAAAATTGGGTCTTGTGTTTAAAGTTTGTAGAAAAGGCCAAAAGGTTTCAGGAAATGTGTCTTAGAATTTGTGAAAAACTGTAATTAGACTCTGAGGGATCATAATCTAAAACATCTGTGACCATCTTTTGGTCCTCTGGAAAAGTGAACAACGCTTCACTGGCAAAGAAAAAAGCATCACAGTATAACAGGATGCGGTGAGCGCTGGCTTAATTGTGTTAAAAATGGCACTTCCTTCCAAAGAAAACTTTTCAAGGCCTGTTAGATAAAGCTTTAGGATGTCATTTTTTTAATTAGTAGTGAACAGTCTTATATCTATGATACATGAGAAGAGAAGAGAAGAGAAGAGAAGAGAAGAGAAGAGAAGAAAAGAGAAGAGAAGAGAAGAGAAGAGAAGAGAAGAGAAGAGAAGAGAAGAGAAGAGAAGAGAAGAGAAGAGAAGAGAAGAGAAGAGGAATATCTGCTTCACAGATATTATCAGTGGCCCGGCAGCTGAGAGCATCTCAGAGTAGGACCTTGGTTGTGAAGAGGAGACAAGAAAACAGATGAAGAGACGATCGGTTTGATTTGCTCTCTCGCACCTCCTTCCTTCCGGGGGAGTGTTGGTCTGGCACGCCTGGCCCTATCAGTCCGTGATCATAATGGAATTGGTTTGTGGATGTGTGGGATGGGGGGGTGTTACTCCTTGAAACAGGAGCCCGGGCTTTATCCTGCTCGCCACGCTTTCAGCATGTGGGAAGACAAAGGATTTATGTAGCACCGTGACATATTAAATCACTGCCAAGCTGCCGGCAAGTCATTCAAAACACACCAAGGATGAAACACCCCATCATCAGGAAAGGAGTAGAAAGCGAATGAGAATCAGAGAATAAGGGAGAATGGTTTCCAGAGACCTCTGGCAGCAATACAAAGAGTGACAATGCTGGGACAGAAAAAGGGACAGAGTGCTTTGGCTGCATAGGGGTGGGAGGCGGAGTGACCACAGGCCAGGCCTTGGATTGTTTTCTATGTGCACAATACAAGGGCTTGCAGAGACTTGCAACTGAGCAAACAGGGGTTTTATTGTAATGCACATAGTGTCTCTGCATGACGCAGTGCCTGACCCGCCAGCCACACCATTATCTGAGAGAAAGACCATTACCTCCCATTAACTGAGAAGAACAGCTTCTCGAATCCATGCTTTCCTCTAGCTGAGCAAGTGGGGTAATTACAAAAAGAATGGCCTGTTTTCTGTAAAAACTAGCAGTGTAGATAAATCAACAGCATTTGCCTGGCTAGGGTTAGCAAGTTGAAATAGCCAAGGCTTAGATGCAGTGGCTGTAGGAAGATTTAAAGGACCATCAGGGGCAACCAGTATCCTGAGCTGACGCCGTCCCCAGGGGAGACGGTGCAACCCAGGTCACTTTGGCCGACTCACGGTGGATTTATATGGCCAACCTTCTGCCTGTGGACAAACACATCCATCTCTTGTTGCCTACCACCCCGCTCTGTCTCCTGGAGGCTCCTGCTGCTAAAAGACAGAGTTACTATCTGCAGTCTTTTGCCTCTATCTCCCACAAGAAAAAAAAAAAAGAAATAAAAAGTCAAGCGCCTTGGGAATAAACAACAATTTCCTGATGAGAACAAGCATGTGCCAAAAAAGCAACAACAACAAAAAAAAAAAAACAATAGCTCTAAAAACCTATTTAGAGAAAACAACAATTCGCACCATAGGAGAAGCTGTGTGGGGCAAAGAAACCTGAATGAAGAATGAGAATTAGTAGAGACGCACTTTAAATAAGTGGGGCATATGAGGGAGAAAAACAAAAAGAAAGGCAGTAAACAGAGCAACGGGAAGAAAAGGTTTTCTGATAGTAATTTAAGTCATTTCTCAACAAAAATGACATTTTCACCATTGGAAATGTGTTTGCTTGCTTTCTTGATTCTATCAGTTATTTTTTTTTTTTTGTATCATGGGGTTTTTGGCTCGTTAAACAAATTTCAGACAGTACTGCTGAAGTCAAAAGAAAACTGTTATTTCCATCTGCAACAATTTATATTTGGTGGTTCGGCTCTGTTTTGGGATCTCCCTGGCTTTCCATGCCAACATGTGAGAAGCATAAAGCAGGGACGGCACACCTCTCCCCCACAGCAGCGGGACTCCCTTATAGCACAAGAGATGGAGTGCAGGTGGGTTGGAAAGAAAAATAAACTGCACACTTCACTATTATTGACTTTTCACTATTACCTTTGTTCAGAATCAATGCTAAAAACAGAAAAAAAGGTAAAGAAAACCCCCTGAGAGCTTACCGCACTGTCCTTGGTATTGCACACGTATGTTCTTCTTGTTCTTGCAGGCATACTGATGGAGCTCACACTCATTCGGGTAGTCCTTTCCATCGCTACCACACACTATTTGCTTGGGCTTGCCCTCGCAGCCAAGGGGGCACATGCACTTAGCCGACAAGCCATCTGACGACTGGATGCAGGTGCTGCCGTAACTACAGGCCACCTCTGTGCAGGGATCCTTCAGAGCTGCAAGGCAGGGACAGACACAAAAACAAGCTTTAGTCAAAAGCAGACGGGCTCTTGCATCGAAGGACACGTCTGTCAAGCAGCAATACGTCACAGCACTTGGCGCTACAGTACACTAGAGTGCATCATAAATGACAGGCCACCTTATTCAAGTGGCTTCTGGTGCACTTTTAGAAGCGCAGCGCAGTTATTCTGAGGTTTGAAGAACTACTTGACACCCCTGGGTAAAGATGCATTGCCACAGCTATCTACTAGTACAAACAAGTTTCATTTCACAGAGTAGTGTGAATTGGATTAGAGGCTTTGCATTCACAACACATTCTCTGTTGCTACGCTCAAGCATGCTTTAATCGGCACGGCTGAAAAGCGACCCTTGAATATTTACCTTTCCACAAATTAGACCAAGTGAGAGCAGGGAAGTGGGGGTACCCCCCCCACACCCCCCTCCTGTGGGGAATTTGTTTCCATCCTAATTAAAGAGAATGCCACTTGTCGCTGAGTGACTTCCTCCAATCACAGGAGAAGGTGCAACTTTTAATTTTGCCTTCGCGTACGCTCAACAAAAGGTAGCCATGAGATTACAATCGCCGTCTTCTCACAGCATGATACATATTTATGACTGTCACGGACAAACATGCCTTCCCATGAGAGAGAAGCGCAGCATCGGCAGCCCTCTCATTTCCTAAGCCTGCCACTTTTAGAATAAATATTTACCAATGTCTGATATTATCCCCGCTTTTGTTACAAGCAACATCGATGAATTTAATTTAAAGGGGGTGTGCATTTATTGAATCACAAACTCTTTGCTGCACATTTTGCTTTGTTTTGTTTTATTTTTTTTCTTTTCTCCTCAGACATGAGTGTTTCAGGTTTGTCTTCTTCTTCTTTTTTTCACTTTTTTTGAAAATTCAATACCTGCCTCCAGGATGAAATGGCACTGCCTTGTTAATAAGAGACTGGAATGTGTGCAGAGATATATTATGGATGTGTAAGGAGACAGGAGCGCTATGAGGAGTGCTCTTGATCAAAGCATATCCCCCTCCCTCGCCTTCCTCGTCTTCATGACACATCCCCACCACCCTCCTTTCGTTTCATTTTTTTCGTACTCTTTCCTGTCAAGTTCTTTTGAGGTTTGGTGCGTTAGACTCTTTAATGAACACTTTTTTTTTTTTTCATTTTATATTTGTGCTGTATCGCAACAAGAACTTTGAAACCGACTCTAATTTACAAGCAACTTCAAGACAAAATATGATAAAGTAATTGCGTCTCTAACTGAAAGAGACTCATAGTAAATGCCTCTCTGAAAATCATAAATCATTGCTGAAAATCATAGGTCATTGTGAGGCAATGATGACTTAATGGCTGCTCATGCGAAACAGATAGCAATTGTGATGCTTGGCTTCTAATGTGTGTCTAATCACATGAACAATGAAGCACTGATGACTTGTGGGAGCAGAACTGCAATAAAAACCTTGTTGTATCTGCCAGAGCAGGTAAAAGGTCATGTTAAATCACAGCAGCAGCAATTACACACAAACTACATTCACCGCACGTGTACAAAACAGAGTGCTACCTAGCATACAATAAAGAGAAAGAGCCTGCTCAATAATCACAGGGTTGAAGGTGCGATCTCAGGCTCCTCTGAGAAAATGTACAGGCTGCAAGTAAGTTAAAAGAATGATGCAGCAATCAGAGTGCAATTTGTCTGGGAATAGCACAGTCTACTCTATTCAGGGGGAGGCTGTCACCGAGGTAGTCGTGCACTATCTGGAAGGTTGATGTTCTGATATCCAACTTCTCCAGGCCTTGGGCAAAATACAGAACCTCAACTGATGCCTGGTGGGCAGCCAGGTCTGAGCACCAGTTTGATTTATTTTCCTAGACAAAAGCACAACAGCTGTTATCTAAGTTATCTAATGTTTCTTATTAGCATACTATTCTCCATGTTTACACATATAAGACAGGCTGAAAAAACTACAAGAAAGAGAAAAAATAACCAGGAAAATGTTATGACTTAATCCCACTTTATGGGTCAGCTTATGCCACCTAATAATGATAGGGAAGCTCATCCATGGCTTCACACGAACAAGGTTAACCATGAGTTGGTGCACTCATGCTGGTACAGGCTGCGGGAAATAAGCCCTTGGATGTCTCCTTCTCACCAAGATACTGAACCCCATATTGATGTATTACTGGCATATGATACATAAAGCACTGTGTGAATGGGTGAAAGCGGTTTCTGCAGTTTGGTCAGTAAGACTAGAAAAGCACTATATAAATACTAGTCCATTTACTGTGTTGTTTTGATAGACCTGCTGTTGGGAATGGGAGTTGTTTTCTGACAAGAAGAAGTACCTTGTCAGAATGCTTACTTCTTCCAGAAAATGGTGGTTGTTAAGAGGTTGCAGTTACATCTACTGAGAAACAGGAGAAGATGAGCAAGAAAGTCTCCTTTCCTTAAAGTAAACAGCATCCCCCCAGCACTTCTTGATCTCATTAAATAATAGCCTAGGCTTTCTTCCCCCCCTCCCCCCAGCCCCCCTTCTCCTCCAAGCAAATCTGGCGTGTTGACAGGCAAGAAGGGGTGGAGGCGATAGTAAGGGGCACAAGAGCTAGGTAGAACAGGAAGGAGAGGTGGGGGCGCTTGATTTGAATGCTAACAGGGGCCGATTTGGATACGAAGCACAGCCTCGATGGGGCGTTAGTGCAGATAAGCTCCCCTTCTCAGACTCAGACAAGCAGGCAAATTGCCTGGGCGAATGTGATCGGTGTAACAAGCTCAAATGAAAAAAAAAAAAAAGAAAGGGAAAAAATGCTCACCGCAGAAAACTACATGCAGTTTTTACTTACATTTTCTAATCATTATCAGGTGAAAAGTGCCATAAAAAAAAAAGAGGAGAAAGAGGGAAGCTGAAAAAGTCTGTAGCGCTGGTTTGGCTAAATTGGAATGATCCTTGCTGCCAATTAGATCATTCTCCCTTGCTGGAGTGAAATCTCAGCGTGGTTTAGACTGCAAGGATAATGAGAAAGAAAGACAGATAAGGATACAGATAGACAGCGAGATAAAGACACAAAGTGACACCGAAGCAATGGCATTTCAGCATAAACACAGTGAGAGATGACATATGATTAGGGAACGGGAGGACACCCCAAAGAAGAGCCAGCATCCTGGGGTCCAATTAAAAGAATAGCGCTTTATAGATTTAAATGTTCAAAAAGACTTTTAAAGGAGACAACGCCTGGGTTTATTTACATTTAAGGTTTATTTACGCTTCTGAAATGCATCTAGTTTGGACTCATTCCTTTCAGTCCATCACAGCTGGACCTGGATTTGATTGGCTTCTTTCACTGAACAATTGCCCCCCCCCCCCTTTTTTTTTTCCTAATCACAAGCATGCAGCATTTGTATGGACAGGTCTCCTTCAAATTTCTACACTCAGCAGGTTTGCTTCATTTAAATCAGAGGGCTGGCATTGTCTGCCATTCCGGGGCGCATTGTGACTGAACCACCTATGTGCCTAATTGTGAAATCATGTGGGGAATTCTGAGTACACACCTTCACAAATCAACACTTGAACATCTCTGCAACTTGCTCTTTTCATGCCAAGTGGATTTCAAATTGGGATGAAAATTTGCCTGGTTGTGACGCGCTGTGCTGCAGATGCAGAGGTTAGATGGTTACTTGCACCACCTACTTTTAAGGTGTGTGTTTTCAAACTGAAAACTATGCAGCATTACAGGAACATAAAATCAATGCAACGTGGGTAAAAAGAGGGAAGGGGGGTAGGGGGTATGCAAATTTGCCAAAAACTGTTTGCTCATTGAATTCATGAATGCATCTGCAAACAAGTGGACATACCTTGCTAAATTCAAAATGTGTGCCTTTCCCTGCTCTGCCTGAGCTGCATGACGCATGTTGAGAAGAAGTCTGCAAGCATGTTTTTTTCCCCTCTGCATGCATGGAAATTAATTTTATATCAAACTACAGTGATGCATAATTTGAAGAATAACAACAACAACTGTGAAGCAAATCCTTTTGCACTTCTGGCTGTAGAGTTTAGTGCAGAGCTGCTGAAGTGCTGGGTATCACTTTGTAGCAGCTTAAGTATAAGAGCGAAAGCTAAGCTATAGCTTAAGTGGTATTGTTTTCACCTTGTGAGTCTGTGTATGTGTGTTTGCATGTTTTTGTGGTTACGCAGAAACCTAGTGTAGTGGGAACTACCACTAAGGCAGTTCTGAGTCCTTTTGGCAGGTTTATATGTCTGCCTGTCCACGATGTCTTCCAGAAATGTGGGGCAGAGGGGTTTTGGAGAATGGGGATTACAGTGATCCTCTTCCTCCTCATCTCTCCCTCTGGCAGTTAGCAGACTTCCAGGCAGGTGGGGAGCTCCACTCCTCTGATCCACTGTTTTGTGCTGTCGTTTATTAATGCTTCATTAGGGACATGGAGCTGTCAGTGCCGTGCTGGCTTTACTTGATACCCCGCTGCCATGAAACCAGACACACACCAGATGTGTGCGCAAGTGTTGGGAGAGTCATATATGCCAGTGCACGTTTGGAGGCAGCCATGGAGTTCAGATAAGTCTGCAAGTCAGTTTGTGATAGGTATGCATGTGTACCTGTGCAAGCGTGCGTGTGTGTTGTGCTTCCTGTTGTGCTGGTAGTGATAAGGGAGGTATGGGGCTGAAGCTAATCAAATGCAATGATGCAATGTAGGGGGAGCTTGGCGGTGTGTGTTCTAATCAGGAGCCCCCTTACACCCATTGCCAGCAGGAGAAGAAGAAAGGGAGCGACAGTGAGACAAAAACATTAATAAGGGGACTGAGTTCAAATATGATGAGAAAATAAGATGAGAAAAATGCAGTAAAAGAAAAGAAATGTAATTTAGAGCAAAAGTTCCACATTTTTTGGAAATATGTTTATTCGCTTCTTTGGAAAGCGAAAGGCTACCTGGTTCCTCTACCTTCCAGTTTTTATACATCGTGACCCCACTTTCATACATAAAGCTGCATTAATCATTATTTGATATCTGAATTATAACCCAAATCTGCAGAGTAAATCAAAATAAACTGCTTATACCTTAAACATATGATGTATGTGTTAAATGTGTGATGTTCATCTTAAGGTTATACCTTTAAATGGCAAAAAAAATGATGATTAATACAGAAACATGATGACTGGTATTGATTGTTCAATCTCAGCCCAAAATGCTGAAATACTCCTTTAAAATAAAGCTGTCCATAATTCCCTTGAATATTAGTCGGATTAACGATGCTGAGCCAGTCTAGCGCCCTGAAATGATCTAAAACAATATAACGAAATATTAGTGTCCATATCATATACACTACCTTTGGCTACAAACTCAGACTCATCAGTATAGTAAACTATAGGGAGATTTAAACAAACTGATGCATGTAAACAGTACTAAAGACAAGCTGGGCATGTGAACAATATTGGCATTATTTGAATAAAGACAAAGCAGGCAGGGACAGATAGGAAGTTGGAAAGAAAAAAGCCAGACAGCAGATGAAGGGGAGGTGAGGAACTAGTAAAAGAAAAGTGTGTGGAAGTGCGATAAGGGAAAGGGGGTCAGAATGGGAGAAGGAAAAAAGGCGGCATGGAATGGTCAGAAAATCAACAGACAAGATCGACAAAGACCAAAATCCAAGAACTAAAAATGTGGATGAGAATCTGCAGCCAGATACCCAAACCGAGGAGCAGGAGGCAGGGACTGAGGGAAGGCCAAAGGATTAACAGTCCCACACACCTCTCCAACTTGGTTTACCCCCCCCCCCCCCCCCCCCCCCACACACACACACACACACATACACCACTTTCTCTACTGTGAGGCCAATGGCTGGAAGATGGTTCTCTGTGTTTGATGTAGTTCTTGAAAGCGCTCCATTGAACTGCAGCTGTTGCTCTCTTTTACACGCTTTGCTGTTTTACCCTTGAGAATGGAAAATGAACCACAAAAAGCCCTCATCATGCTCCAGTCGGCGGTCGCACACACAATAAAGACGTGGCGCTTCTGTGTACGGTGTGTGTGAGCAGATCTTTAGCCAAATGTCTGAAGTTTAGGCAATCCTAAAGTGATGTTGGGAAAAAACAAAACTTTTAAGAGGACAAAGAATGAAGTCTAGTTTAGTTTATTTCCATCAGCTGCATCACTACAGCAGCTATTCTTCCTCAGGGCATAAGTCCTTAGTCTGACGCACTTTTAGATCAATGTTTAAGAACAAAAATATATGAATGACAGATGTAAAAATAGAGGATAAAATACAAAAATGTCACAATACTTGATTTTTGGAACCATAGCTGTCATTTTCCACTGACAGATATCTTACGCTTGGAAAACGCAGTAAAGCATAGGTGTGGTGCTGGAATGACAACACAGGCCCCATTTATTCTGCTGAGTGACAGAAAGAAGGTGGGATGGGATTAAATCGTCCGGGTATGGCATTTATGACAAACACAGACAGAGATGTACAGGTCTTTCAAAGGACAGCACACAATTTAACAGCAGCAGCAACAACAACAACAACAACACACTTAAATTCTTCTGTTAAATATCAACGAATATTAACAAGCCCATTTAAAAAAAAAAAACACCGTCTGATGAAAACCCAGTGCCATGTTAAACAGTCCCACCAACTTACTGTGTGCATCATAACTGGAAGAAGCTAAATTTAAAAACTAAAAAAATATGCATGTGAGAGGGGAAATTCTTCCATTACTCGGTTGACAGATCAGAGGTGAGTTACAGAACAGCAACCCGGCAGCCAATGGGACAAAAGCCAGAGGTGATCTGAGGAATCCGAGAACATGATGCTGAGGACATTTCAAAACACAAACAAATGCTTTTGGCCTCTCCGGGGAACAGAAGAAGAACAGAAGAAGCAGTAAACACAACAGTAATATCGCCTCATAATATTGCTGAAGGTGCCCTAATTGTATTGCTGAAGGACTCTGCGAATGGTTGCACATCATGTGTCAAACCATCCAGACATTGTGACAACTCACTTTATTTTAGCCCTGTAATCCCTATAAACAAGCTGAAAGAGATAAAGGTGAGAAGAAAAGACAAACACTGGCTGATGGGCAGTTTCTTTAACCTCGGGGCCTCGCTGTCCCCTTAATAGCCTATGGGAAAAAGCCTGTATTACCTATTGGCAAGCTGTCAGTGCTTGCACCGGGAGTTGTTTCTTTTGGATTAAGGCCTTTTGAAAGCAACAAAGAAGATCTTGGTGCCAAAATAAGTTGGGGAGAGTAGCCGGAGGCACTATTAACTGCTTCTCTGTTTACCTCTTTAAGGCCAGGAGTCCACATAATCAATAATGTATTCATGTGGTTTTTAAGTGTTGAGCTCTACACCAGGCACCTTGGGATCAAAAGCACCGAGATAAAGCGGGTTAGACCCAGCACACTATGCACGCAAAATGCTTAAAGTAAAAGATCAAGTAAGGTAACCCTAAATTTAGTTACATTCAATATTTTCTTCCTTTCTGAGTTACTGAAACTGATCTTTTTTTAGCTATGATTTGAATTATGTAGGCCTCACCTTAAAGTATCACTTCACTCTACTGGTTATTAATATCACAGCATCAGGACCACATGTGACAGGAAAGTTACACGTTTGCAATAGTGGCAAAAAGATTCTGCATGCTCTATCATACCGTGTTGTTCTATGTTTCTCCCACTGTGCTAAGGTTGTAATGTATATGCCTTCAGCAAAGCTATGACACTGCGAGTGAAGCGGGTTACTGATTTCATAACAATCTCCATGTTAGCACAGATGGAGGTATGCAGCAGGGTGATGCTCTGCACGCCGTGAAAAAAAGAAAGATCAAGCTGTTGTGCTGATGATGATTAAGTAAGTACTCGCCATATACATTTCACGGAAGACAAAAGTTGTGGTCTTATTGGATTATTTGCGTATTTCATTTGAGAAAGTACGTTTTTTTATGGTTACAAAAATTCAAAGACATAAAATAATAAGTCACATTAACTAAGTTATTTAAGTTGTGGCTTCATAGTGTAGCAGTGTACAAATCTGCCTAACAAAAGATCAATTTTGGGAGGAGACACAAATCTCACTGGTGAATTATATCCTGAAACTGATCTGTGCATTCAGAATATCTCCCTGGCCCCGGAAAGAGGTAAAAAGACTCATGCGGGCTAAGTGGCACATATGCCACAAATTTCCTTTCATTAGCTCCTGATTAACTGGAGCCGGTGATGGTGGGGAGCCAAAATCAGTACTGATGTTCAGTGAAGCATTGGCTAATCATCCTTGGCCTTTGCTATCAAAAAAAACTTGCTAATGAGCGGTAGCCGCTGGGGGCAAAATGCTGTTCAGAGCTGCTGGAAAGTCAGTTACAGTGGGTGTTTGGTCTTCAGTACAAATACAGGCACATCTGTGTGAAGACATACAGTGTCAGCACAGTCTTCACCTGAATGCAAGATAAGCTCGAAGTGTGATAATGCCCTCTGCATTATCTCTTTTTTTTCAATAGTCTCACTTAAATAAACATCAATTTAAGAGTTCTCTGTCACCGGCTGATAAAGGAGCAAATAAATCTAAAGCCATATCATGGAAGCACTTTAAAGTCAGCAGTTCCCGGGCCGGGTGCTGGGGCTGTGCGGTGACTAACAATAAAATTTTGAGCTTCCTTTTTACTTTATTCTCATTAACTACTAAAAAAGAGGATCAAATCTCGGCTAAAATTAAGCAAATGAGAAGATCTCACAGTTCACGGCCGATAATCTGCCCGTGGATACGTCAAAATATTTAGAACCCGGCACATTAAGTTTTGATTTTACATTTCCAGTAATTGACTGAGACATGAGTCACTTACTATCTACTGTATGTGAGATCTATATTAAAGCTAATGAACAGGAAAAAGAATGGAGACACATCTTTGCACTGAGGATTGAGGTTTAATTAGGAAATGTAATGAGTTAAAGTTTAATACTCAAAACCACCTTAGTGAACACGCAGACACTTCCAATAAGCAGCATTCCAATATAGAGCCCTATTTAACATGACAACAATTTTGATAAGGAGAACGAGAGCCTGAGTATGAAAGCAGAGCAAGAGAACCGACATTTATTATTTAGAGCAAAGAGTAGATGAAAATAACTTGGATTTATTCTCTTTCTCTTTTCTGGCAAGCATTATTACTGCAGGCAGGCAGGCACTGTGTGTGTGTGTGTGTGTGTGTGTGTGCGTATGCGTGTGTGTGGCCATTTATTCTAATTGCAAGGAAAATTGAAAAGTATATAAACAAGAAAACAAACACATTTTAGGGAATGAAGGTATATTGGCCTGTCCTTACAAATTTCACGAGGCTGGAACGAAGTTTAGGCGAACGCGGAAAACAATAAAGAAAGCGGCGTTTGCCAGAGAAAAGTGATACGGGTCGGCCTCAGCGGTCAAGTGGTCCCGACAAACAAGGTAAAAGTGGACCTATTCGGTCCACTAAAGGGCTGCATTTTAATTAGCTTGTATTAATCTTGAAAAGGAACAAAAAACGATACTGAGTCAGGACACAGGAAGTGTTCAAAAATGGGCATGCTCCACAACAACAAAAGAAAACGACTGTTGTTTCCTTGACGTTTCCAGTGTGCAATATTTTTTACATAAAACCATGCAGTCACAAAGTTAGAGGAACCGCGGTGCCACTGGAAAACACTTACAGCTTAATTGCAAGGTTTCAGGCAGAAAGGGAAAAATCACTTCTGAAAATGCCACTTTAGCAGCTAAAACGAGGGAATAAAAATATCAGTTTTGAACTTTGCATCTAATTGTTATTTTTACATTTGTTGTTTTTCCCGATGAATCATTTTAAAGTTATAGTCCATTAGCTGTTCACAGAAACTAGCTGTGCTTTTACACATTTTATGCATTTTGTTCTGTGATTATTTATTTATAGAAGTTACTGGTAGAGTCTACCACTGCCACATGCACAAGGGGCTTGGACTAACTGATCATTACTACTGTTTATAATGGCTTCACTTGTGTGTATTACTCTTTACAATTAACTGATGACTGTCTTAGAGATCTTATTGATGGGGCATCAAATTAAAAGAGCCAAACCACTTTCATTATGAAGCATCGTGGCTTTTATTATGATTTGTCACCGAGTGGCGCTGATATTCTGTCATATAAAATTTTTTTTGGACCAAGAACAGTGAGATTAACAGCTGCGGGCAACAAGCGGCACACTTCCAACTCATCGACAAGGTCACCGAGTCCTTTGGACGAGCCACGCTCTTGGCGTTTCCCGTGATTTAAGAGAATCGCATGAAATGAATGGAAATTAGCACATTACTATCTTGTAATTGTCACTTGTGGCTGTTTAACAGAAGAAGATATAAATATATTCTCATTATAGATTTCTACTCACAGAAATCATTCGATATCTTTCCGCCAGTAAAAGGATAAAGCGAGAAGCGCCCAGAGCAAACCTGTGCTGCATGCATGAAGCATTTTTTCCTTTTGTGATTTTCAATTTTTCATTTTCAAATTTACAGACATTCGCTGATACTGATCAGTGAGTTTTCTTGCTTATGGATTATAATGGATGAAAATTTAGCATATACAAAATTCAGGAGTTTTGTGGCAAGATTAATGCAAAGTATAGTGTATACGCCATGGATACTATTGTGAACACTGCATGCTGAACACTCAAAATCACTTTATACATTATTTCTCTAACAATCCTTATTTGTAATCCTGAGGACAAAAGACCGTTGGATTTCCTTCCTCCTACTAAATTAACCACATTCACATTCTAACCCAGACCCGACACTGTCTGATTAGGTCGCTAACATGAAGACCAGCAGGACTCCGGTTCCTGATGACCTTGATCGATAACCGCTCCGCCGCATCATCTCAGCTCTTAGACGACACAATGCCAGTTGATTCTTGAACCACACTGCGTCCAAGTGGCCGGCAACCTTGTTGAGGAACAAGGTAAAAAACTCTGAAAAGTTACAGCCCTGATTGCTCATTTTACATCAGTGGCGCTTTGATTTACAATCAATCACCCACTGAAGGCAAGGAGTATCTAATTTGCCCTCCACTGCAACAATGTGAGCACAGCATTACTCTGGGGAGTGGATGTAGTCGATGGACAGACCTTAAATAAGCAGCGAGGTAGGAATGGATGAACAGTAATGAAGGAACTGCATATAAAGGTGCTGTGTGTAAACAGGGAATGTACTGTACTGTAGATATACAGTGCATGAGATTTACATTTTCTACAGTGCTACAGTATGCAAAGTGTTGAGCCCTCATTTCTTTATATTTTGCTCAGAAAATGGGAACTAGGTGCAGTGATTTATTGGAACGTGCTCATGCATACACGGGAATACAGTATATAAGGGCAAAAAACAGTTTGTATAATTCTAAAAAGCTTAAACATCAATATTTGGTACGACCACCTTTATTCTTCAACACAGCCTGAACTCTCTCAGCCTTCTTGTCTTCAGGAATAGCTCTCCAGGCTTCTCGAAGGTCTTTCAGACACTGCTCATCTGAACGTAGTTTTTTTTTTTTAGGCCTGTCACTTCTTCTTCTGTCCTCCACTTGTTCAGTTTCTTCAAACGTTTTAAGGGCACACGGCACATCATGCCAATATATGCCAGGTTTTCGGCTAATAGCTCTTTGGGAATCACCTTGCAGGTACAAAAATGCTATTTTATGCCTGTCAAAGGAGCGGGAATAAATTATGTGATTTTTGCAACATACTGCAAAGTGCTTGAAGATACAATTTAAAATTGGTTCTGTGATAAGTTGCCTGATACGTGTAGACAAAACACTGGTTCATCCTTTGTTAGGTGGCTCAAGACTTTTGCGCTTCTGATTATGTGTTCCTGTACATACATTAGAATATGAGTACTACTCTCAACATGGATCAAATAATCCAGTTATCTTATTTAATCCGTGCCGAGATTCTTTGACGATGATTCGAAACAAGGGATCTTCTCTTGTTATCCACAGAATCAAAGCCGATGCCGAGAGAAACAAATATTCTTTAGAAATCTGCCTCCTGTCAGCTGTCGTCATTCTTGTTCCACACCAAATGAAATAAAATATCCACTACTGTCGACTGAGCTGGTAGTTATCCTCGTATTTTTCAGCACCGCTCTGCTTTTATTATTTTCACTCCATTCCATCTCTCTCGAAGCACACGCAGTGAAAATAACAAATAACAATGTATTATTCAGTAGAAGCCAAATGCATAAATACATTAAAAAGTCTCAAAACACAACCCCTTGTCTAGGATTAAGCAGGTGTATGTGGATATGGATGTGTGTACATAATCGGTGTTTTGCCTGGAGATTTCAAAGAGGTGAGCGCTGGAAAAAGAGCGAGCGAGAGATGAAGAAGAAGACGGGATTTGTCTTACAAGTATCAGTGGTTGCAGACTTGTGGAACAGCAAGTAAAGATGGATGGAGAAATTCCAGCACAGCCCCATTATCATCGCTTTATGTGTGTGTGAGCGTGTGTGTGCGCGCTCTGATAACAAGAATGTATATTTTTCAGTCTATCGGTTTGCAAAATGCCCGCAGTGTGTGTATATTTCACTAAATATGCCCGTGTGTGTGTGTGTGTGTGTGTGCTATCAGTACACATGCACATAGAGATGCAGGCACACACACATACACACAATCAGTCCGTCAGGTTGTGCATGTTATGGTTATGAATACCAAGCAAGAGTCAGTGCCCCAGGGAAATGAAAGCACGAAAGCCGAGTTATTTACAATGACCTCTCGCCCCGTGTGTGTCTGTTAGTGTGCGTGCGTGTGTGTGAATAAATGTGTTTAGCGATAACCCCGGAGAAATTTGATTACTTTCTTGCATTTGTGTCTCTGTGCAAGCATGTTACTGCTGATGAGCAGCGGCAAGAAGCAGAAAAAAAAGACTTTTGTCGTGAAGTCTCTGAGTGAAAAATGAAAGAGAAGCGGGAACATGGAGCAAATGAGCGAAAGTGAAGGAGAAAGGAGAAGTAAGGGGTGCGTAACTAAGTCCTCTGTGGTGGAGCTAACAGTGAGCAAATGAAGGAGAAGTGAAAAAAAGAGAGGCTTGAGGAACTATGGAGGGATGTGGAAGAATGAACTGGGAGGGAAAAATGTATAAAAAGAGTAAGAGAGGGAAGGAAAAGAAGAAGAAGGGAGGAAAGGAATATTTTAAATAAAAATCAAGGAGAGTAATAAGGGTAAAAGAAAAAGACAAAAAGAAGGGAGGCATATTGGAGAGGGGAAGGTACAGAATCCAAAAAAGGAGGTAGAGATGGCTTCACTCAGTTAGACTGCGCAGAATTCTGTTATCTGCTTTGGCAAAGCCAGAAGTCATCTCCACCATCTACGGCTATTACCACCATTATCACAGAGGCTAACCGGGCATGCCACCAGGGTACAGTCACAAAAGAAACCGTCTTAGCATGAGCAAAATGAGAAGTAAAAGAAGGGGGTAAAGGAGGAGTAAAGCAGGTCGGCCTTCATCTCCTGACTCTCCAGTTCTGCTCCAGGATGAGGATTTTGCTTGCAGAGGATTTTCTGAAACCTGCTCTTCCAGGGAGCTTCGGACCCAATGAGGAGACATAAATCAGGGCTTTAACCTTAACAACTGACCAGACAACACAAGACAAAAGACTGAATGTGTCGATGGAGTAATGAGAATAAGTCACTTTCAATTATGGCTCAGGAGCAAAAAGAAGACGCACACAAGAGGAATGGTAACAACTTGTGCAATGCCATGTCACGTCATTAAAAAAAAAAAATCTTCCAATTTCTTGCATAATCCCAAACACGCACACATACACAGTACTGTGCAACAGTCTTGAGCCAACCCTCATTTCTTTATATTTGGCAGGGAAAATGGAGAATAGGTGCAGTTATTGATAGAAATGTGCAAACGTCCATGAAAATATAGAATATGAGGGGAAAAAAATAAACAGAGGTTGTACAATTCAAACAAGCTTGAAAGTCAATATTAGGTGTGACCAGCTTTATGCTCCAACACAGCCTGAACTCTCTCAGACAGCTTTCTGGTCATTTCTTTAAGTAGTCTTCAGGAATAGTTCTCCAGGCTTCTTCAAGGACATCCAAACTCTTCTTTGGATGTTTCCGCCTTTTGTTCTGTTCTCTGTCAGGATGATCCCACACTGCTTCAGTAACGCTGAGGTCCGGGCTCTGGGGAGGCCAATCCATGACTGATAGTGTTCCACTGTGATTTTTTTTTTCTATCCAGCTATGATTTTACTGCATTGGCAGTGTGTTTGGGATCATTATCATGCTGAAATATGAAGCTGTTGCGGATCAGATCCACATGGTATTGCATAATGGATCAAAATGTGATGGTACTTTTCTGTGTTTATAATTTCAGTTTTGACAAGATTTCCAACACCACTGGCTGAAATGCAGTGTTTTACAGATGGCTGTAGACACTCACTGTCACTCCTGATCTCCTCGGTACATAGTGTTGTTGATTTGAACCAAAATTCCAAAATTCAAATTTGGATTAGATTGATCAACTGAAGCTCCAGATATATCTCTCAAGTCCTGTATCAGGTCTTTGCTGGATTTTTCCAATTTCTTAAGGAGCTGACATTCAGATACTGTTCATCTGCTAGTTTTTTTTTTAGGTCTGCCGCTTCTTCTTCTTTCCTCCACTTGTCCAGTTTCCTGAAATTGTTTAAGGATAAACTGCCTGCCATGCCGAGATATATACAATATATAGTTTTTAGCTATTTTAGGAATTTTTATTTTTAATTTTTATTTATGGCATTTTTTGTAGATTCAACTACAGAAATGGGAACAAATTATGCATTTTTTTATTGCTAGTAACACAGTGTCTAAAGATACAAGATACAAGTTGTCTGTTACATGTAGACACAACACTGATTCATCCTTTGAGTTAGGTGCATTTGTTTTTGAATGATTCATAGATCAGTGTAAAGTAACATAGTGAAAATGGTCAGGTACGAGGACTGGACTGAAAATGAGTGAAAAAGCAGCCAATGTCGGAAAATCTGGAAAACTATTGCGCAAGAAGGTCTGGCTCCTTGGAAGGAAAATACAGAGAAATAAGGGGCTGCTTTGCACAGTACTGTACCTTTCACAGGTTGGCAAAAAAATTAAAGGAAAAAGTTCCCATTTTACTGGAAAGACTTCTTCCAGTAAATATTCCCTCATTTCCATCGTGGTTTTCAGTAGCGCTGCGCTGATCAACTGGCCAGGGACCGGAATCAGCCTATTTCCAGCATTCTCAGCCCTGAATGACCCATTTCAAGCATGTTTGCGCAGGCATACAGTCACACACACTCACAGCCACACACTAACATGTCATTAGCATGGAAGCTCATTACTGTGGGTAAAGACACAAAGTTCGCCAAAGTAAACTGGGGGGGGGTTGCTTGTATATGCTGTCAGTCGCAGCTCTCAGAAAGAAAAGTGGCAAAAACTGGTACGCAGTGATATGACTGTTTATTAATTCTGTATACAGCCACTGGTGCTCACAAAGAAGGTCAAATTTGCTTCAGTGGATGCATTTAAAAAACTTTGCCAGCATTACTGTGGGTGTGCCGTGCATCCTACATGTTAAGTTTAGAAAACAAAACATGGTCATAATCATAGTCTTTGGTCATATACTAGAAAACCAGTCAGTGTAACCTGTCTTTGCTTAAATATTCATGTAAATACTAAAACATTGAACACAGATAACATTTTCTAATGAAGCCTGTAGAAAATTGACTCAGTCTGGTATTATGTTTGCTGTAAAATGTATTTAAAAAAAAAGAAAGAAAAAAAAATCCATCTATGAGGCTTTAAACTATTCATGCATAATTGCAATTCAAAAATCAACAATCAGCTCAGATTTTTCTTTTCCTTTATTATAACTAAATACAACAAGTAGCAGTGCTTTATATTTAAGGAGCGGTTCACATCTCTCTAACATTTAGTCTGACTGCCTGCAGTATATAAGAGCAGACAGAGAAGCAGGTGTGGAGCACTGATGCCTTTTCTCCTTTCACTGTGAAGACTCAAGAGTGTTTTGGTGCCGGAGAGATAAAACCTCCTCTAAAGTGCAGAGAGAGAGAGAGAGAGAGCAGAGTGGACTGACTGAGCAGAAAGTAGGGGGCCGTGCTGATAGCCAACTCTCAAGAACACACACGTGCACGCTCACACATACATAAAATCAATCTCCATCGATCGCACTCTCGAACCCCAGTCACCTCACCCACACACGCACACACTCCACTTTTTTGCATTACTTGTTGCAGTCCATCAAGAAGAGAAAGAGGGAAAAAAAAAGTAAAGAAGAATGAAAACTCCATGTTCCAGTAGAGTGGCCACACAAGATGAGTTCTGCAGCACTTCTGTAGCTCTCTCTGGGAAAGGGAGTGTATTTACCACTCTGCTCTGATTCAATATTAGGACAGCAGACATGGTGCACGCTCCCT